>NC_074727.1:19551841-19898716 GCF_947242115.1 Biomphalaria glabrata
CACAAGGCTCGTCAAGTAATTCTGTACGTAGTGAAGAATTAATAAAATGCATAGACGAATTTATTTTCTAATACAAACTCTTAAATTTCACTTATTATCCGCTTCCCTACCCAAACTTGGCCCCGCGAAATCCGTTTCACATGGAGCTTCACAATGGTTAAGTCCTGCCCTGCTATTTACATATAGATATATATATGGGTGGGAGCGTGCAGGGTTTCATAAATTTAAACGACAGTCAAGCGCACAGTCAGTCATCCGTAGTGTTAATACTACTCTTGTTTTCTCGTGGACTGTTACGACACAAGACTCTTTGAAATAATAATACACTCTCAGGTTATTACTCTATAAATACTTTAATATTACAACAAGTTATGTAAATACGAACATTTCATTTCTCTTCCTCTCAATTTCTCCCGGCTTCCCCTTTTAAACATCCCTCCCATTCATTACACAAATTCGCACCATTATTCATGCACACCGTGCTGCGCTACGACCGTAACATAGACTATCCGCAGAAATAAGAGAGTGATCTTTCCTTTACTTCTCCTCGTCCAAACTCTTGGGGGAAGAAGAGAATTATATATATAGATATTTGTCTTAACAACAAGCTAATATTGAGAAAAGGGAGAGAACCGTTAACTTGCAGCTATTTCTCTCAATATTGCAGCTTATGTCTCCACCCTTTTCTATAGCATAAAATTAATTAATCATCACTTATTGATTGATAAATTGAACTAATTGGTTTATTTTTTTTATCGATTCATGTGTTTTATTTGACGATGAATTATTGGGCAAAATTTCAACTTGATCCAAGAATGTGAAATGAGAGAGAAAACGTGTACAAGAATAAACAACAGACAGACCTGATTCAAGATTTAAAAAAAAAATTAACAGAACAATGATGTTTTAATTTAGAGTAAATGCGAGAGAACTAATGGGCGGGGTGTTGATCCCACCCAATAGACCAGGGGTTCTCAACCTGTGTGTCACGACCCCATTGGGGGTCGATTGACGATTTGCCAGGGGTCACCTAAGACCAAAAAAATGGATTGTTTTGTCTATTCTTCTATTGCTGTGTGTGTGAGCTGGGGAAGGGGAGTCGAGGCAGAGTGGGGGATTGTAAAAAGGGCTCGCCAAGCTTAAAAGGTTGAGAACCGCTGCAATAGACTGATCTGGACTAAATTTAATAACAATTTAAAAATAAATGTGATTGAAAAAAAAGTTGGAGAGTTTCTCTTTCTACACTTTATAAGGCTTACAAGGCTGTCGTGTGGCCAACACAATGCCATAACTTTGCTTTTACTTTCTCCAGCTTTTGTCAATTACCAAAAAAAAACTATGGGTAGACTATGGGAGTCCACAATGCCAGTCTTCACCTGGGTTCCGATTCGTCCCCTCGGATAGGTAGCAAGGCAGCTTATCACTCAGCTATATAGTTCCTAAAGGTGCTGTATTCGTCGATCCTATAACCTCTTTAACATCTACCTTAAAAAAGTGCTAGATGAACTTTGTTAAGTTCGAATGGCGTATATTTAAAAAGAACAGCAATGTACTTTCTATAAGCGTATGTTTTATAAATATATATATACTTCAATTTATAACATAAGCCTACCTGGTATAAATATATACTTCAATTTATAACATAAGCCTACCTGGTATAAATATATACTTCAATTTATAACATAAGCCTACCTGGTATAAATACGACATCACTGATAAGATCCACGATGGCCAGGGCTTCTATAAAGACAGTCGTGGCAGACTTCTTCTTTTTGATGGCGTACACAAATAAGGTCAACGTATTACCCAGCATCCCCATGGTTGCTATAACGATTATGTAAATAAATACAGGCAAGTTTTTAAGCCAAGCCTCCTGATGTAGCTCATCCAGGTAATCGTCGTCTGAAATGTTTGAATTTAAATTCACCATGTCTTTAAAATGTTTGACTTTTTTTATCCACTCATAAAAACTCTGGAAATGCCTAGTTTTGTCCGATTTTGAAATTGCTTAATTAAATCTTCCTAATTCTGAAATTACTTTGTAGAATTTCCAACATTCAACATTCAGTTGAATTTTCTTTCAGGCTGTAAAATTTCTTTGTTAATTCTTCCAGGTTTAATGAATTTTTCAAACTTTTTTCTCTAAACTTTGGAAAAAAAGATTATCATTACTTTGCTTTTGAAGTAGCTGACAGTCTAAAAGAAACACGTGACATGTTTGTCTTTACTTATGATTCATTGTTTGGAGTTTGAAATTGTTTTTCCTCCCGATACTTTATCTAGGAAAAAAATATGTTATAGACAAATAAATGTTTTTAAGTATTAATTGTTAAAAGTACTTATTCCAGGCTTAGTATTTGTCATTCATCGAGATTAGTCATTAAACTTCTTATAATTTTTAATGGTTAATATCTATCTATCTATCTATCTATCTATCTATCTATCTATCTATCTATCTATCTATCTATCTATCTATCTATCTATCTATCTATCTATCTATCTATCTATCTATTTATCTATCTATCTATTTATCTATCTATCTATCTATCTATCTATCTATCTATCTATCTATCTATCTATCTACTTCCACTTACTCCGTGTAGCCACGAGAAATACTGCATTCCTCATAAATCTTCGAACATGAAGAAGACAAGCCTTAGTGTTACTTAGTGTTACTTAGTGTTACTTAGTGTTACTTAGTGTTACTTAGTGTTACTTAGTGTTACTTAGTGTTACTTAGTGTTAATTACTCAAATCATGTTTATGTAACAAATTTCTCTGTTGCTGTTTTTTTTATGGAGCCAGTGGTCCACTTCACAAGGCCATGTGTCACTGTCATGACTTTATCACTGATAACCTATTATTTACTTCCTCTAAGTATGTGTCCAACAGCTTTGTGTTCCAACACCAGTTTGCCCTTGTTGAACCATTAAACTTTAAACTTCCCATTGAGTCAATCAAAACAAGCAGGAAATAGACAAGCCTACAAGTATTTTTGTGAAAAAAACAACAACACAATGTCACGTACATTCAGAAAAGAAAGCAAAACAACTAATACTTATAATTTTAGTTATATTTTAGTTTCTTAATCATGATGTTTAAGGAATTAATTCTTAACAAGAAGTATTTATGCACTTTTAAAAATGCACTTAGAAATAATATTTCTCAATAACTACACAAAAAAGCGTTCTCAACATTGACCATGTGGACAGAATTAGAAATGCATTCTATGACATATAAATATTGGTCTTGTTAGAAAACTAGATTGATGTCCATACATTGTGAGAATAAATATAATGAACGCATGTTTTTAAATTGCGATATTTTAAGTGGCTCCCGAAAGGGAAATAGACGATATTAGTTGTGTGTGGTCTGTCTGTCCGTCCGTCTGTTCCGTTTAGATCTCCTAAACTAGAAAATATATTGAAAATTCAATAGGATATTTTAAACCATTCAAAGTTCTGATGAAACGGCTATTTTTTCTTTTCTAAAATATACTATGGAAGCAGTTGTTTTCATAAAAATGCACCATTTATACAACTATTCACTTTTAATAGTAACAAACACTAGAGGCTATTTAGTACGGGAGATGACCATTTACCTTTTTGTTTTGTATTTGCTAAGTTAAGTACGTTTTGTCATACTAACTACTACATTTACAAAAAAAATGTTTGCTTTTATTTTCAAAGAGAAAGTATATTTAGTATGCATATAAGTGAAAACTAATTGAAAACAACAATTAATAAATAGGTTTTCATATTATCGCGTGAACACATGCAATAAAAACTAGCAACAAAACACTAAACTAAAGGATGGGAATACTTTTTTTTTCTTGAGGTCTTCAATACGAAACCGGCTCTTTACTGAACAATTAGATGAATTAGATAAACATTATAAGACATCAGCTAGGCCAGGTTCACATGGAACTTCACCTTCACTTTCACCTAACCCTTGGTCTGCTGGACCCTTTGGGGCACCCCACAAGATCTGTCAACTTTTTTTCCCCATTCTTTTCTGTCAATTTCCTTTGACAGAATTTCATTCTGATATTCTTTCTGAAAATATTGCAACCTGTCTTTTTACCTGCCTGGGTGGACCGGGGGCCGATTTTGAGTTTGTGTTTCCACACAAACTGTCTTTGTAACCTTGTTTGCATTTCATTTTGAACTATATGGTTCAAAATCTTATGGAAGGTTTATGGAAGATATGGTAGATAGGTGAGCTTTACCTGAAGAAAGTTGAGGTGCCAAATAACATTCAGCGTTCATATTCACCTGCCCATTAGTTTTGGACTTTAGGGCACCACTAATGAACTTTTGACGAACTTTCTCCAATCCCCTCTGTCTTATCTTATCTTATCTTATATATTACAGACGTTACTTCAGAAGCGAAGATAAGTACGTGCTATGCATTCCGTGTGTCCATCTGGTCACGCTTATTAATCAATGACTTAAACTCTGTTTTACTGCCTGATTCAGGCAACCCGTTCCATTCTCTAATGGTACTAGGGAAGAAGAAGCACCTCCAGGAATTCGTTGTAGCGTCTCTTTGATTAACAGTCTCTCTGCATTGCTGGATCTTGTCTTAACATTTCTTTGCACATCTGTCCTTCTTTGGAACTGTTAAATGTTGAAAGTTCTTAGAATATGTCGTGGATATGTACCCCCCCCCCCAACAAAAAAATAGAATGAGGTAAGCTAACTCTATTTCAGTCCTTGCGATCTTTAGGGCAGATGATGTAAAGCTCAACTTATTTTGTGGCCGACTGTGAACTAGGTAGTTTGGCTGTCAGATCAACAACCAAGCGCCTTTACTTTCACTCACTAGTACTAGATACCGATAAGAGTTAGGGCAGCATGACGGGCGTCAAAATAAAACTCCCAGTTTAAAATAAAAAAGGCTATTAAGTTAAAATTCAGTCTTCGAATTCTCCCCTCTGGATTAGGATGTCATAGAGTTAGCAGTCACAGCAATGATAAACACCTCATCTCAACTAATAACATAACCATTGTTTTCAAGTTGTCAGTGCTATGTTGTGATTCAGGCAGACTAATGGAGACCATTTATCCTTTCCTGTAAAATGCTTTATAGGAAAAGTTTATAAGGAAGCCGCTATATATTGTAACACCGGAAGTGGGCAGTTTTGTGTTGTTTTGTTTCGGTGATACTGCCTGCCAGGGCCGGCCTTAGGCCACTGCAACCTATGTGGCCACAGGGGCCCCGCACTATCATAGGCAGTGTTCTCGTGATTTTCTAGGAACTCATGAAAATCTCATGAAATTGCAAAATATACGAAAAAGTCCTGGAAATTTCCTGAAATTATTAAAATCTCCTGAAAACTCATAAAACTCTCCTGAAAAATAAACAAAATTGTCATTTTGGGTTGTCATTCAAAATGAAAACGCCTATCCTACGTGCGATAAGAAAAAAACAACATTGTCAACTTTCATTTATTAAAAGTGTAATGCATAATTGTCTAATACAAAATCTTAATTTTCACTTAGTACCTTATCTTTGCCCAGACTGAGTTCGCGCAATGCATAGAGCCCCGCAATAGTTAGAACTGGCACTGCTGCCTGCGACTCGAGTGTCGGAATTTATATAGCACCACAGCCTAAATAGCCTGGAGACATGGATGTATATAATCAAATATAACATCTACATCGCTCTGCAGGTCAGACATTTAGTTTCTATTTGCTTCATTTACAAAAACAGGAAGTCCTCGTGTTACGTCAGTCCCGAGTATGGTGGTTACGACACACCTCCAATCTTAGATATATGTAATCTGTCTGTCTGTCTATCTATCTGTCTGTTTGTCTGGTAAAAAGTGTGTATACAATATTTCTCCCGCACTCCATCTTAAATTAAGTTTAAACTTCACATACTTATTCGTTGGCATAGATTAAACATGAATCAATTAAAAAAAAAAAAGCTAATCAAATACTTACTGGTAGTTTTGTAGTCCGCTTCATAAAATCAAGGGAATTTAATCCTTTAGTATTCACGGTTAGGGTTAAATCTTGGGTTTAGTCCCCTTAAAAAATTGTTCCCACTATTTCTCCCTCACGCAATCTCCGATCAATTTGATACTTGAAACTATTATTTACTGTACCTAACAAAACATGAACCAATAAACAAAACATGAACCAATAAACAAAACATGAACCAATAAACCAAAAAAATGCTCAACTAGTTAATAAATTATTCGAAATTAATTATTTTGTTTGATATCCAGTGAGGGAAATAACATGTACATTATAGATAAGCTTTGTCTTTTAAAAATATTTTTAAATTTTGCTTTGTTTTCTTCTTAATTTCTGTATCAATTCGTTACTAAACGTATTTAAATGTTGTTTAATTAGTTGATAATTATCCGGTGTTAAGATATGGGTTAAGGCATGATAAGTGTTTACAGTATTCAAAGTTTCACCGAGTTTCGATTTACGACGCGACGTATGAATGGATCAACGTCGTAACCCCGAGAACCCTCTATAGTAAGAAAATGAGAGCTTGTGTGTACATTAATGTGTGTATGTGGATATCTGCATGATCGTGTGATACTCTCTTAGGACTGCCTCTTAGGACTGCCTCTTAGGATTGCTGTTCTACAATAAATGGAAAGACCCTCCACCCCACCCCTTATTTTTAAGCGTGGCCGAGGCTTAACGAGGTTGTTAAGTTGTTCAGCTCAACTCAACCACATTTACTTACCCAAAGATTTAAAAAAAAAAATTTCAACGAAATTCGAACTATAAACCCACTTCATTTGGAAGACAATTGCTTCTCCACTCGGCCACAAATTACCAACACATTTTCATAACAATACAATAGAACAAATAATAGGGGACGCGGTGGTTGAGTGGTACAGCACTTGGCTAGAATCTTGGTGAAGACTTGAATTTCTAATTTCGGGATTCTTAGGCGCCTCTAAGTCCACCCAGCTCTAATGGGTACCTGACATTAGTTGGGGAAAAGTAAAGTCGGTTGGCCGCATGACATCCTCCTTAACCGTGGGCCACAGAAACAGATGACCTTGACAAGGTCTGAAAGGGGAACTAGTATAACTATACTTATCTTTGAGTTGTATTTTAATTCATCCTCTCAATTGCTTTATAGTTTTTTAATGAGCTTCCGCCTACTTACTATCTAAACCTATGTTACAGAAATAACACGAACACAAATGAGTCAACATTTAACCATACACGTTTTCCTGCTCTTAACCTATATGAATAGATTTATTTCGTCATTTCCGTAGGGAATAACCTTTATTGGTTTTATGTTTTCTGTCTGTCCAACAGTCAGTCAGATACATATATCAATAACTAAAAGAGTTATTCTACATCCTATTTCGCCTAAATCGTGCATTAATTTTTTTTTCAAAGAGAACCTTTTAAACAAAAGAGTAATTAATTCGGTAAAATATTTTAGCGTCCCTATGTACACCATTTATATTACACCATTTAAAAAAAAAGGTTTAAATAAGCTTAAAATATGTACTAGTGGGTAATATAATAAAGGGGAATAATTGAATTATTTGTCTTTTGTAGCGTGCAGACTGCAAAATTAAAATGTTAAATTATTACAAGTAAATGTCTCGAATTTTTTTAGCTTTAGTTTCATTAATAGGGCTTCGTTAGGGTCGAGATCAATCTTGAAAGAAGGTCTGAACACTGACTTTCAACGTCGCAACCTATGGGCAGTTTAGACCAAAAGCTTGTTGCCACAGTACAGGTCTGTACGACGTGAAAATAAGCTATTGGTCTACACTGCCCACAGGTTGTGACGTTGCTGGTCAGTGGAGGCCTACTATAACGACTGGTCTCGGTAGGATACAACAACCTAGTAGCAAGTGCAGCATTGGTTGCAGCTTTCAGCACTGTATGTAATCAAAATCATTCTAAGTAATGAAACAGGCATACCATTTGATTTAATTACCCCAATAAAAAGAATTCAGTTTTTTTATAATTCATAAATAGACCATTCATTAAAAAAGACCTAAGCACTGACCTGCAACGTCACAGACTGTGGTCTGTTTAGACCAATAGCACGTTGCCACGTCGTACAGACCTGTGAGTATTTCAGCGGCCTTCATTTTAACAAGCCAAACAACAAAGGTACATACGTACATTTTTTTGTGTTTTACCATTATTGGATCAGTTGGGCGACAGAAGCGACGACGGCGCAGGGAAAGTACATGCCAGTCTTGCATGAGTTATTGTCTTCATTATACTTACTTAAAAGAACAAACACTAACGTAGATATAGCTAATGATGCAACTGAAAGCTTTGAAAACATCAAATTCTATTTCAAATAATCGTCTTCATTTCATCAGTTCAGGCAAAACAGTGACAAGAAACGTGCTAGACATGGGTTTGTCGCTATTTGAATGTAAACATGTCACGTGATACTCACCACTGTATTGTTCAACAAGAAGCACTAAAAGCAGACATTTAATGAAGACATTTGCTAAGAAATGTGATTATTATTATTATTATTATTATTATAAAAGAGCGAGTATTCATTCTCTGGCGAAGCCAGGGTCGAGTTTCGTTAAAGAGAAACAAAATTCATCGTAGTCCCTTTATCAGTTTCCACCGAGGAATTTTCTGGTGATGTGGCAGGTCTGCAGAAGTACCGCCCTCTGACAGGGAACGAGGATGTTCCTAGGAATGTTAAGGGCCTTGAAGGTGTCTGTGAGGTCGGTTGATAATAGTTGATATAACAATGGGGTATATTGTTATTTTGGACAATTTCCATAGACGCTTAATCTCCAAGCCTAGGTTCCCATATTTTCTTTGTTTTTCTATCTGTTTTTCTTAAATTATGAGACAGTAGTACGGCGATGTCAATAATGGTAGCGGAGTTTTCTTTTTTATCAACGAACAGAAGCTCCGGGCGATTGAAATTTACTGTTTTGTCCTCTGACAGGCAACGAGAATGTTCCTAGGAATGTTAGGGCCTTGACGGTATCTGTGAGATAAGTTGTCATCATCCCCTCGATTTATATAACAATGGGGTATATTGTTATTTTAGACAACTTCCATAAACGTTTAATCTCAAAGCTTAGGTTCCCATATTTTTATGTTTTGTTTTTCCATTACATTTTTTCTTAATTTGTGAGGCAGTTGTACGAGTAAGTTATTATTTTTATTGTTATTATTATTATTATTATTATCAACTCCACTGTTGTTAAAGCTCTTTTCTAACGCCTATTTAAAGAATGTCAGAGGTCAAGAGTAAGCAAATCATCCGCTGCGTAAGAAAGTTCTTTGCTTTCGAGAGAAAACGTTCATAAATATTTCTCTTAACTGTTTACTGAAAGAAAGTTATTTCTACTTGTGAAGAGTGTGAACTATGAACGATGTCTTGAGCCAAACATTGCATGGTGGATGTCTCATCACTTCATCTAAAGCTACAAGGAAATGGAAACATAATTGAATTCGAAAACAAAATTGTCGATTTTCCTGAATATCTTGAAAGAGAAACTGTAACTCTCTTCCTCGCCTATTGAAATATTGGGTAGAAAATAATGCTAATATTAACATTCGCTCTCTCAGTAAATCACTATTACACATGGAAAAAACAACAATTTCTCAGAAGTCCAAATAGTTTAAAAATAGTTAAGTGACGATAGCTAAATCATTAGTCAAAAAGAAAAAAAAATAAATGCCACCGTAACAGAAATACAATTTTAAAGTTTTAATATTGATATTGGCAGCTTTGAATACGGTTTTAAAAAAAAAATGGAAATGTGGAATGTGAAACTCGAGCTCCTTCGTTCTGATTTAGAGCTATTGGAAAAGCGAAATTGATTAACAGATCTGGAGAGGAAAGATATGTTTGTTTTTTTAGCACCTGGGATTGTATTCCTGACTCGTGCGCCCATTCGAAAAAGTTATCTTTGGGTCTACATATCTATGAAAAAAATCATTTGTAAGCATGAACTCATGAGGAGTAAATCGATGAGGCTCGTAGAAGTGACATACACACAAACTTGTTTCATGTTGTCCAAAACAAATACAAGAAACTAGTTCTTGTTTTTAAAGATATCTTATCTATCAATGAACTTGTTCTACTTTTCAACTATTATCTTTATTATCTTGATATAAGCTTGAGACTAAGATTTATTATATTATCAGTTAGTTATTCTAAGATATATTTAGCAAGGCTATTCTCGATGACTAGATTCATGACGTGTAGGACCGTAGGACGTAATCATCTTCTTTTTTTTAAGTAACGTCTGTATTTTATACAATACTTTTAATCTTATATATTTCTATATAAATGTCTCTACTTCTGAAGCAAAGCTTAAGTTTTTGAAAATGGCTCTTTTTAAGTTAGCTTTCATTCTGTAATTTTTAGAATTTGTCTCTTTCGAATGACAATTTTGAAGCCCACTGGAATAGTAGATTGTGTTTACCTTGTGGTTTATAAAAACATAGATAGCAATCATCGTTTTTGTCCGTGGATCATGGGATATTGTTCATCTTCCTGTCAAGGAAAAGAATGAATCTGTTCATTATCTTGTGATATTAGAGATTTTCAAATTCATCCAAACAATGTCATAGACGCTGAATCGAACTTTGTTGTTGCCAACTAAACATAAACAAACGAAACAAAATTGAGCTTTAATTGTAACAACATCTCTGTCTGGTGTGGTTCATTTACTTCTATAGGGAGGCAGGTTTTTAATTAAGTTTTAACTTGTAGAATGTAGGTCCAAGGCTTCCTGCATATTGCAATAAATTGTTTTTACAAACAATAGAGCTTAGAAAATGTCATTCTGCCATGCTAAAAAGACATAAAAATTATCATATAAATTGGAAAAAAAAGCCAAAGCTTAACAACACTTTCTTTGTTCTGTACACCGGATACACCAAACACGCTGGCTATTTATAGTTTTTCCGCCATTTATACAAATATATGTACATATTTATAGGTACATATATTTATACTCCAAGCATTAACACGGGAGGTCGAGATGTATTTCTATGTATCAAGGTCAAGGCTAATATGATACAATTTTTTGTTTTGTTTCGGAAGTGCCGTCTTTCATGGTAGGATCAATGAAAGTAGGTCACACATTACTACCGTTACTTTCGTTTGAAAACTTTAATAGTAAATAGTAATATTTACATTCTAAAAGTAGCATTTCACAGAAGTTATATTTCTCTTTAGTGGGTGTGTGTACAATTACTTTCGGGAAATCTTTGCAGTCCTTAGAAATCCACTTGTGTTAAGATGTTGGTGTACTTTCGACAACTTATGTAGCGTTATACATGCTTATCGTTCTTCGTTAAACACTTACTTAGGTTAGCGTCATATGTTGAGGCAGACCATTGGTTTAAAAAAAAAAAAATTTCTTGGAGTATTATTATACGCTGAATTCAGCATTACACAGAATGGGCTTTAGTCACTGTGCTAATTTCTCCGTGAGACCACAAGCTTCCTTGGGATTTAACTGGGCATCTTTTGAATATTTTGATGGTACCTGGATTCCACTTCATTAATTTTTTGGCAGTTAGACCGCAGGTAAAACAAGGGAGAAATATACAAACATATATCTAGCTACAACCAAGAATATTATATGTATATATATATATACATTACAATGATAATAACTAGAGGTCTAACAATGAACTAAGTAACTGTGTTCAAAAGAAACGTTCTAGTTACATCAGCTAGATAAATGTGCTAAAAAATAGAGCTAGAATAAGGGATTACTTACTAAATGTGCTATAAAGGTAAAGTTTACTGCCTAGTCGGAGTTACGAGATAAGTGAATGTACTAGCTTAACTTTGATGTTTCTATGTTTAATTAATGGTTAGAGTCTTCGAGTATATGCGTGTTATGATTTATGCCTAATTTTTTTTTTTTTATTTTCAGTAACTGGGATAGTAAGACGCTAAGAAATTTACACAGCCCATAAAGACTTATCAACTTCAACTTCATGCATGTTATGATTTGTGCCTTATTTTTTATTATCAGTCGCTAGAACGCCAAGACACAGCCCATAAACATTATATAGAAAAGAATGTGTCAAGTGAAGGGTCAAACTGTCAGAGCTTACTTTGTGAAGATATTCCCCACAGAAAAGAAGTAAAAGAGGCTTAACGTTACATTCCAATAAAGGAGCCAATACAAAGAAGGACACTGCTGGACCAACGCTCTGACTAAGTCTCTATAGATTCCTCTCCAAAGACAATGCATGCATCGATCCATTTCTTATAAGCTATGTAGTCTACTCCAAGCCTGAAGCTTCAGACATAGACAGTTGCTGTTTCCCGAGGTTTTAGTCTGACGGCTCCATCTGATATGGCAGCCTCATGTTTCTGAATCTTTAACGTCACTCTATCTAACCATAAAACGATATTTTCTCTAGACCCAGTGCAGTGTTATTGAACAGGAGTTTCCCACATTCTGAGTATTTATCGGAAAACTTTCCTAATTTTTTTAGAGAGATTAATTCACGTTGTGGCCTACTAGTTAATTATTTCAGTAGTTCGTGGAACACCTATTCAGGCTTTGTGGAACACTAGGATTCTGCGTAACACAGTTTGGGAATCACTGTTGTAGAACACACATTAAACCATTTCTATAATACTTTTGTTAAATGACTACAAATTAATGTAGTCTTCTGTATATACGATTTACAAGAAAAAAAAGCTATTCAGAATTATTGTTATTTGTTAGAAAATACAATGTATAACTGTGAACAAAATTATAGTTTGATGAACAGTTCACTGGATGGATTTCAAAACGAATCCGACGAATATAGACAGCATTTTTTCAAATTGCAGTTGGAGAAAAATCTGGCATTAGTTCCGACATTTATCTACCTGGCCTTTTTGTTTATTATGGGCGTCATTGGCAACCCTTTGATTATACTCATCTACTGCAGAGAGAAGAAGAAGACAGCCACTACATACTTTATAGTGTCGATAGCTGTGGTCGATCTGATTGCAACTTTAATTACTCTACCAGGTGAGTAGTGATATCGTACAAATGAGACCAACCTTTTGCAGGCAGATGGACACTTCAATATTCTACACGTGTATCGAGGACGGCGGCGTAAACAAACAATACGAATGTAACTGAGCTTCTGCCTCCTTGTTCTGCACTGTTTACAGATATTTGAAAAACGTCGCGGGTGTGATATGGCTCGCAGATCGTAGGTTGGGTGTCAATGTTTATTTGCAAATTTTTCAAAAAAAAAAAAAAGCTTTTACATGCAACTTGCAAACTATGAGAATCCTATAAAAAAAATATCTAAAGGTGGGGTGGGGGGGAAAGACTCCGCACTTACAACTACATCTCCCGAGCATGTAGAAGTTATTTCCCTTATTTGATATCAAGCACAATAATTAACAGTTTACTAAACTGTTATTTTTCTAATTGATTCATGCTTTGTTAGTGACAATAAATAATTGTTTAAAGTTTCAATTTGATCCATAAAGGAGTGTTAGAGAAATAATACAATTATTTAAGAGGACAAAACCCGACATATTTAACTATAACTTTGAATAATAAAGGATTAATTGCCCTTGTTGGTATCAAACGAAATAGTAAACAACCAGTTATTAGTTGACTAATTTGTTTATTTTTAGCGGACCCCAAAGGGGGAATAGCCGCTATTAGTCTTTGTGAGGTCTTTCTGTCTGTCCGTACGTCCGTCCCATTTAGATCTCAAAAACTAGAAAATGAAAATCGGTCATCATGATATTTTAGATTATTCAAAGTTGTGATGCAACGGAGATTTTTTTTCTGTTCCTAAAGTGAAACATTTAATTATTTTAATAAACAATTCAATCAAATTTTTCATAAAAAATAAACAACTTTCAAATGAAAAACTTTCAGGGAGGTACATTTAAAAAGAGCTCACAGACTTCTTCATTAATAACTCAATCTTCATTTATTGATTCGCGCATTGATACAAAAATTTGCATCTAACGCCACTATGGAAAAAGTATCACTGGCTCATTTTAAAATACATTTTTCGTTTATTAACTATTTCATTGAGTAAAATACTGATTTAAATAAAAACAAGAATATACCTGGTCCATTGGTGAATTTCTGTGATAACACAAACTTTCTTTGTAATTTTTTTTTTATTGATTCATGTATTGTCTTCGCCTATGAATAATTATGTAAAGTTTCAATTTGATTCGAGAACGTTTATGGGATATAAAACGTGAAGAACATTTTTACCAGACAGACATAAAGACCTACAGACAGACATACTTCAGATAGAGTGAGTTGATATAAGCTTTGTAAAAATATTAGATTAATAAAAAACACCTTTTTTTAACTTTAAATTAGAAGAAAGAATAGCTAACATTCATCTACTTATTAACAATTGCTGTGTTATTGTGAAAGTTGACAGAAATATTTTTCCCCTCTGTTTACAGTAACTTTCTATGTCAACTTCAGAAGCCTGGATATGGACAACATCTACGTCTGCAAATTGTACTTCTTCGTGAACTTCACCAACGCCACCATCTCGACTTTCTTGCTGTTGGCTGTGGCAGTAGTTAGGTAAACTGACTAGAATTGGTATAATAACGCCGTCTTCTTTATAACTTGAGATCTGGGAATCTCGAGATCAAACAGAGAGACATCAGAACATTTTAGATTCAAGCTAGAGAAAAATGTTCAAGTTCTGTTTCTGATCATGCCTTAAAATATTTTGTTGGGAGATACCCAGAGGCAAATAGAAGACGGTCTTAAATTAAGTCTCATAAAGTGGGTAGAGCGCAGATGTATTGTTTAGGTTCACATATTTGGGTTAGAGGTAAGCGACGTTTGTTTTTTTTTGGGCGGGGGGGGGGGGGGTGTGGAGGGGCTCGTTTTGGTGCAGCCGTTTTTTTTTTTTTTTTTTTTTGGGGGGGGGCGTTTTTTGCGCGATGGTCGTTTTGGTGCAGCCGTTTTGCGCAAGAGGTTCTGACGATAATTTAAAAGAATCCACAAATCTTTTTGATAATAAACATTGTTTTCCACTAAACTAAAGTGCACATAGCATACATTCATCCCCTCACCTTCCGGGAAAAAAATAATTTAGACTATTTTCCGAAGGCATTTCGAACTATAGATGGCTTCCTGGTCGTATGGTATTTGCTTTGGACATGTCATCTCGATGGTTCCGTGTTCGAAAATTGCTAGTCAAAATTACCCCCCCCCCCCGCACAGACACCCACATTATACTGTTATGGAAATAACAATAGTTACACATCAAAATGTAATCCCAGATCCAATGGAGAATATAAGTAGTTACATAAGAAATACGTTTTAACACAGTCACACATACCAAACAAAACATACTAAAATGAACATAAGTAATGTGACTACAACAGTTCACGCGAGTACGTCCAGTCCCTACGTGGCTACGCCAAAACGACTAACGCGCCAAAACCGCTGTTCCAAACCAGCTCTGGTTTATGTTTGATGAAAATTGTTTATACTCGGGAATCTAAAGTGATAAATGTTTGATATGATTATCGTTATCGAGGCACTAGTTCACTAAATGACCTTTATCTTATTAAGTGCACTTTTGTGTTTGTTTTTCTACACCACATGGCAGACGTTGAGACACCCCCCCCCAACCCCCTTTCCTGGAGTCGTTTGAACTCGGTCAGATATTGTTATTCTCGCTTCACTTGGGAGCACTGATCGCCTCTTGACCCTCACCAGCACTCACTACGCTCTCATCACTTAATCAGTCAATTGCTCACCGGACGTAATTCCTTCCTGTGTTGTAGATGCCGCATGGGTCTTTCAGTTTAATGATACCGTCTGGAGCAAGGCCGGAGATGTCTCGTTCGTTTCCCTTGCACCCGAGATGTACCTGGGATTTGTTGGGCTATTTATTTTTTTTATTTCTCTGACCTAGCTACTCAATGAGAAAAGTGGATACATATTTAGATTTATTCCCCTTATTCCGTTTTGACACTTTTTTCTCCCACTTCCCATTCTCGGATCAAGTTTAAATTTTGCATAATTATTCATAGTGGATGAAAATACACAAATCAATCCAAAAATTAACCAAATATCTAATGAAATAATACTAATTAATTAATTTTGTTTTATATAGCAGAAAGGGAGCTAAATTGTGCAATATTCAGATAAATGACAGTATTTAGTGGATGTTTCATTTACATAAGCTTTGTTTTTTTTAATTAATCCTTTTTTGTAAATGGCTTGTTTTGTCTTACTGTCTGTTTAAGTTTCTCTTCAATTAATTTGGAAGAGGGTTTCCGTGTCGCCTTTAGGCGCTCAGCAAAATAACAAAACTCGAGTGGTGATTTTGAGTTATAGCACCGTGATTACCACTGAGCAACATATATTAAAATTATAACAAGCGTTAATGTCTAAGAATGATTAATGAATTGTACTATGGACATACACTTTCTATTTTAAAAAAGATATTCGTCCTTGGTAAAAGACACCCAATAAAGTGTTGATGATTCTTCAAGCCGATGTAACTATAAATCTAAAAAAAAATTACTTATTGTTTCGTACCATCACTAGCTCTATATCTCATTTAATGTATTAACATTTTCTATTATTTATAAATTAAAAATTCTTGACAAAATAGGGTTTAAAGTAATAGTTGTTCTATTCATTCTCCAACAAGATGAGCCTATTACAGTTTTTTACAAATAATTTTATTCTCTACATTTTTATTTTCTGATAGGTACAGAAAAATTTGTCACCCTCTTGAATGGCAGGTCAGTACGTGCCAGGCTCGCAACACAAACCTCGTGATCGCCTTCTCCTGCCTGTTCTTTAGCATCGCCCATATCATCGTGCACGGCAGACTTGAGAAACAAACGGAAATGCCCGGTCTCTGTCTCCATCTCTGCTACGTGGACGAACAGCTTATGGCGACTCCTTGGCCGAAAGTCACTATAGGTGCCTTCACGTTATTATTCCTGGTGGACAGCGGAGTGATATGCTTCCTGTACACACGCATTGCCAAACAGGCGCGGAAGCAGGGGACGAATCAAAGAACCTTTTCGAAATACTGTGAAAAGAATACCGGAAGTGACTCGCAATCGTCTAGCAGGGACAACGAATTAAACTGTTCACAAATAACGGCCTTAGAACCAACACAATCATCAATTCAATGGCTTGAAAACACAATTTATAAAAGTAGCGAAAAGAATGATGTAATATATTGCCCTAATCCTAAAGAAATAGTGAAAAACCCAAACTCATTTCACCTGTTTAAGCCACGCGGCTCTTGTCACAATGTTTGCTCCCTTTCTTCTCCCAACTCAAAGTTAAAATTACACCCAGATACAACTAACAAAAACACTAAGCAAAAACATAAGAAACGGACCACATTCATGCTTTTTACAATCACGGTCATTTACGTGGTCACCAACTTGACCACGTTGATCCTCATGTTTGTCCGAGCAGCGGCATATGATCACATTTTAGCATTGAGTCCAGTTTGGACCTCACTGTACAGCCTTTTCTTGAACTGTGCCCTTAACCCGATTATCTACAGCTTGTGGAACAAAAATTTTAGACTAGAGTGTTTCAAATTTTTCGGGAAGATCAGGAGATCATGACACTTTCAAAGAAAGCTTCAAACTAATGAAAGATAGCTTCAGACTAATCAAAGAAAGCTTCAAACTAATCAAAGAAAGCTTCAAACTAATCAAAGATAGCTTCAGACTAATCAAAGAAAGCTTCAGACTAATCAAAGAAAGCTTCAAACTAATCAAAGAAAGCTTCAAACTAATGAAAGATAGCTTCAGACTAATCAAAGAAAGCATCAAACTAATCAAAGAAAGCTTTGTGCTTATTTGTGAAACTTTCAATATAAACCATGAGAGCTTTCGAATTAACCATGTGAGTAAATCCTCAACGGGGGAGTGCTTGTGGAATATTACTCTACCAGATCTACTTGTTGTCAGACTGTATCGGCGTTACTCTGTTTGGTTTACTCTACCAGACTGTATCAGCGCTACTCGTTAAACAGGGAACATGAAAAGCACCAAGACGTTTGTGTGTAGTCTCTCAATGAACTGTTCTGTATATTGTGTCTGATTTATTTGTGTGGAATTTTGTTGTTATTTTTAGCGGCCCCCGAAAGGGGAAAAGACGCTATTAGTTTTGTGCGAAATGTCTGTCCGTCTATCCGTCTGTCCGTCCGTCCCGTTTAGATCTCGTAAACTAGAAAAGATATTGAAAATCCGACATCACAATATTTTAGAGTCCAGTGATGCCCAACCTTATTTGGTCTGCGGGCCATTTTAATTTTTGGCATTCGTGTCGCGGGCCATATCACCAAAAAGGAAAAAAAAATACAATAAGCTATTTTTATTAGTTTTATATGTGGACCTACTTACATAAATTCATGTGATGCATGGAGTTTATCCAAAACCATCTTCTGAATATTTGTCTGCATAGATGAAACACCAAGTAGGAGCACTGAATCTAGATGTTCATCAGTGAGTCGATTACGTAACATGGATTTCACATATGTCATCACTGAAAAAGTTTATTCACACAAATAAGTGCTTGAAAAACTTGTGATCACCCTTAACGCTTGTTTCCGAAGATTTCGAAAAGTTTCTGCAGGTAACACGCAGTAGAAGTCAATAGTCTGCATCACTTGAAATTTGTCAAGCAGGGATGTCTGACTTTGTAAGTCAATCAGTTCCAGATCTGTCGGGCGCTTGACACATCGTCAGCAAATGGATTTTGAAAAAGACGGATTTCATTTTTAAATTATGAAAATCCACAAATCTTTCACAGAAATTATTCATCAAGAGCCTCAGAAGTTGGATCATTTTTTCTTTATTTAGCTGCTCATCATTTTGTAGAGTGGTTCAGGTTGGAAGTGTTGAATGAAGAGTTGCAATTTTGTGTGGAAAGCGCTCATGTCTGCACACACATGCGAAAGTTTGGTATTGAGTTCATTTAGATTTGATGTGATGTCGCATAAAATAGCCAAATCCCACAACCACGAGGGGTCGTTCAGTTGTGGCACTTGTTTTGATTTTTCCATCATAAATATTTCAATTTTGTGTCTCAAATAAAAAAAACAAAACTTTTTAATACCTTTCCTCGGCTTAACCAGCCCGCACTTCATTGTGAAATAAAACGTCTTCAGAATTCTGTCAGAAAATCTTTGATTGTTCTGTGATTCAACGCTTGTGATTTGATGGAATGTACAGTACTGAACTTAATCAGCATCACATGGTCTAGATTCAAAACCTTTCCTCAGAGATTTTGTTGGTGAATGATGCAGTGAAGCCGCAAGGGTTCAGTTCCATTCGACTCAACTTTTTAAAATAACTCTTGCTGTCAGTCCGCTGTGACATCCAGGCATATTTCTAGCGCCATCAGTAATCACTCCAACTAATTTATTCCAAGGAAGAGCAAGGTCTTCTATGACGTCTGACACTTCTTTGAACAGTTCTCCAGTTGTAGCCCCATGCATGCTCGTCATAGCTGCTAACTACTCTTATATCAAAATTGTTGTTTGTACCGCAAATAAATACCAAGAGTTGCGCGGTATCGGTTATGTCAGTGGACTCGTCAGCAGCAATAGAAAACATTTCGAATTCTGCTGCTCTGTCTTTTAATGTGAACGGAAATTTTGTAGTGTCATGCGAGAAAAGCTGACAGCTTCTAATGCATTCTTCTTTTCAGGACATTTCTTCTATCACTGCTAGCAAGCACTTTTTTTTTACACATTCGCCATTGGATAAAGGCTTCATTACTCTATTTAGGATGTGAGCTGTAGCTGGCCCTTATCGCCGACTCATTTTCTTGTCTCTTTTTGTTAAATATTCTCGTCAATCCCACGATCTCTATTCGTAACTTGGCAATCTTGTCTTCATGGCTCAAATCAAGAATGTCACCATTTGTGTTTATGTATTTGGTTTCATAATGCCTTTTAATGTTATGTTCTTTAAAAACAGCCACACTTTCTTTACAAATGAAAAATGTTGGCTTATTATCGAATTCCACAAAAAAGTAAAGATCTGTTCACTTTTCTACATGCAGATTCCACTTTTCGTTTCTTAGATTTTCCCATTTTATTAAATCACAAACGTTAAACAATACGGTACCAATCGCTTTCACAATAAAAGAACACGACCCAAAACGAGGCATCAATGATGCTCTGTGTTGTACACACAAGGTGTCAAGGACACGGCTAGCTCAAGACAGTAGCGGAATTTTTCAAGATATTAAAAATAGCTGTCAAGTCTTATCTACATAAAAAAAAAAACAACACTTATGTTCTTACAATAAAAAAAAATATTGAATATGAATATTAGAATACCAAACATAAAGATGGAATTCACCAAATAAAGAGTGAAAATTCTAACTTAAAAAAAATATCAATCGTAACTTTCTCATTTTTACATTTTTTAAAATCATTTTGTTCCAATGTTTTGGCGGGCCGGATTGAAGCACGTCGCGGGCCGGACCTGGCCCGCGGGCCGTAGTTTGGGCATCGCTGTTTTAGACCATTCAAAGTTCTGATGCAACGGCTACTTTTTTTTTTTCCTGAAAGCGAAAAATCTAATTTTTAAAATCAGTTATGCAAGCAGTTTTTTTAAAGAGAAAAAGCTAATTAGTATGCATTTTAAGTTAGACCTAATTTAGAACGAATAGTAATCTTATAAACTCCATTTTCTTAAACATTTTTTTTATCATGTATTGCTAATGAGAATTCGAATAAAAAATTAACCATTTTCAAAACAATTACATCATGTAAACACCAGGAGAGGCTCGGTAAAGCGCTTGGCTTCCGAACCAAGGGTCACGGGTTCGAATCCTGGTGAAGACTGGGATTTTCAATTTCGGAATCCTTGGGCGCCTCTGAGTCTACCTAGCTTTAATGGGTACCTGACATTAGTTGGGGAAAAGTAAAGACGTTTGGTCGTTGTGCTGGCTACATGATACCCTCGTTAACCGTAGGCCACAAGAACAGATGAACTTTACATCATCTGCCCTATAGACCACAAGGTCTGAAGGGGGAACTAATTAGGCCAGGTGCACATCTAACTTTGCATTTACTTGCACCTATCCTTTGATCTGCAGCATCATTGGGGCACTACACAAGTTCTGTCAACCTTCTTTCTCCATTCTTATCTCTCATTTGTCTTTGATATAATTTCATTTGGATGTTCTTTCTGAAAATATTGAAGCCTGCCTGAGTGGACCACTTCGGGGGCCGATTTTAGTTTGTGTTTCCACACAAACTGTCTTTGTAACCTTGTTAATTAACAAATTGTCATCATTGTTTTAATTATAACTAGGGCCGCCGTTACCTATTGTACAATGTGTGCATCGCACGCAGGCGGCCGAATGTAAGGGGCGCCAAATCATTATTCCAAGTTTCCTTTTTTTCAAATTTAGTTAAATAAAATGTTTAAAAAATATATTTTAATTAAATTCTAGTTATTCCATTATCCGTTTAAAACTTTAAAAAAAACACGATATTCGTACATAAGATATTATTTTGGAATATTTAGAATAAGATAGAGCAGCGCGCGAGGGATTCCCATGAGTTTATTCATAGGCGCCTCATTTCTGGCCTTGAATTTTCGCGAGTTTGTAATATCTGTTTTGAGACGAATAGCCCGTCCTGTATGTAGATCTAGTGCCGGTAATTAAAAAGTCAAAACAGAAGACATTTTGACTTTTATTTTAAATGGATGTTAGTTTAGCGTAAAATATTATTGACATCAAGTTCTTTTGATTTATAGTTTAAAATACATTTTAATGTTCTTTTCGTAGTAATACTTTTTCAAATCAGTTACAAACGATAACATATCTGTTGTTTTTTTCTATTTATATTAGATTAGATCTACTGTGCCGGTATATTTAACTATATATAAGTATTTTAATGTCTTTTTAGCGTTTAATTTTTTAAAAAATGATACAGGTATTCCATGTTGCATTATTGTTCATAATATTCTGTTTTGGATTATTGATCATCTGTATCTTTTCAAGGGGGGGGGGCGCAACGTCCTAACAAAAAGGGATGTTACGGATTGTGTGTAGTTCCTAGGTGGCGGTAAGAAGAGGTTATGCGAGTGATTGGTGGCTATGCTAGCTTGCCCTCGAGAGAGCCGTCTCTTTCACGTTCGTTACCAATGCCATCGGCGTGGCGGCTTAGTGCAATGCCATTGTTTCCGGAAACACTGGCCCCGAGGTCCCCCAACATTTACGGCGCGCCGTATCGTAGCACGCTGGGCTCCGTTCTTTTCATCCCCGTACCCAACCTTGCGAGTCGGATACAGTGACTACTAAGTTAGCCATGTTCCCCCACTCGGAGGGAGGCGGAGACGTGTGGCTATTTTCATTTTACATTGATTACCTGGCCTTTTAAACCTGTAATCAAAAACCAGTTCCGCTTGACCACCCCCACATGGGGTGTTCAAGCGATAACCACGATGAGGTGGGATCTGGAATGGCGGTTATGCAGATTGAGCAGTGACGATGACGAAGTTAGCGTACCTGGTGGGAATGTGAAACCTCAGATAGACCTTGAGACATGAAAGAGTAAAGACGTGAACTTGGGACATGAAAGAGTAAAGACGTTTTTTTTATCAGTTTATTTCATTACTATTAGATCTATGTCTCATTTCAAGTTAAATCTGTGAAAACTAACAGTTAGGCTATATTGAGTTTCAAAGTGTTTTGTGTATTAAAAATTTAAAACGCCTAAATTGGTTCAGTTGTAGGCCTACTAGCTGTCTGGAGCTATAAGCCAACGACCTGTCAACTATGGGATGGAGGGCAGCGAAAAGAAATGTTTTATTTTCATTGTAGCTATCCATTCATGTTTGAATATTAGTCAAATAACATTATTATAATGTTTAAAAAATTAAAATATCTTAAGAAAGAGACATCGTTTCATCTTCAATTGATTTTGTCAAATGTAGACCGTTTTTTTGCAAGAGCGTATGCAAAAATATGGATCAAAGCTGTTTGGAGTAAACATTTGTTTGTAAAATGTTTTACATGTTTCGGATGTTCCTCCAGAGCTGAAGATAGTTTACTTCCTAGTCGAAACCTCCCGCAGGAAGACGGAGGATGGGAGCGGTCAGGGTTTGAACCCGGGGCCATCGATAAATCCAAACGGCAGTCCAGCGCGCAAACCGCACGCCCAGGCAGCCATTTCAAACTGTCTCCGTTTTAATGAAATTTCATGACGTAACTTTGAATTCTAAACACACACACACACACACGCACGCGCGCACACACACACACACAGAGAGTGTTCAGTTCATATCAATGAAAAATAAAACCTAAAAAACATTACTAAGTTTCTTTTCTTTTTCAATACATTAAAAAACAAATCACGGACCTGTGGGAGCCTACATCTCTCTTCTGGATCCCAGCTTCTTAGGGGCTTCGAACTAAAATATTGTATCTAAGTGGTCGCCACCCGAAAATGTGAGAAACACAGCAATTAATGTGTTTTATTTCAAGTCATTGTATACTTGACTTGTACTTTGGATCATTTATTTTGTTTTAAGCTCAAGAAAAATATTTAGCGCTGAGTTGCTTCATTTTGTGCTAATGGTGTGTTGGATACATTTGTAGTCATAGGCACCTATGAATCTGCGTATGTCGGATGATTGTGAATATAATGCACATTTCTCCAAATAATCGTTATAAGCGTTATGAAAGTTTACGGAACGTTGAAAAAGCTAGTTTTGCATGTTATTAGAAAATTATTCTCTCTAAATCAAGGGTTCTCAACCTGTGGCTCGCGACTCCCTTGGGAGTCGAATGACAAATTTCCCAGGGGCGACCCTGAAATTTGTTGTTTTTTTTTGTCTATTCATCATTGTAAGTTTTTTTTGTTCATTCTAACTTGCTGTAACAAGCCAGATCTGAACCGCATCAGAAGCAGACTTGATGCAGAAGATGGAATTCGTTGATCCGGTGGAACAAAAAGAAACTCAACCTTGGCACTACCACTGGCGTGTTTGTCCAAACACTATTTCTGTACCAATGTAGTTTACTGTACCGGTATCAAAGACTGTTCTCCATACTTCGCCATATTTGTCAAATTATCTCTTAAGTAAGCAACATGTGTATTGTCAATACGCAACAGAAAAGTTAATAAATGTAAGTCTAAATAATAACCTTTTTAAAAATTTAAATACGAGCAAATATTTTATTTATCTGTAAACAAAAGAAAAATATCGTTAGGGGTCGTCGACTAGTGGAAAATTATATTAGGGGGTTGCGAAACTAAAATGGCTAAAAATTGCAGCTCTAAGTCATTTGTTTTCCTGTCTGATTCAGGCAACTTGTTCCATAAGTCTCCCAATAAATTTAGCAGTATTAAAAAATAAACGGATTCCTCTTATGAAGAATTATTTTTTACTCATTCTCTTTAAAATTGTATAATTTAATTTTTCAATGCCTACTATAAGCTATGGTGTAGAAGTAAAACAAAAAATAGGCAGCATGGTGCGAATGTAAAATGGTGCGAATGTGTGCTTTAAACAAAAGAAGCAAAGGAAAGGAAATCTTATATTTCAATAGGGTTTGTTGCTGAACATAAAAATTATATATGTGTCAGACGTGAATAGCCCAATTTTCAGTAAAAGAAATTACAAATGTCATTTCTCTATAGAAGAAGTTACGAAGGCTATATAAAATATAACCACAGACCTATATATACTACAATAAATATAGGTTTTTGATTGCTAGTTACGATTTATTTAGGTAGGTGCTGTTTTACTATTACACACCAAGTATTAGAGTTTAGAAAAACCCAGGTTTGTTTCTTGTGCAACGCTATTAGCTAACACCTCATATCATCTCTCCATTAGTATATTTAGATCTATGATCTAATTCTAGTCTAGATCTATTTATAAAAATCGAATAGATCTAGTAGCCTAATAGTATAGATTCTATCTTGAGACTAGATTGCTGAGTCTAACCTATGCTATGCCTATAGTCAGTCAGAAAAAAGTCTAGATATTAATAAAGACTAAAGTTTTTTAATTATTAGATTATTAGATATAGACATAAGACATAGATCTAATAATACTGTTATACGTTTAATATACTCTATACTTAATCTACTAAACTAGAGATCTATCTATAAATCTATCTATAATCTAGTCAATCTAGATCTCTACAATATTCATTATAATACTTCTAATTATAATGACTTATTTAATAAGTTAGTAGGCCTACTTAGACTTAGATCTATTATAGTTTATTAATAGATTTACTTTTCAATGCCTAGACCTAATAATAAAATTGCGAATGATGTCTATAATGACTGATTATTATTTTTTTTTATAATAATAGGCATACTAAATCTAGGTCTAGACTCTACTTAAATCTAGTCTAAAATAATGCTGTCTAAGACTCTAGATGATTGAGAAGTTCACATAGAGGTGTTTTTAATAATACGGCATGTCGGCTGAAAGTATATAAAGTGCTTTTTTTTTTTTTTTGTAAAAATAAAAAAGAGGCCCCGGTACTCAGTGATAGATTGCCTAACTTTCAACTAATAATAAATTAACAATTAACGTTGAATTACAAGAAAAGTAATCATTTTTCCCGACATTGAAAAAAGGTGCCGGTACCCCGTACCGGTGCGTACCGTCACAAAAATATATGTATATCTCAATCTTCTTTCATTCATTTTTTTGCGGGGTTACTGCTACTTAATACATTGATACCGGATCGATTTAAATTGGGCCTAAGTATACAAGCAGGATTTCGAGCATTGAATAAATGTATTTTTTAAGTACAAAGTTTCATGGAAGAGGCAATATATTAGTTGTTTGAAGTTTGTAACTTCTTAAATTCAGGCTAAAAATATCGAAGCCTACATTTTTACACTCATTTCTAAACAATTAGAAGAGATGGACTGACTCATAGTGTAGCTTGTGTACATCTGCAAAAACACAAACTCAGTTAGACTTTCAAAACTATTAAAAGAAAAACTTAGTAATTATTTTTACTGTATAATTCTATTATAATTTCTTTTTAGAATTAGGATATAAACAAAAATTTGTCATATGACTTTATCTAACAGAAAAAAAAATTATTAAACTTACGTCTATTTATGCGGGTATTTATAGTTACCTAGTAATATAAAATATATTGAACTAACACGTACATTCATCATAATGCAGCCATGCGATTTTTCGTTTATAAACATAGCATTATTTAGGACCAATATTTTACAAAGGCTGCTTGGAGAAATCAGATATACCCATTAGGAGAAAAAGGACCCCTTTACTCAAGAAAAATTTAAGAAACTAGAACAGACACGAAATAAACAGTGACATTCATAACAAAAGAATATTCAAAATTGATTAGAGTAACACCTTTTTAAGTAATCATTTAAAGTTTAAAATCACTACAATTTTTTTCAACAATTATTTTGTGTATGAAATCGTGTATCGGAAAATGCCGGGTACATGAAATAAGCTAGTCCTAAAAAAACAACACAGATCAAATACTCATGAAATAAAGTACTGTAAATGTGTAGTTTCACGCGCTAGTTTCAGGTCTTTTCTTTTTATAGCCTCTATCGGGTTATATCCCAACTACCCGTATTTTTGTGCAGAATTTTTTTCTCTATCAGGTACACTTAAAATTATAGCATATTAATGTCAGTTTAATTTAAAAAGAGAACTGAAAAATACAAAGATATATAGAGAAAAAAGCGACTTCCGGCCCAATACTTTTTAATCAAAGAAACAAAACGGACTAGTCCAACAAACCCTATTGAAAATTTCGCCCAGATACGATCCAATTCAATCAGTTCCGATTTAATTCCATGTTTGGGGGAAAAAACAACTAATTGGCACACAGTGAAAACTTTTTATTTTTAAATCACCTTCAGCGGAAATTACAGGTTTTGTTTGTATCCAGTAAAGAGCTCAATAAAGTGCATGGACATTTTGCACACCGTCTTATGTAGAAATCATTAGCTGGACTTGATTGTACAAAGCTCATTAGAAAGACTTCTTGCAATAACGAAGCATTACACGAATTATATAACAGGAAAACTCATAGCCTTAACTTTGCCGTGTTTAAATGGAACTTTAGATAGACATGGAAGGGATTTGAACACTAGCCTCAATCACGCAGTCAGACGACAACAGAATGACATTCCTGGACACAATTTCCTGGCTGAGACCTGGGATTGACTTGGAGCACTGTTCCACTGGCATACAATGCAACACATATTTTAAAATAATTGCGTGTTGTATAAATCTATAGTGAAGTATAGTGTGTCGTTGAAGGTGTTCTTTTGTGTGTAACCACAGATATTGTCTTTCAGAATAACCCCAACTACAAATATGAACCATGAACTATGATTCATTTCGGATTTTTGTGTTGCCAGAAATTCAAGGTCTTTGTTCTTTTTGGTGAACATAAAAAAAACTCTGTTGTCACTCATTCTGTCAACTTGCATATGCTCCCACATTTGCGACGATGAATTCTTATTTAGATAAGATAAGATAATTTTTATTGGTCCAATCAAATGGAAATTCCGTTTAACTGACCACCTCAGCGTAACTACTGTAACAATAACAATATAGATTCAAATACGAACAACATTCACACAAGAAACACATACATAGTCACAAAGTCACAACCAGCGCTTTATGAATTGGACTTCTATGTACTTCTCGATGACGACAGCTGACCTTGTAACACTCTGACCGAAAGTGGGATAAAGGAGTTTTTAAATCTTTCTGTTTTAGTCCTAATGGAAAGGAGACGACCACTTCGTTCATATCTTATGTAACAGTGGTTTAATGGGTGCAGGTTGTCTTTAAGAATCGTGTTTTGTTTTGGTTTTGTTTTTTTGGGAAGGCAACTATCATGAAAAAGTTCTTCAAAAGATAACAGCTATGTTCGAGTGATATACGATGCTTTTTTAATTAGTCTATTTAGTCTATGTCTTTGTGCCTGTGAAGTATTACCATATCATTAGGTGAAGTTAATTAGACTGCAGATGGTTGCTGTATAGAAAAGCTTAATTATTGTTTTGTCGATTTTTAATTTTCTTAGCTTTCTTAGATACAATAATTGTTGATGAATTTTGATGTAAAGGTTTTGACAGTGTTCACTAACATTTAGTTTGTTGTTGATATTTGTACCTAGGTATTTATATTCTTGCACTTGCTCTACGGTTTGGTTGTTTTTCTCAATTTCTGCAAGATGGACTTTATGCCTCCTAAAATTTCGTAAACTGCGGTGGGCATTTTAAAATGAACTTTGTAAATAATCATGATTTATATACAATTTATCCAGAATGTTGACTGCTTGACCATGTCATATAGTCTGGGCGTGGATCAGGTGACATGTTTGGCTTTTGTGCTATTGTTATTGAGGTATACATTGAAATTTAAACAAATATTTCTGAATTAAGTTTGTACAAAGCTTCTATCAACTCACTCTGTCTGTCTGTCTGTCTGTCTGTCTGTTTGTCAAAAAGTTTGCACACGTTATTTCTTCCACACCCAATCTCGGATCAAGCTGAAAATTTGTACACGTATTTATTCTACCTGACAACACAAGACTCGATCAAAAATATTTCCCAATTAGTTAATTAGCTATTGGTAATTAATTATTTTGTATGGTATGTTAAACAATGGAAAGAAATCGTACTTGACAGATGTGGTGATATAGGTTGAATTAGTCCCCTTGGTGACTCTTAAACCCTTAGTGACCATTTTGTATACATTTAAAAAAACGATCCAGTAATCTTTCATAAATATACCCTCTTCTTCCCTCCCCCTTTCACAACTGGTCCAGACAAGTAACAGAATCATAGCGTATTGAGACAAGTGATAGGATCATAGCGCAGTGAGACAAGTGATAGGATCATAGCACATTGAGACAAGTGATAGGATCATAGCGCATTGAGACAAGTGATAGGATCATAGCGCATTGAGACAAGTGATATGATCATAGCGCATTGAGACAAGTGATATGATCATAGTGCATTGAGTTAAGTGATAGGATCATAGCGCATTGAGACAAGTGATAGGATCATAGTGCATTGCGACAAGTGATAGGATCATAGTGCATTGAGACAAGTGATATGATCATAGTGCATTGAGACAAGTGATCGGATCATAGCACATTGAGACAAGTGATAGGGTCATAGCACATTGAGACAAGTGATAGGGTCATAGCACATTGAGACAAGTGATAGGATCATAGCACATTGAGACAATTGATAGGATCATAGCACATTGAGACAAGTGATAGGATCATAGCACATTGAGACAAGTGATAGGATCATAGCACATTGAGACAAGTGATCGGATCATAGCACATTGAGACAAGTGATCGGATCATAGCACATTGAGACAAGTGATAGGATCATAGCACATTGAGACAAGTGATAGGGTCATAGCACATTGAGACAAGTGATAGGATCATAGCACATTGAGACAAGTGATAGGATCATAGCACATTGAGACAAGTGATAGGATCATAGCACATTGAGACAAGTGATAGGATCATAGCACATTGAGACAAGTGATAGGATCATAGCACATTGAGACAAGTGATAGGATCATAGCACATTGAGACAAGTGATAGGATCATAGCACATTGAGACAAGTGATAGGATCATAGCACATTGAGACAAGTGATAGGATCATAGCACATTGAGACAAGTGATAGGATCATAGCACATTGAGACAAGTGATAGGATCATAGCACATTGAGACAAGTGATAGGATCATAGCACATTGAGACAAGTGATAGGATCATAGCACATTGAGACAAGTGATAGGATCATAGCACATTGAGACAAGTGATAGGATCATAGCACATTGAGACAAGTGATAGGATCATAGCACATTGAGACAAGTGATAGGATCATAGCACATTGAGACAAGTGATAGGATCATAGCACATTGAGACAAGTGATAGGATCATAGTGCATTGAGACAAGTGATAGGATCATAGTGCATTGAGACAAGTGATATGATCATAGTGCATTGAGACAAGTGATAGGATCATAGTGCATTGAGACAAGTAATATGATCATAGTGCATTGAGACAAGTGATAGGATCATAGCGCATTGAGACAAGTGATATGATCATAGTGCATTGAGACAAGTGATACGATAATAGCGCATTGAGACAAGTGATAGGATCATAGCGCAGTGATACAAGTGATAGGATCATAGTACATTGAGACAAGTGATAGGATCATAGCACATTGAGGCAAGTGATAGGATCATAGCGCATTGAGACAAGTGATAGGATCATAGCACATTGAGACAATTGATAGGATCATAGCACATTAAGACAAGTGATAGGATCATAGCACATTGAGACAAGTGATAGGGTCATAGCGCATTGAGACAAGTGATAGGATCATAGCACATTGAGACAATTGATAGGATCATAGCACATTGAGACAAGTGATAGGATCATAGCACATTGAGACAAGTGATAGGATCATAGCACATTGAGACAAGTGATAGGATCATAGCACATTGAGACAAGTGATAGGATCATAGCACATTGAGACAAGTGATAGGATCTTAGCGCATTGAGACAAGTGATAGGATCATAGCGCATTGAGACAAGTGATAGGATCATAGCACATTGAGACAAGTGATAGGGTCATAGCACATTGAGACAAGTGATAGGATCATAGCATATTGAGACAAGTGATAGGATCATAGCACATTGAGACAAGTGATAGGATCATAGCACATTGAGACAAGTGATCGGATCATAGCACATTGAGACAAGTGATAGGGTCATAGCACATTGAGACAAGTGATAGGGTCATAGCACATTGAGACAAGTGATAGGATCATAGCACATTGAGACAAGTGATAGGATCATAGCACATTGAGACAAGTGATCGGATCATAGCACATTGAGACAAGTGATAGGGTCATAGCACATTGAGACAAGTGATCGGATCATAGCACATTGAGACAAGTGATAGGATCATAGCACATTGAGACAAGTGATCGGATCATAGCACATTGAGACAAGTGATAGGATCATAGCACATTGAGACAAGTGATAGGATCATAGCACATTGAGACAAGTGATAGGATCATAGCACATTGAGACAAGTGATAGGATCATAGCACATTGAGACAAGTGATAGGATCATAGCACATTGTAAAAGCTAAAAGATAAACGAAAACAATTGGTAAAAAATATTTCTAATCTCACAGATTTATTATGTCTAGTCATGTCGTACATATAATTACATAAATGATCCAAACTAATTAATGAAAGAAAAAAAAAGTTCCCCTTTCAGACCTTGTGGTCTAAATGGCAGATGATGTAAAGGTCATCTGTTTCTGTGGCCTACGGTTAACAAGGGTGTAATTTGGCCAGCACAACGACCTTTACTTTTCCTTAACTAATGTCAGGTACCCATTAGAACTGGGTGGACTTAGAGGCGCCTGGATATCCCGAAATTAAAAATCCCAGTCTTCACCAGAATTCGAACCCCGGTTCGGCAGCCAAGCGCTTTACCGCCCAGCCACCCATACAATTACATTTAATATAGGCTTTTATTTTTAAGAATTTTTTTTTTCAATGTTTTAGTTGTTTTATCAATAAGTTTAAAATATTTAGAAGACATTTTTCGGCATTGCATGAATTACATTAAAAAAAAAATAATCAGCTATAAAGAGATCATAGCAATACAGTTTTTTCCTTTGAAATAAAACAATAACATTGGTAAGAATCTTAAAATGAGATGTGTGGATGAATGACAGCAAGGCGAAGTCATGTCAAGGAGAAAACAATATTCATTTTAAAAAAATCAACTTTGCCACTATTCCATCATCATTTACTTGTAGATGAGAAATATTACACTGATAGACACTAGTGCAACATTAACAGCATCCTATGATTTTCTTGACCTCTGACCTAAACTTCAAGTCAAATACGTTGTATACTATAGGATTGATGCAGCTGTTCATGAGACAAAACCTTAAGAAGAGGTGGTAAAACGAAGAGGCGTATCCTTTTACAGAGGCGAACACTTCGGGACGGGCTGACTTGTAGGAGTCGAGAGCTAGGAAAGGCAAGAACCCAACAATGAAAGAAACACTGATTATCAGTAGCATATACGAGGTACGCCCCATTCCTCCTTGGCGTGTCCTACCAGGGGGATCATTACCCTCCTCTGCGCTCTCTTCTCGGTTTTTAGAAGTATCTTTAGCGTTTAAGTATTGAAAGTCTAAGCCTGTTCTGTCGGTGGTTAATGAGCCAGTGTCTTCCTTATTGGAAGCAAAAGATTCACTCTCTTTAGATAATTCTGATTTTTCTTTCAAAGCGCTAGCATGCACATGAGGCCGTGGAAGCGGAGAAGAAGTGCCAAGTTCATCGGACGTGCAATCCCTTTTTATATCTTGAGAAATAACAATTTGGCTGCTCTGAGGTTTAGATGACGACATGATAACGCGATTCGATTCTATTCGGGAATCTCCGATTAGCGCCCTTTTAGGGCCGGCGTCTGAACCGGAGCAAGCCTCGTCTGTGGTGGATGAGCTGACAGCACGATTGGAAAGCTCGCAGTGAGGAGACTTCGTTGAAACAGGCTGAGTGATTCTGTTGACTCGGTGCTTCCTCGCCTTCAGCCAGATCAAGACGTACAAGACAATCAGAGGCGAGCAGCAAGAGACGAAGAGGAAGCCGAAGAGCGCGGAGCTGAACTTGGGCCAGAAGGTGCCGACGTACTGGTCATCTACGGCGCAGAAGTATCCCTTGATTTCTGGACGCTCTGTGTCTTTCTTCTGACGCCCATGGATCATTGCATAAGGAATGGGCAAGAGATGGGCAAGGATGACCACGATGAGGCAAATGACTTTCGCCTGGGTAATGCTCACCTGTTTTTTGAATGGTCGACATATTTTTCTATACCTAAGAATGAAAAGGTAGATTTACATAAATATGAGTAAACATTTACTTATTATTATCATGTATTATAGCAAGCTTAGACCAATGTCAAATCTTCTCAACATTATGAACTATTCAAAAAGGAAATGTTGGACCATTGAGCTAAGTATCTGGCAGCCGAGTTGGATTTGTTATGTATGTATTGATAGTGAACGATTTAGGACTTCTGTAACATTCTCTCAACATTGTCTTAATTTTTTTAGAGATAGAAAGTTGATTGTCGAGAGTTGAGATGATTGTTGATAGTAAAGTTGATTAGGGAGAGTAAAGTGGATAAAATTTCCCCTTTCAGAAACTGAAGCTGATGTAAACTCATCTGTTTATGTGACCCATGGTTAATGAGGGTATCATGTGGCTAGCACAACGACCAACCGCCTTTACTTTTACACTACTAATGTCAGGTAACCATTAACCCGGGTACGCTATTCTACCTCAACGTGGCATTCGTTTGGAAACGACCATTAGAGAAAGTGGTTAGGCTAAATGAATAGCAAAACAAGACTCTGTGGGTGTGTCCAAGGGAACGCGAGAGTGGACCCATTGCACGGAGTGGAGTTGAAAGAGAGCTCCCACGGCCCTGTCGATAATCCATGCACCGTTCCTCAAGGGACCGTTATACTAATGGCGAGTCCTGCAAGTTAGCTTGGTACAACATAGGAAAATGGCGGAGGTTCCCGGTGTTCTCGGCCTTCGGCCATGCATTCTAGTCCATGCGTCCGGAGTGCCAGATATATCGGAAATAGCAATGCTTTACATAGGCATTGACTTGGATCTGTTCCAGACAGAACGGTTATTCAAACAGGATTTTATTTCAAACCTATAGCTAGAAGCTCTTTGACTATCATGCGGTTCCCATTAAAAATGGGTGGACCTAGAAGCGCAATAAAAATCCAGAAATAGAAAAGCTCGAAGGTCAAGTGCTATACCACTCAGCTACCTTGTTTCCGAAAAGTTGATAAGAGAGAGAGAGAGAGAGTAAAATTGATTGTAGAGAGTAAAATGGAGGAGTAAAGTTGATTGTCAAAGATTGATTGGATAAAGCAAAGAGTTGAGATTATAACAAAAAAGTTGATTTTAGAGAGTTAAGATGATAAGGAAAAGTTGATTTTAGAGAGTTGAGATAAGAAAAAGTTGATTTTAGAGAGTTGAAATGATAAGAAAAAGTTAATTAAGAGAGTTAAGATGATAAGAAAAAGGTTGATTTTTAGAGAGTTGAGATGATAAGAGAAAGTTGATTTTAGAAAGTTGAGATAGTAAGAAAAAGTTGATTTTAGAGAGTTGAGATGATAAGAAAAAGTTGATTTTAGAGAGTTGAGATGATAAAAGAAAGTTGATTTTAGAGAGTTAAAATGATAAGAAAAAAAATGATTTTAGAGAGTTAAGATGATAAGAGAAAGTTGATTTGAGAGAGTTGAGATGATAAGAAAAAGTTGATTTTAGAGAGAAAGTTGATTGGGGAGAGCATCTGATGAAATCATTTCTATGAAAAGTTTGTTCTTCTGTTTAGACTGTCTTCCCCTGACCTTGTGATGGCGAGGGCCAGAAGCAGAAAAGCCGAGGCCATGGTGGTGGACACTGTAAAGTACAGCCTGACCTTGCAGACATTTGGCTTGTCAAACATCCAGGAGTGAAGCAGATCGTAGATTTCACCTTTGTAACAAGAAAATTACAAATTACTAGGGCAAGTAACTCAATACAAATTGTGGATTACATCCCTTCAATTACACAAAACAAATAAATACTTTAAAACAAATATATTTTAATGTAAGTATAAAAAAAAGTTTCTCCTTTCAGACCTTGCGATGAGGTAAAGATCAGCTGTTTCTATGGCCTCGGTTAACAAGGGTGTCATGTGGCCAGCACAACGACCAACCGCCTTTACTTTTTCCCAACTAATGTCAGGTACCTATTAAAGCTGGGTGAACTCAGAGGCGCCCTAAGGATCCAGAAATTAAAAATCCCAGTCTTCACCAGAATTCGAAAAGTCAAGCGCTTTACCACTCAGCCACCGCGACTATATATTTTTATAAAGTAAATAAAAAAAAATAAAATAATATTTTTATAACATTATAAGTGTATATTTTAAGTAGACAACATAATTTAATAATTATCATTCTATTGTTTAAATTTAGAGTTATTTACCAGGTATAACAATGACGTTAGTAATTAGGTCAAGGGCTGCCACTGCCACAAGAAAAACACGAACTGGAGTTTCCGGAAATCTCCGCGTATACACAAATAGAACAAGGGAATTCCCGATGATCCCGATAACAGCAACAGATCCCAAAAAGACCATGGCAGGGATAAGATCTTTTGTCGTCTGGCTTTGCAGGTTCTGGAGATAGTTTTCTTCACTGATATTGTGAGAGGTGTTCTTTGAACCTAAAACATGAAAAAGAAAAAAATATTTTTCTCATTTAAAACAGTGTTTCCCAAACTGTGCTCTGCGTGTTAAAAAATTAAGCAAAGTGAAAGTGTGTTGGAGTGTGTATTAGTTTACGTGACTAGAAACGCTAAATGATGTTTCTCTTGCACTCTAAGAATATGCAGAAAAAAATGTAGATTACAAATATGTAATTTGATTTCCTCGGAGATAAATAGTTTTTATAATATATTTTTTAAAGTGTTATTTCTTATTACCATATATATTGTCATTGGAAATACGCCATTTTGGTTTTAAGGCTTAATACTAGACTATCTCCCTTGAATTACTTGCCAACTTTTTTTTCTGTTGCTGTTTTGTCTTTCTTTCTAGCAGCTATTAGATCTAATATTAAAATTCATTTAAAATGATAGCATAAGAACAAAAAAACTATCTTTAAAAAAAGTTATTGAAAAAAAGAAGAAACAACTTCATCAATTTATTATTAACATTTTTTTTAACCTTCATTTCAGTAAATACACTTAAAAATTCATAAGTTGACAGCATAAGAAAAAAAATCTATTTTTAAAAAGTTATTGAAAGTTTAATATAGATAAGGGAGATAAATATGCTTAAAAACAACATGGTGGTCAGTAAAAGTATCTGGGCATCTAAACTATTACCGCAAAGTGTTTGGCTAAACACTCAGAATGTGCGAAGTGTTCAGTGAAGGGGGTTGGGAAACACTTATCTAAAAGATACAAAGAAAGTTTTTGTCCCTGTTTATTTTAGTCTAGAACAAACAAAGATTTTTGAATTTTTTTTTCTTAGTCTAAAACTCTAACATACAAAGAATATTTTTATTCTGATTTGTTTAGTTAAAAACATTGAACAATATTTTTTATCCCTGTTTTTATACGTTTGAAAACCATAAAAACATAAAATGGACAATACGACGAACTATTGAAACTCACAACTCAACCACTGCGCTTATTTACATCCAGGCTTATGTAAATTTTATCAAAGTTAGACCGATGTAAATAATGTCCGATGTAAATATTGTCCTATGTAAATTTAGACCTTTATAGAGATTTAAACCCGAGGCCCCTTGGCTCGGAAAGTATGCTCTTACAAATGAGCCACCACTACCCCACATATTGGTAATATTAACAAAAGAAGATATAAAAAATCATTTTTTTTTTAAACAAAGCCTAGGTAAGGGGAAGAAATCCGCACTCAGAACTATATCACACAGGATTGTAGACGCTATTTCCATTTCACACAATTTAATTAGATAACAAGAATTAGTTGAAAAAATGGTTAGTTCTTAAAAAGTGTGAAATTTCACCAGAATTCGTGTGTATGTCGGAGAAAAACGCATACTTTAAAATCATATATATTTGGAGTAAGAATGATTGTATAAAATTATCATCATTTAAACATTTCCTTTCTGTTTTACAATAGGTGAAGACAAAAAAAAAAAAGACTAATCGCTTTACTGAAGACACGTTGTAAGATGCATAGGATGGTTGAAAACACATTTTCTACCTATCAGAATTTGTCAACCTTTGCACATTCCCAGAAAGTCATGTTTGCTAAAGAGTTTGACCTAATTAAAAAAATTCTGAGAAGTACTATCTAGATATTAGTACGGTCAAAACAAAATGTTTCTTTTTTATAAAATGTACTTTACCATTTTTTCTTGTTTAGATGCCTGAATTTGTTTCGAAATTAATCTCAAGAAATAGCTTCTTTATTTTAATATGGTGAAATATAATATTCAATACAACAAAAAAAAATTACCTTCTTCCTGTGCCATTTCATTTCGAACCCCCGTTGCAAAATCCAAAATGCACACACAAACATATAGATCTATGCGTTTAAACTTTGGTAAGTTATTTAACGCATAGTCAAAAGACATCTTGTAGACACGGATCAACGTTTCTCAAACAGTGAGACACATAACGTAAGCAGGAAAAGGGGGGTGGGGTTGAAGATGCTGCGCTATTCGCATAGGGGCATTCAAAGTTGCATTCAAAAGTAATTACCAAGAATTGTAAACATCGCCTTAAATACAAAAATGTTTTATAGCATCTAATGGAGGGGAATAAAGAAATGGTGAGTTTGATCAATGGGATACTTTGCATAAATACGTTTTGAGAATCACTGGACTTGAACTTCCTTGCTTTGTCATCACCACCACCAAGTATAGTTTCGATTTTATAGCACAAAGGTAACCAATTCTAAAAAAAACATTGGCCCGAGGGATCTCAAATTTTAGTAAGCATTAAACTATTGATCAATACATAGTCTCCTCTATTCTAGGGTAGTGCAGTGACTTTATAAACTGTAAAAGTTTTTTTTTTGTTTTCTTTTTATATTTCTTTGGAAAAAATAATTACTTATAATTAAAGACAATTGATAACAAGTTAAGTGGTGCAAAACCTTGCAGACTTTGAGATCTTCGGAGCAGACGATATAAATGTCCTTGAAATGAAAAAAGGGATGGAGCTCTTGAGATGAAGTGTGCTACTCTAATTCATTTCAATAGTAGAATGAGGTCTTAGTAATACAATTAATTGATTTAGAAGAGGTGTGGTTTTTCAACTAAATTGTGTATATCATCAACATGGGAGTAGCCAGGGGAGGGGGGGTGGGGTTCAACCCCCCCCACCCGAAATGAAATCCCCCCCCTTTTTTTTGGGGGGGGGGGGAATCGGAATTTAGTGAATGATTTTTTGCTTTGATTTTGTTTATTTTAGGTGAGATTTTAATACTAAACCATCAATTGCCCCAACACAACCAATGGGGTTTTGAGTTTAAAACCCATTACCAGGGGGTTTTGAGTTTAAAACCCCCTACCAGGGGGGTTCGACTTTAAAAATCTCTACCAGGGGTTTTGAGTTTAAAACCCCTAGTTGGGTTTTTTGCAGTTAACCCCCCCCCTCTTCTATAAAACAAAACAAAAAAAATGCAAACAAAAATCCCTTAATTCCAAGAGCACAGTTAAGGGAGATTTTGATTTTAAAACCCCCTCCAAAATTTACGATAAACCCCCTCTTCAATATAAAAAATTACACACTAAAATTATTTGAGCGTAGCCAATCCAATCGGGGGTTTTGAGTTTAAACACCTCTTCTACAAATGGCGTTTGTTTAAAGTTTAAAACCCCTCCAAATGGTTTTGAGTTTAAGATCCCCCTACAGAGCATTTTGAGGTGGAAAACCCCCAACAGATGATTTTGACGATAAAACTTCTCTTTTCGATATAAAATCGAAAGCAAACAACAGTCACTTAATTCCAAGAGCGTATTCAAGAGTGGTTACACATTTTTACCAGTGGCACGGCTCCCTTAATAAACTGCAGTGAATAGTCATCTTTCGAAATTGAATAACACTAAATTTGGCTCAACAAAGATGGCTAAGACAGATTTTAGGAGTCAGTTATAGAGATCGGGTTTAAATCAAGGAAATCCTCTGCCGAACTGGGAGTCGACCCTTTAGTAAGATTGTGAGAGAGCGACGCATGAGGTTTGTGGGACATGTTCTCCGACAAAATGAATTACGCATAAGAAGAGTTGCAATGATATCCTAGTACAACTTGACGCCACTCATTCATTGAAGTCCTCATGGCAGGTGGGAAGAGGCTTCAGACATTACCAGTGACAGATTTTTATGGAAACAGCTTGACGTCAAATGCGCCAAACGGCGCGGGAGGGTCTAAGTCAGTAAGAATAGCATATTAGGTTTTTGAAATAAAACTTTTTAATAGCAGGAAAATGCACTGTAGATACCTCAGAATATGCATTTTGTTGGCTTTCAATACCAGAAATAGTGCTTGGCGGCGGGGCTTCACCCCGCGCTCGGGGAGCTCCTAGCGCTCCCCCAGACCCCCTTGCTATTATTGGCGGGGAATCTACAATTTTTCCACTAACTCATGGAAGAACCTATTCTAGGGCACAATAAATATCTTACGAAAGAATGAAGGGTCGGAATACAATAAAGATTATGTACACACAGACACACACATAAAAAAAACATTTCGCGTGTGGGGGGGGGGGGAGAAAAAAAAATCCCCCCCAAACCCCCCCCCCCCCCCCGGAAAAAAAAACCAGGCTATGCCCATGATCATCAACTTTAAGCATGACTCGTGATCAAAACATAGGTTTAAAGTATACAGGCAAAGCATTTCATAAGACATAAAACAGACGCGAACACTTTCTGACAGAAACTAATTGGTTAATAGAGAAATAAGTTATTCGTTTTTACAAAGCTTATATCAACTAACAACTGTCTGTCTGTCTGTCTGTCTGTCTGACTGACTGTCTGGTACAAAATTTGTAAACGTTATTACTCCCACACCCATTCTCTGACAAAGTGGAAACTTCCAATAATAATTCATTGACATAAACAAGGCATGAACGAATTTTTTTAAAAAAGTTATCAAGTTGTCAATCAATTACAGGTAATTAATTATTTCGTTTGACACAAACAAGGGAAACCAATTCAATATTCACATATGTGGCTAAATTTGTTGGGTTTAGTTCCGTTAATTAATTGTTAACGATATTTCTTCCTCGCGCATTCTTAGATCAAGTTGATACGTTAAATAATTATTTATTTAACCTAACAAAACATGAATGAATTAAGAATACCAAATTAGTCAATTAATTATTTGTAATTAATTATTTTGTTTGATATCGAATAAGTTAATAAAGTGTACATTATCGATAGATATAGTTTTAGATAGGTTTCGTTTTGTTTTTTTAAAGTATTATAAATATAAACATTGCTCGATGCAATAAAAATTCTTATATGTAATAAAATCATGATTTATTTTGCTTCCATTTCTTACCGTGAATATATTGAATATATTTAAATAAATTCTTTAAAAAATGTTTGAAAAGAGACTTTGGATGCTATTGACAAACAAAGGATAAAACCCCAGGGAAATAATCCACAAAACTGAATACTCTGAATAAAAAGCTAATTTACTTTCATAGTAGCTTTGCGTTTTTTAGCGGCCCCCGTAAGGGGAAAAAGCCGCTATTAGGTTTGTGCAAAATGTCCGTCTGTCCGTCTGTCCGTCTGTCACACTCAGATCTCGAAAACTAGAAGAGATATGAAAAATATTATTTCATCATTAAATGCGGCTTCAAAAGTTTAGGTGCAACGGCTACTTTTGGTTTTCTAAAAGCAAACCGTTTAATTTATAAAATTAATTATGCAAGCGATTTTTTCATAAAAATACATTAATTCTATAACAATTACGTAAATGTAAGGGAGGCAATGTTACAATATGCTAACAAAGATGGACAATTTTGTGTATTTTCAGTATCACTAAGTCAAATATATTTTTAAAATGTACAGGAAATGTTTACAACAAATATAAATAATAGTTAAAGATGTTTTTTCTAGCCAACTAGCTGCTAAAATTAAAAAGAAAACATTTCTGTTTGTTTATAAAGGCTAATAATGCACCTTGTATGTAAATATAACGCACATTTTTTTTAATGGACTTTTTATGCAGCGATTTTCGTGCAGTAGCGTAACGTCGCAACATGATCAGGTGCTAAACTAATTCCTTAAACATTTAAAAACAATCAGATTTTATTTATTTTTTGTTTAGTGCCCCCATCCGAATAAAAGAAGATTATTTTTGTGCGTTTTGTCTGTTGGTCGGTCAGTCCGTCACGATTAGATTAAAATAACTAGAACTCTAAAAGCAATTGAAAATCTGATTTACCCTTTAATTTTCCTCCCGTAACATCTCAATAGTTTTAATTATCTAAAAATTGATTGTTCCGGATTTTTTAGTGCTAAACTAATCAACCCCAACAAATGTTTGTTTGCTCTTCTAATTTATATTACATTCAATTTCCATGCTTAAACGTTGCAAAAACACATTATCAATAATATGTTGTTCCGTTTTTTATGTAAATAGCATATTAATGCTAAATCAAAATCTCTATACTGACTTATATTTCATTAAGTGTAAAAATGTTCCGAATATTGTTTTATAAAACATGAATTATGCCTAATGATTGTTTAAAATCGCATAATTTACTAATATTACACTTATATTATTTGACAATGCGTCACTATAATTTGGTTATCAATATAAAATTGTTCCGTATTTTCATCTTTAAACAAATTTTAAAAATATCGACAATAGGTTTTTCAGGGCTTTAAAAAAAAAGTTATTTACTAGAATTGATTACTGAAAAGTACTTTTTAGACATTTAATTTTCTTGCTGAAACATAACATAGAAGTTTTGTAATCGATAAAGAATGTTCCGGATTTTGTTTCTTACAAATCGTCACCAGAAAGTTCCGAATTTTTAAAAAAATCTACTAACGCCAAATAATTGTTTGAACTCCCTCTTCTAATGAATAAACAAATAATCTTCTCATTTACGAAATAATGTTTTTTACGGATTTTTATGAAAAATATTTTAACTCACTACTCTCTTACAGTACATTTAACTTTCTACCTAAAACATAAAAAAATCTAATTATCGTTAATATTATGTTCCGATTTTTAAGGAAAACAGAATCCAAACACCAAAGTAAGGTATGAAAATCTCTCCACTTGGCTGTAGTACATCTAATTTTTATACGAGACCATTCAAAAAATTTAATTAACGGTATTACATTTATCTGAAATTCTCTTTTTCTTTTACTATTTATACAAACATCCGGAACAATCTATTATATAAACTTTTCAATTGTGTTCATACCTAAAAATTATTGCGATGTTTTGAAACGTAAAATAAAGGTTAATCAATTTTTAATAACTTTTAGTTGTTGTTTTTGTATATCAAAATGACGGACAGACCGACTGACAGACAAAACGCAAAAACAATGCGGCTTTGATCCTCTTTAAATAAATTCTATTAGAACTCAGTGTACCAATGTCTATGAACCCTCGTTAAATATCTCGTGTAAATAAAGACATTTTTTATGATACCGGTACTAGCCTATTGTGAGGTAATGGAATTTTTTTTCTTTGACGTCATATGAATAACTCTTTAAATGTAATGCTAAAAGAACGCACTCGGTGCACCAATGTCTATTAACCCTCGAAAATTTCTCGTATTGATGAAAACATATTTTAGTCTAACTAAGCCGTGTGACGTAGTGTTTTTTTTTCCTTTGACGTCATATGGAATGAATTCTTTAAATGAAATGCCAAAAAAACGCACTCGGTGCACCAATGTCTATGAACACTCGATAAATGGCTCGTAATGATGAAGACGATTTTTAGTCTAGCTAGGCCGTGTGACGTAGTGTTTTTTTTTCCTTTGACGTCATATGGAATGAATTCTTTAAATGAAATGAAAAAAGAACTCGGTATAGTAATGTTTATTAAGCCTCGTTATGTGACTCGTGTTTAAAAAAGGAATGATATCTTGATTTAGATCTAATCTAGATTTTTTAAACTAGATCTAGATTTTTATTACAGTATATCTAGATCTGGATTTATATTCTAATTAAAATTATTTTAGAGTCTTGATCTACAATTTCTAGATCTAGTTAAGACTAAAATAGACTAGATTAAGATGTAGAATTTCAATTTCTAAAATTAAAGTGTAAAAAAAAGTGTAGATTTTCATTTCCAAACGTTTTGAGCAATATTGCAATGTTTTAATATACTAAAACTAATCTACTTTTTTTTATTTAATTTAAATTTAAATTTACGGCTAATGAATCTTTGAAACATTATTACTTTTGACCATCAAAATTAAATCACCTCTTGAATATTATTTGCGAATATGCAGATCCGACAGGGATCCGACTTCGACGGGGGCCGCCTCTGAGTTTGTGTAACACAAACTCTCTTTGTAATCTTGTTTTTTTTGTTTGTTTTTTTTTGTTTTTTAATAAGCTTTCGCTACGTCTGTCTGTAAAAGTATGTACACGTTATTTCTCCCACACCCATTCTCGGATCATGTTGAAATTGTAAACAATATTTCATAGCACCTAACGAAACATAAATACATAAAAAATTAAGAAATGAATAATTCATGGTAATTAATCAATTTATAGACTATCGAAAAGGGGAAATAACTTCTACTTTTTTTTTAGAGTTTTAAGTCTGGAGTTATTCCCCTTAAATAAACTTTGTTATAATTTTCAAAAGTATTGACACTAATCATTTCCTTGTGAGTGTCCTGATCTTCGGTCGTTGGTTTTTTAACTTTTTCATCTCTAAACAGCTAGTACAACTAAACTGATGTACGCCTGTTTTGTTATTATTGTTGAACTTAATATAAACTTGCAGAAACCTCTTTTTAAAAGCGACTGGCTGGAGTACAACTTTTATTTATAAAATATAAAACGTTCGACTTCAATGTTGAAACACTAATGGTTAAACAAGAGAAAACTTACTAAATGTAGAACTACAACTAATTTGTTCTGTCCCTTGTTTCCCTTACTTCAGTATTCACGCCCGTGTTTATTAACTTGAAGTACGACAGAACAACTCGAGATGTTATCAGAATGTATTCAGCCTACACAACCAAAACATCCGCTCATCTTCTCCCACTGTTAACTTAAAAACAAGCACCTTCACTCCATAACAGAATGTAAGTTTAGATAGGTTATAATACTAAACATAGGCTTTATCTAGGTTTCTTATGATAATAAACAGAGGATGTATCTAAGTTTCTTATGATAATAAACAGAGGATGAATCTAAGTTTCTTATGATAATAAACAGAGGATGTATCTAGGTTTCTTGTGATAATAAACAGAGGATGTATCTAGGTTTCTTGTGATAATAAACAGAGGATGTATCTAGGTTTCTTGTGATAATAAACTGAGGATGTATCTAGGTTTCTTGTGATAAACTGAGGATGTATCTAGGTTTCTTGTGATAATAAACTAAGGATGTATCTAGGTTTCTTGTGATAATAAACTGAGGATGTATCTAGGATTCTTGTGATAATAAACTGAGGATGTATCTAGGTTTCTTGTGATAATAAACTGAGGATGTATCTAGGATTCTTGTGATAATAAACTGAAAATGTATCTAGGATTCTTGTGATAATAAACTGAGGATGTATCTAGGATTCTTGTGATAATAAACTGAGGATGTATCTAGGATTCTTGTGATAATAAACTGAGGATGTATCTAGGTTTCTTGTGATAATAAACTGAGGATGTATCTAGGATTCTTGTGATAATAAACTGAGGATGTATCTAGGATTCTTGTGATAATAAACTGAGGATGTATCTAGGATTCTTGTGATAATAAACTGAGGATGTATCTAGAATTCTTGTGATAATTAACAGAGGATATATCTAGGTTTCTTGTGATAATTAACAGAGGATATATCTAGGTTTCTTGTGATAATAAACTGAGGATATATCTAGGTTTCTTGTGATAATTAACAGAGGATGTATCTAGGTTTCTGGTCTCGTCAGTAGCCATATAGTATAACTCTGGAAGTGTTTTCTTATTGTTCATATTTACCCATTAAGTGACCAAAACAACAACAACAACGTAATACAATTATACATTCTTTTCGCTGGAACCTCGTCAGGTTTAGAAATGGCGCCCTGGTTAAAGTGACCTCTCGTGCTCCTCCCAGATACACCCCTGGTCAGCACGCGAGCTTATTACATTTCCCATCGGCGCTTTATAAAATATGCAAGCGAGGGGCTTTAGACAATTTGTCCTCCTATGTCGGCCCGCATTTCGTGAGGTGGCGTCTCGGGGGGAAAAATGAGGCAGTGGACGGAGGGAGATCAGTGTGTGGGCATGGGGGGGGGGGCGTAGGGTCATTAGAAGAGGTAAGTTACCCGGGTGAGGGAGGTGATATTTTAGTGCAATGCCCGTCTGTGTGGGTTTGTCTTGTTGGCGTTTTTCTATGGACTGTGTTTGTGTACGTCTATGTTAGGGAGTGTGTCTGACTTCGGTAATGTGTTGGAGAGCATGGACGCTATTAGCCAACAATCATGATCTTCTTCATTAGCATATCAATAGGCCCGTACTTTGGAATCGAACCCCCCAAAAAACATGTCTAGAAATAGAACTAGAGATGTCGCCAAGCTCTGGTGCAGTTTTTTTTCTGAGAAATTCGGATCTGAGATTTTTATAAACAGAAAAATATCAAAACTACCGTAAATGAGTTGTTTTTTTTTTTTTAAATATGAATTATGATTTAACTATTCAATGACAATGTGGTGAGTTTTGGTGACATGCGCAAAGATTCCAAGATATGATCTTCTTTGCATGGAAAACACAAATGTTATTCGTCAGCGGTAAGTGAACTTAAAGTAGACTAGCTTACGTCTTACAGTTTATGGTCAGACTCTTTTGTCTTCGGGATTGTCATCTATGGCGCATAACTATAAATATCTTTCTAGTTGGTGTATCTGGTGTACAGGTGGTGGGGATTAGTTATGTAATTTAGAAGGTATACGATACATTGTAGGAATTTTAAAAGCATCGAAAATCAAAGCATCAACTAAATCACACGTCACTTCTCCATGTTCAGATCACGTTTTAAGTGTCAATAACAACACACGAATCATCCAACAAATTATTTGTATTAATTAGTGGTAACTAAATAAATAAATCTTGCAGTATTATTATTATAGCTTTTATATAGCGCTACTTTCATGCTTAGAGCATGCTCAGAGCGCTTTTGGTCCAATCTCATTTGTGGACCAGTGGGGGAGGGAGTTGGTTTTCCGTGCTGCCTTTAGGTGCTCAGTAAACACAACTCTGCCCGAATCGGGTGTCGAACCTCGAACCCCTTCTAGGTAGCCAAGACAAGCCAAGTACAAGCGCACTTTAGCCTCTCGACCACGCTTCGACCCAGTATCGAGAGTTACAAAGTTTTGTTTTAAAAATACTTTTTATATTAGACTTGTTTTTATTATTTATTGGAAACATTGACCTTTTAATAATACGTCCTTGACATTTGTTTAGAATTGAAAACTTTATGGTCAGGTAGTCATAATAGTCTCCAAGAGATTACGTCGAATAATAACGAATCTAATATTTCCGGTGTCACTCTGACCAGGAGGTGGCGCTCAGCGGATTATTATTTTGATTTAGATACGAGAAAGACAGACGATAACTCTGCAATAAATCAAATATTAAATCTAAACAGTAGTAGAAGTAGTAGCCTCTAGTCATTGTAGTGCAATGATCAGAACATTTTACTTGTATAAGAGGACATAGAATGATGTGTATAGTATATACGTTAACATGTAGCTAGCTCGTCTGAACTTTATTGACCTGTGACCCGCACTCAATCTTTGCTTTAAAAAATTGTAGCAATATTTTAAAAATGGCTCGCGTGTCAGTTTATTTTTTTTTCTATTCTGTTGAAGGAAATCTAGAATTTTTTTAAAAGGTTTCTATACATGCTTAGCGTTTTTTTTTTGTTAACAAAGCTTATATCAACTCACTCCGTCTGTCTGGTAAAAATTTTGTACACGTTATTTCTCCTACACCCATTCTCGGATCAAGTTGAAACTTTGCACAATTATTTAATGGCAAAGAGAATACATGAAATTGATACATCCAAAGTAAAAAAAAAAACCACACAATTTGTCAGCTTTTAATTGGTAATTATTTATTTAATTTGATTTCGTAAAAAGTAAATAGCTTCTACATTTTTGAGATTTGTAAATGTAAATGTGGAGTTCGTCTATATAATAGGCCTTTTTAACAAGTTTTATATATATATTTATGACCCTTTAATCTACATTGCTTTTAAGTTTGACCATACACTTCCACACAATTCGTGTTGTGTTTCACGCGTTGTGCGGGTGTAAACTTTGATGCATATGTGGCATTCAGTTTACTCAGAGATACCCCACATTAAAAAAAATTTCTTAAAGACTTTGGAATCTTTAAGAATCTTAATTCACGATTTGTTTAGAGCCTAGTGTCGCCTCTCAAATAATCGAGTTCAGGGGTCCTTATAATTTAACACACTAAAGAAGCACAGTGTAGAATATATTTTTCTTAAATTTAATACTTTCCAACTGACCTCATTAAAACAAGTAATCCAGGAATGGACACATTCACGTATAACATAGATCACTTGTAGAAAAAGAATTATAACTTGTCTGGACATAATACATCATCGTTGAAGATATATAGCACAGTAAAGATACCTATGGTCAAAAACTAACAATCATGGAATAATGACTTCTGAACAAAGACCCTGATAGTTAGTTCTGTTTTCCTACTATATAAATTAAAGTTCCGATTTCAGACCTTGCGATCTCTGTGACAGATAAAGTTAAGGTCGTTTTAGGTCATCTGTTTCTATGGCCAACTGTTAACGAGCTGGGTGTCATGTGGCCAGCACAACGACCAACCGCCTTTACTTTCCCCAACTAAAGTCAGGGTGGTCTCGAGCTCGCGCTAAATATCCCGGATTTCAAAATCCCAGTCTTCACCAAGATTCGAACCCAGTACTCGAAGTTCGGAAGCTAAGCGCTTAACCACTCAGCCACCGCACCTCATCCCTTGTATAGTCTCGTACAAAGACTCTTCTGGATTGTTTTCGTACTTCAATAGTCATTTCTCCAACCATCTTAACCTTCTCTCTTTGTTCTAAGTATATCTAAATTATCCCTGTCGACATTCATTCAAGGTCTACGAAAATTTTGGTACGACATATACATTTTTTTCTTACACATTTACAACGTCACCTAATAACCTGGTCAGCTCTCACTCACCTGCCTTGAGCATTGAGGCGTGACATGTTATGAATACTTGCATTTAAAAATAAACCTCTAGTAGCTAACCGATATCATTCGTTATAGAAGAACTCAATACTGTCCTGCAACGTCACAACCTGTGGGCAGATTAGATCAACAGTTCTTTGACACGTCACAGGTCAGTACGACGTAGCAACGAGCTATTGGTCTAAACTGCCTACAGGTTGTGACGTTTCAAGTCAGTGTTCAGTCCTTCTATTACGATTGGTCTCGAGCTGACGCACTCGTACGGACCAAGAAAGTTAACACAGATTTATACGCGTACATATAGTAGTTTGATATAGATATATTGGAATTATACAAATCACAACGTTTTAAATGCAGCCTATAAAGTTGCGTTTTTCATATTGTTTTAAATGTAGTCTATATGAATGTGAATATTTATGGGTATTGTTTTAAAGGGCACATTTTAAATGACAGAAAAGAGCCAAACAAAACAAACACATTATAATGCCTTTCCGATGTGGCCATTATTAATTGCTGAGTCAGAAAATGCACAAAGATCTACAGCTAATCCATATCATTATTAATTTCCAATGCCATTATTGATACTTTCAAAGATATCAGTAACACAAATAAAAACAAAAACATTGGATGGACATAGCCCGCGTTAATGTTGATCAACAGGAGCAGATTATTCCACTGGCGCCTAGAAGGCGGACATGTCTACCACGTTCCAGGGGTTGATCGTACATAATTCACGGCATGTTGGCACCCATAGAAATCTAATCGGCAGTGGGCTCGGGCTTAATCTAGCTGGATGTTTCTCAAAATATGGTCAATCTTTTCTCATTCACCAGTCTCAACATACCGTCAACGTAACACTTTAATTTCTTAACAAGCAGTATGTATTTTTACAAAGATTATATCAACTCACTCTGTCTGTCTGTCTGGTAAAAAGTTTGTACACGTTATTTCTCTTACACCGTTTCTCGGATCATTGGCATAGAGAAGACATGATTCATTTAAAAAACAATTAACCAATTTGTCAATTAATTATTGTTAATTTATTATTTTGTTTGATATCAACAAGGGAAATTATTCCTTCGGTGTTCACATATGCTGCAAATTATGTCGGGTTTCATCTACTTCAAAAACAATCACGTTATTTCTCCCAGACCCATTCTTGGATCAAGTTGAAAGTTTCTTTAAACAATTGTTTATTTAACATAACAAAACATGAATCAATTGAAAAATTAAACAATTAGTCGATGAAATATTTTTTTACTGAATAAGGGAAATATATTCTACATTATTGAGAGATATAGTTGGAAGCTTAGAGTTCTTTCCTTTAGATAAGCTTTTTTTTTTAAAGGAATAAATATAAATAAAATATTTACCTTTACCTTTACCTATCCCTTAGTCTGTTGGACCGTTGGGGCACCAGGCAAGATTTGTCGACCGTCTTTCTCCATTCCTCCCTTTTTTTTGCCTTGTTCAGAACCTCATCAATGGCAGGCCTGTCCATTCTTTAATGTTGTCCTCCCATCGCTTTTTCTGTCTGCCTCTTCTTCTTTTCCCTGGCACTGTTCCCTGAAGAAAGGTCTTTGCGAGCCCCGTAGATCTCGTAATGTGGCCAAAGGTTTTAAGCTTTCGTTTTTTCACAATAGTAAGCAGGTCGTCATGAGCTCCGATCGCTACAGTAACCCTGTCTCTGATTTCTTGGTTTGTGATGCGGTCTTTGAATGTGATGCCTAGGATCCTTCTGTAGCATCTCAATTCCATTGCTAGGATCCTCCTCTCAAGCTCTGCATTCAACGTCCACGACTCACAAGCATATAAAAATGTGGCCATGACCAGAGAGCGCATCAGTCTGATTTTGGTGCCGAGGGCTAAGCCCTTATCTTTCCATATTATTTTAAGTTTTGAAAGGGCTGCTGTAGACTGTGCTATTCGGGCCAATAATTCGGGTTTTGTTCCCTCATCTGAGACAATAGCTCCGAGGTATTTGAAGATGTTAACTCTAGTTAGCTTTTCACCTCCAATACTGATGCCTCTTTTAAAGCCCTGATGGCTATTGGTCATAATTTGAGTTTTTTCGGCATTTATTTGCATGCCATATGCTGCGGAAGTCTTGTCAATGCGCATCACCTGGTCAGCTAGTTCTTCTTCTGTCCCTGCTAGGCCGTCAATGTCATCTGCGAAGCGCAAGTTAGTAATTCTTCTTCCTCCAATGCTAACAGTACCTTCATAGCCCTCGAGGGCATCTTCCATTATCCTTTCAAGGAAGATATTGAAGAGTGTTGGTTAAAACCGATAGCAGACAACATCATATCAGAAGAACAAGCAGGTTTTAGACAAGGTCGCAGCACAACAGAGCAAATCCTAAACCTCAGAATGCTCTGTGAGAAATATCTCCAACACCAAGAGAATCTTTTCCATGTCTTTATTGATTTCAAGAAAGCTTTCGATCGAGTATGGCACGGAGCACTCTGGGCGACAATGGAAAAGTACAACATTAATAAAAACATAATCAAAGTTATCCAGAACCTCTACAAGGAGGCCACCAGTGCGGTGTACTTCAACAATAATATTGGGGACTGGTTCAAAACCACAGTTGGAGTAAGACAAGGCTGCCTACTGTCAAATAAAATATACAAAATATAAATTCACCATAGAATTATTCGGTATGCTGTAATAGTCTTCTGTAGAGCCGTTAGGGATTGTACGAGTATATATCTAACATATCAGCGACGAATATTGGAGCGGACGACTTGGTTGTGTAGGCTCAGGAGTTTCTGAAGAAAAAAAATAAAAGATCTGTCATAATTGATGTAAATTTAGGCCACGGATGTGATCATTAAGAATGGGGTTATTTTCATAAGACGTGAACAAGTGTGGACACGGTTTTGTAATGAGTTAGATTTTGTTTAAATATTAATTTAATTGTGTTTCTGAACATCCCTTTTCTGGTTGAAACTGTGAATATTGTTAACAAAGGTGGGATTGAGTTTTTGCTTTATGTTTAAAAAAAGCTGGTTGAAGTTTATTTAAAGTGCTATATAAAGAATTAAATGCACCTACATCGGTTTAGTTGTACTAGCTGATTGGTGCTACAGACCAACGCCCCATTTACACGGCAGGAAAATTCCGCAAAACGGTTTATCTTTGTTATGTTTTAGTATCAAAAGCTAAAGTCTGATGACATCACTGTCTGTTTGGTGCTGAAAACTTGTGCGAAGGTCACTTTTATTTTCTGATAATGAAATATTTTTTACATATTTAAAATGTACATAAAGTAAATCACTAATAAAACCATTTTTCGTCTTATATAGAAGTATTTAGGGGCGTGGTGGCTGACAAGCATTGCTACCAGTTTTAAACCAGTGGTCACTGGTTCAAGTCCTGGTGAAGACTGGGATTTATAATTTTGGGACTCTTAGGCGCCTCTGAGTCCACCCAGCTCTAATGGGTACCTGACATTAGTTGTGGAAAAGTAAAGGAGGCTGGTCATTGAGCTGGCCACATGACACCCTCGTTAACGTAAACCACAGAAACAGATGAACTTTACAATATCTGCCCTATAGAAACAAGGTCTGAAAGGGGGACTTTTACTTTACTTTTTGTTTAATATAAAAGTATTATAACACCCTAAACATTGGTAGGGGATACACGAACGGATATTAAACAAAGAATATGATCATCAGAACAGACCTTCAATGTGGCAATATTGGTCTGATTAAATCTTAAATGTTTTACATGCCTCACCTAGCTCTCCCTGGATGGCCCCTGGAATAACTTTAACATTAGCTCCAATTACGCAGCCAGACAGCAACAAGATGACATTACAGGAAGCAATATCTGGCTAATCTCAGCTTGATCTTTTAGGTGTTGGAGAAATAATGTATACAAACCTTTAACCAGACTCAGACAGACAGAGTGAATATATGTAAGCTTTGTTTTAAAAAAAAAAGGGAAGACCATAAAAAAGATAGTTCGTTGATATACAAAAATACTGTTTGATGCATCACATCTCGCATGAGATTGTCTTCTACATTTCAACCAAAACATCTCCACAGAAGATAGCTGAAAAATAAACTAAGTAAGTAGATGGGACAGAGTGTGTACATGCTGGGACCTGCTTAATTGTGTGACTTATCTATTTAGTTTCAATATAAGGGACACTACTAATGACTGTTATTTTGTCCTTTTCAAGACAGAGTATCCTCGCTTGGTCTGTTTTTAATGCTAAAAGAGTTATTGATTTTGGTACATCATTGTTATTACAACATGTATAAACTAACTATTGGATATAGAACGATAGTTTTATGTAACTTTATATTGTGAGTAGTTTCTGTATGATCTGAACACCATATACCGAGGATATAGCAGTGGCGTAACCGTGGATACGTAGCTTAGAGTTCAAGAGTAAGATCTATAAGAAGTGAAGAAATATTAAGAGACTAAGACTAAGACTAAGACTGCTTTATTGATCCTTACGGAAATTTGTTGTGATTACAAACAGAATCAATAATTTGGAAATAACTTGGAAATAATTTTATTAATTGCATTTGTTTAATGGAACTTTCATGCTTGTTGTTAGGACACAATTAGGAATTTAGCGCAAAAAAAAAGTTATTTGTCACATCAAAGTGGAAAAATGTTTCGCTTAGCGACATTGACGTGAAGCTTAAAAGCAAGACTAGGAATAGAAGTGTAACGAATGTAAACACAGAATACTCTAGGCAGCTTTAGAGAGAGGTCGCTTTTAGCGTAACGCCATTCAACGGTCCCCTTTATTAGGTATTAAAATTAGTAACAACCACCATTCAATAACGTCGAGTACCTTTATATTGATGACCCTTCGCCTGTACTAGTTGGTTCCCAAAGTGCTTCCTCCGTTTAGACTTCTGAATGTTTTGTGCCAGTTAATCATTTTAATTTGGTGCTTTTTTTTAGCAAGTACCAAATCTTGGTTGTTGGATTTATTCTTTTGTTTCTATTAATGATAAGATACTTGATTTTATTTTGGTCATTTAGTAAAAGTAAAGTTCCCCTTTCAGACCTTGCGGTCTATAGGGCAGATGATGTAAGGGTCATCTGATTCTGTGGCCTCCGGTTAACGAGGGTCATTTAGGGCTTATTATTTCAATTAATCTGAATTGTATTTTGTTGGATTTATTAGCTTCTCACCGAGACACAGATATGAGTTAAACAGTTTATACATATTTGTTTTAACAAAATTTATTGCATTATACAATTGAGTTTTCTTTCTTGCGACAGTGTAAAAGATTAAATCAAGAATGACGTCATCAAAAGAAGGCTCCTTAGCTAGCAAAATTTGCCCAAGGTTCCATCAGCCTGTGAAGAGTTACCCGACAGAAAGTCTGTCTCCTCGGGTAATGGCACTAGATGTCACGGCTTCGACATTATTGCAGCAGTCAAAGGCCTTTTCCTTGGCACGCAGCGAGCCTCACCCAACTTGTAATGAAACAGAGAGAGGGTTCGACATCGGAGGACCATTAGACATTGACCTAAATCTCAACAGCAGATTGCTGCAGATGATTGTGAGAAATAACAGGGGTCAAGGCCAGGAGAAACCGGAAGCGGAAGTGAAAGAGGAGAGTGCGTCACGCAAAAGAAGTTTTTGGCAGGGTTTCACCACGCGACAAATTTCTACGTCATTAGACCTGCAGACGATATCCAAACATCGGCACGCAAGTAAAAATACTAAACGTGAAATCAAAGACAATCTCGCGAAGCGTTTGCACCAGAGGAAAGATCATGGGGAAGATGAAGAGTTTAAACAGGAGTGTAAAATAGACCTTACCAAAAGGTTAAAGGATGAGACTTTTGGTGTCCACGCTATTGACAGGCTTGATGATATTCAGACTAAAAACAGACGCATTTCTAAGAGAAAAACATCTCAAAATAAAAATTACTCCGCCAAAGAAGAAATAGCTTCTACAGAGAAACAATCTCCAAGTCCAACAGAAGCTTCAAGATGCGACAATATCTCTCTTCAGTCTCATAAAGATCTAATTGCAAGGACTAAAGCCAACATGCGGCTGGATCTGGTTTCCTTTAACGAAAGTTGTAACAATACCTTCTCCAGAGCTAGCTCGCTTAGAAGCATGAGAGCCTCACGTTTAGACGTTACGTCTATATCGTCAACAAAGCTACCACTACATTCTTCCAAAAGAATTAGGAAGTCGTTCAGTTTGAATAAAGGTCTCCTTCAGTCGATTCTCTCCAAGACAGGAGCTCAGACCAAAGATGTTCATATGATGAAAAGATCAACACCAGGTGTGGAAGATAACTCTCAAAGTCAAAACCCTTTGTCCGAACACCACTTTGGAAGCCTAAGGGAAGAACACTTGTCCCTCATTGAGCCCTCCGGAATTGAACCGCCCTGCTTTCGTTCTGATTCGACCAGAAACGACGAGAGACCATATTTCGGGGAAGACATAACTGTAACTTCGTGTCAGAAACACAAAGTCATCGATAATACATTCAAAAATGTCTTACTACAGACCAGCTCCATCGTTAAAGACGGCTATTTGCGTAAAAGTATGTTCTATCAAAATCGATTTATTGTAATGGAACTAAACAAACGTCCAAAACACGATTCTAATCCTCCGCCTGAAACTCTAGAGGTGCCAATAGAACAACAAGAGCCCAGCCATTCTTTGGCATCGAATGACAAAATATTACCGTGCTCAAATAGCACAGCTATGACCCGAAATCCATTTTCTAATAAACAGATGGATACACCTCAGCAAGAGTCTGATCATGAAAATAAATTAAAGTTATCATTTTTAGCTGAAGAAAGAAATTTTACACCACAAACATCTAGTAGTAATTCTGATATATCATTGCACTACAATTTTAGTTCATTGATGTTTCGACAGAAGAACGAATTTGAGAACATCACCAAATGTCATGAAAACCATAAACACACTAAAGCGAGTGGAGTTATGATAAGAGAAGAAGACAGATTGAGAACCACTGGTCTGGCGGTCAATCGAAGAGATGGCTTCGAGCTACCGTCCACTCAGAGAGCTCTTCACTGCCCGTCTTCGACACTACATTCCAGTACATTGCCTGGTCAAGCTAATGAACTGGCCGCTAATGTCATTAATGAAGCGAAAGTAGAAGGTTACACTGGGAAAGTTTCTACGGCCCTACAACCCTATCGGGGTCATTTGAGAGTGAAATGTGCTGAGAATGACCTGGGTTCACTGGGGCCCACAGGGATCTATTATTCGCAGCTCACGCCTGATTTCCAAGATTCTGAAAACAATCCATTCACGCCGGACACTAATGCTATCTCTCATACTCCTACCACTGTCTCATCGATTGTTACGCCAGAAATTGTAGCTCATCTAAATTCAGCACAAGAGCTAAGAGAGACACCAAAAGGCCATTGTGTTTGGATCACTGTGCCTTCAACACACGATCCGGACGCAAAAGAGAGACGCGCAGTTGGACCAAATCAAGACACATTCACTAGCACCACAACAATTAAGACACATGATAAGTCTTATCAGTCTAACGACGAGAAAAACTCAGAATGTGTGAAGAGAATAGAGATCGAGCACCCTCCGGAGAATGGACAGAAAGCAATTAGGAAGAAAGATGTGGCTGGTGATCTAAATCAGAACGACCATGTAAATGATCAGCTTATAATCAAGGCATCCAGCCTATTCAATAATGAACTGCAGACGTTTCCTCCGGCCTCGTATACATTCGGCAGTAATTTAAATGCGCTTGACATAGGCGGCGCAAACGTTGGACAAGAGGTTAATAGTAAGGAGCATTCCCCATTATCAGACGCCGATAAAATAAGCAGGGGAGGGGACTTCATCAGCTCAAGTGTACAGTTATTCCCAGTTTTACAAGCTTCGCACCGTACAGCCAAAGCACGTGATGAAAACTTTGCGCATAAGTGTGAAAAGGTTTTCCCGCCTTTTCTGATGTACGCTAACTCAACAACAGGTAAACATAGCCTAGGCAGAGGCGGCGACGAAGAAACGTTACCATTCGCAAACAGGAAACAAGGGGATGCCAGCACCCCGGAAGAAACCGCCGCCACAGCACAGTCCACCCGCCACAAAGCGAAAACGGAAACCATGTCCACAAGTTCCGCCGTCAAAGAGGGACGAGCTTTCTCGAGCGCACCAGCGACAGTGTGCGGGGGGAAGCGCGAGCCGCAGCAGGCGGTTTCATCGATCGGTTTGGCTAGCACTCGTGTCGAAGTCGAGAGTGTTCAGACTCGATGTGCGTCTCGTTTTTCAACACCCCACCCTCACGGGACGTTGCTGCGATCTTTTCAGAGTTCACCCCCACCCCTAACAACCAGTCTATTGCCTATGCCGACCACTGAGCCCAAACACTTTCCCAAGTCCGATGATTACCATTCTAACCACAAAGTGAATGCGGATCACGACCTTTACCCTGTGAGGTCATCAGTTTTTGTTTATAGAAATGAAAACAATACAGCAAACAAGATTAACGACGTCACATTCTCTATGGGGTTGGACACAACTTTAAATCAGGCGCTGGTCGGAGATAAACGGGCAATCGGCGCCCGTGTTCAGAACCCTTTTAATAATGGAGGGTCTGTAAAGACGTCTCCCCTGAGGAGCTCACCAAACTCAGCAAAAGAATTGCCTTCTTCGACACAGGTAAAGAAGAAAACATTCCTAAATCGAGTTCCCGAGAGCAAGGCGAGCGCTACCGAAGACGATGTCGTGGCTGACCGTTGTGAGACAAACGTCTGTACGCCTACCGCGCGCAAGTTTGCGAGTGCAGATCAGACCAAAACGTTCGCTAATCTCGTCTGCTTTCCCGGAAGCGGGGCGGTGGAGTGCGCGGGCGCCGAGGGACACGTAAGTATTGTAGGCAGGTACGCGCGAGATGAACAGAACAACACGCGAGCGATCGAAAGTGCTGGATGTGATTTGAGCCCGGTGGATGCGTCGAAGCCCATTCATGCTGGCATTTCCATCGCCACGAAAGAGCACGGACACGGCCGTGCACCAAGGGAATTGCACTACGACTCGTGGAGCGTTACCGCTAATGGCCAATCAGGCAAAGTGCCTACGCCACGTGACCGAAAAGCACTAGGTCACGCGGTAGATGGACAGTGTAGAGCAAACACTTCCGATGTGAACGAACACAGTGTTCACTCAAGTAGTTTAGATATTTCGACTCCTTCTTCGGCGAAAGCGACGGAGATTGGCGGAAGGTTCCGATCTATCATCAAGAAGAAGGAGGCTACGGATATTACCGATTACGGCATTCTCGATAATGCCCTAGCAGACAAGGCAGCATTCCTTTCGGAGAAAGAACAGCAGTTTTCGAAGGACGTTTCGGTCAATGATACTTCACGCTTCGCTAAGGACGGACACAGGGGCGTAACCCGGGTTACGTTCTCTCTAGCAACGAAGGAGCTCGGTGAGAAGACGCCAGGCCACACTACGCCACACTACGACCAGGGCGAAAGTGAGCGCCTCATTTCAACTTTCCCTATAGCTCCTCTCCGAGTGACCCTCCCGCTGGACAAGCGACACTCTTTCGGAAAAGCGGACTACCCTTCGAAGAGCACGCCCCTGCTTGACGACACGGACTGGGACGAGATGGACGGGCGAGGGATTGAGATCATCGTCTCGGACGAAAACGACGCCAGGGTGTCCACGGTCAATTCCGGAAAGAGGGCAGTCCTTCGGCGAATATGGATGATTCTGCTGGACAACAGGGTGGCGGGGCGCCCAGACAGCGAGAGGGCGCTCCGTCCCCACCACGAGGAGTACCGTGTCCTGAAGAGAGTGCTTAACATCGTTTTCATCACCATAGGCGTTGCCCTGCTGATTTCAGTATTCGTTGTGATTATATACACCTATGTTGGTGAGTAGTCTTTCTTCTTTTCTTTAATCCTTAACACAGTTCGGGAAAAACAAAAGAAATACACATGGCCTAATACTCTCCTTTATTCTGCTATAAACTTGCGTACTAATTGCACTATATTGGTTTTGAACGTACCACAACAAGATGTATGCCTTGATAAACACGCCTTTTTATATTGCTTTTAACATCTTTCTCCAAAGCTTATATCAACTCCCTTCATCTGTCTGTCTGGTACACATCTTGTACACGTTGTTTCTCCCACTTCCCATTCTCAGATGGAGTTAAAACTTTGCACATATATATATATATATGACTGTAAATGTACAGTTCTTTCCCTTACATTAGCTTTGCTGTTGTTGTTTTTTAAAATTATGCTCGTTTTAATATTTAAACCATCACAGGGATAAATGACTTTCTACTTTTGGAAATGGCCTACACAGTACCTATGTTTCAAGTTATTCTCATTTAGATTGAGAGAGCTCCGTTCTTTTACATTGTCCAGCTTTTCTTTGGTCGACCACTTCTAGGTGCTCCTTGACCTGTACCTTGAACGATGATAGTGAGTCATGTCTTACACTATGACTAAACCAGCTCAACTCTTGTCTCTTCTCAGTATAACTTCTCTATGTTGCCAGCCTGCGTGTTGACTTGTAACAGTGCAAACTTATTTGTCTTCTTTTCCTGGTATCTGATACCCAATATTTGTATGAGAATATGCAGGAAAGAAAAACTAACTCTTGATCTTTTGTTACAAGGGGGATTAAGTATGAGAGGTAAACATTCACTGCTTTGCATAATTTAGTCCTTATGACGTTTCAGACCCTAGACTCACCACTAAGCAGCCAATTTCTCTATCACTTGGCCAAAGACAACTCCATCCATTTCAACAACCAGTGAATCAAATATAATGGGCCTAAGGTGTTTCATCAATCATTTCTTACTATTTATATATAGTCAGTAGTTATTATCACTATTAATATACAGTTAGTAGTTTTAAATACACCGGAGCAATCATTAAGATAAACCAATCCTGGTCTATTGGCCAGTAATGCGCTGTCCACAGCAACACTTGCAAAACTTAGAACAATCTGGAGAGATAAAGGCAAACCCCTCGTCACTAAAATCAGATAGCCTATTCACTTTTAGGTCATGGCCACATTCTTGTATGCTGACGAATCCTGGACGCTAACTGCAGATCTAAAAACTGGGTACCTAGCAATGGAATCGAGATGCTATAGAAAGATCCTAGGTATCACCTACAATGATAGCATCATAAAAGAGGAGATAGAAACAGGAGCACAACAGCCTTTGGGTGCCACGATGACCTGCTGACCATTGTAAAAAAAAACTATATGTCCATATCACAATGTCCTCATGGCCAGCTAAAACATTCAGGTACCAGGAAGACAAAATATTGAAGCAGACAGAGAAAGCGATAGTAACACACTATAAAACAAGCAATAGAAAAAAAAACTTAAAAAAAAAAAAAAAACAAAGCATATCTAAGTGAAAGAACCGCTAACTACTGCCATTGATCTGAAAATTACAGAGTTTAGCCTCCTTACTGCTATATAAAACAAAGTGATTTACTTAATACTAAATGATAAAACAAATATATTGATTCATGTATTGTTATCCACTTTGAATACCTATGCAATATTTAGACTTATTCGAGAATGGGAAGTGGGAGAAAAAGCGTGTCACAATGTAACAAGGGAGCTAATGTATATATATTTAAATGTATATAATAAGGCTAGTCTTCGAGTCCGAAGATTACTGAGGAATGCAGTATTTCCCGTGGATACGTCGCCCCAGCTGTGACCTACATATTTTGCCACATTCAGGGCAAGGACAACTATTGTCCGCGGTGGTCGATTACAATTTTCTTTTCGCCTTCTTCGCCTGTCCTTAACAGCGGATTTTTTTTTCGTCTTAAATGTGTATCCCGAGTCCTTTGTAAGTGACGTCTCATGAGGTAGCATTTATTCCTCTTTTTTCGAAATCAAACAAAACAATTAATCACCAGTAATTAATGAATTAGTAGTTTAATTTTCTTTTTATTGATTCATGTCTTGTCAAGTTTAATAAATAATTGTGCAAAGTTTTAACTAGATCCGAAAATGGGAAAAGGGAGAAAAAACATGTACAAACTTTTTACCAGACAGACAGACAGATATTGTGAGTTGATATAAGCTTTTTAATAATGAACGGGTTTGTCATTGAAGAACAAAAGACACAGAGCAACGGAGAAAGACGGATGACAGATCATGTGCCCCAACGGTTCATCAGAAAGGTGAATATACAGTCCAACACAAGGTTGCTAATCCGCCTAATATTGCCCGTAACGAATGTAACATCAGACAGTAAAATCAATACTGATGTAACAATGTTTCCAGTCCGACATTCTCCGTGTCCTCTTGTCCAATTGACATTCTTCTATTATGCCACACAGCCCGAGGGATGTCGAAAAAAAGGGGGGGGGGTGAACAAATACAGTGATATTAAAAGACTTGTTTTGGACAATTGTTTTCAAGAACTTTGATTATTGCTGCTATGTAACCATTGAGACCTAGACATTTTTTCAATAAGACAGTTTTTTTCCCCAGGTGAAAGAGCAACGAGGTATTCATTTATTTATATATTATGTTTGGACTTAAAATTTGATTGTTGGTACTAGTTGGTAGACTTTGGATGTATGGGGGCGTTGTGACCGACTTACTCAAATAAAAGATTTCGAAACAAGAAGTGACGAGTTACAATACCTGTGGTGCAGTCTGTGGTTTTGAGATTCAGTGAGTTACAATACCTGCTGTGCAGTCTGTGACTTTGAGATTCAGTCACTTATGGACGTCTTTTAGTTTTGGAAACTAAAGGAAACAAACAATTATAGAAGTAGCGGCGAGCTTGGTAGTCAACTCAAAGGTTTTAGACATGACCACTAATAGTTTTAGGCTTTATCCTTCTGAAACCATGACTTACTTTTTAGATTGTCAGACATACATACAGACAGAGAGATAGATAGATAGATAAATAGATAGATAGATAGAGAGAGAGAGAGAGAGAGACTTACTTTTTAGATTGACAGACAAGCATACATACAGACAGAGAGATAGATAGATAGATAGATAGATAGATAGATAGATAGATAGATAGATAGATAGATAGATAGATAGATAGATAGATAGATTGATTGATAGATAGATAGATAGATAGATAGAAAGATAGATAGATAGATAGAGAGAGAGAGAGACTTACTTTTTAGATTGACAGAGAAGCATACATATAGATAGATAGATAGATAGATAGATAGATAGCTAGATAGATAGATAGATAGATAGATAGATAGATAGATAGATAGATAGATAGATAGATAGATAGATAGATAGATAGATAGATAGACTTACTTTTAGATTAACAGACAAGCCTACAGATAGATGGATAGAAAGATAGATAGGTAGATAGATAGATTGAGAGAGATATATAGAGAGAGACTTACTTTTTAGATTGACAGACAAGCATACAGATAGACAGACAGACAGACAGATAGATAGATAGATAGATAGATAGATAGATAGATAGATAGATAGATAGATAGATAGATAGATAGATAGATAGAGAGATGGATAGATAGATAGATAGATAGATAGATAGATAGATAGATAGATAGATAGATAGATAGATAGATAGATAGATAGATAGATAGATAGATAGATAGATAGATAGATAAATAGATAGATTGATAGATAGATAGATAAGAAAGATGCTGCTAAAAATATATTTAATGCAAAAATAATCAATTGATTTTCAAACAAAAAATCTTTTATAAAAAGATCTCAGAGAAATAAATCTGTCAGGTCAGACCATCACAGTTTTAATCCAGGATAATCATTTGTCATACAAATGTTCAAACTATCTCATGTACACACATACACACTTTCTCTCTCACAACCCCCCCCCCCCCCCCTTTTCAATGTTACCGCAAAAACGTCATTTTCAAAAAGCCTCGTCACTTATCCTGGGTAATCCTTCTGTAACATCCTCTTGGGTCGTCATTCTTCCCTGGCTCGAGACACTTCTAAGAGACGTTCATAGCCATGTTGCTTTAGTCCAACTCCCACAGTTCTATCTATCTATCTATCTATCTATCTATCTATCTATCTATCTATCTATCTATCTATCTATCTATCTATCTATCTATCTATCTATCTATCTATCTATCTATCTATCTATCTATCTATCTATCTATCCATCTATCTATCTATCTATCTATCTATCTATCTATCTATCTATCCGAGGGAAAAAATCCTGCTGACTTCATGTCTGTCAAGTCAGCGACAGACAAGAAGCGGAACGGTATACGGTCCAAAGGGCTGCTCCAAAACGTCACGTAACGCTCCTCATTTCCCCTTCCATCCGAGGAAAAAAAATTCCTGGTGTAGCGAATGTGTAGATGTACTAAATTTAATAGAATTCATAATATTCCAGCCTTTAGGACTAGACAAGGCGATGCACAAAATGTTCCCGAACATTGATTCATTTAACTCTTCAATGAATAAACCTACATGCGGAGATACCAAAAGACGTCTAGTCTGCTCAAGATAAATATGTTCTCGTTCTCAAGCCAAATTTAATTTTTTTTTTATTTTTAAATATAAAGGTCAAACTAGAACGTTACCAGTGTGGCTATTGAGCTAGTAATTCTTTTCCCAACGATACACTGCAACTATCAAATTTCTAGGAACATCATTAGAACGTCTTTTAGATTCTCCATCGCCCTGTAAAAATTTCAACCAAGGTTTTTGTTTCCACAAAGTACGAAATTGACTAGAGGTAGTGTACAAGAAAAACATTTTAAAAAATACATTTTGAAGCCAATATTGGAATAACCATGACATTATATCTACAGCTTTGGACTTGAATGTAGATGTGTAATGAAACACCAAATGAACTACAGTCTTAAACGATGTCAACAAAATCCAACTTTTTAAAGTACACGTCTTCCTTTGATTCGTCTGCTCGTCTGCAGTTGGTCTCCGCTACTTCCGGTTTCATTCACTTACTACTCACTTAAACTGCGATGGACTTACCCGTGATGACATCAGAATCCATACACACAAAATATCTACTGTGACCCTACGCGTGGTTCATATGAAAACTATTGACACTCTCTCCATAACAGAACCCAAGGAACACTATTATGGTTGACTTAAATACAGTCATAGTAAGTCAAAAGGTCAACCTGTTCATAACAAAAACAACAACAGCAAAACATCAGGTGACAGTGAGAGAGAGAGAGCCAGAGAGAGAAAAAGAGAGAGAGAACTCGAGATAGAAAAAGAGAGAGAGATAGAGAGAGAGAAAAAAGAGAGAAAGAGAGCTAGAGAGCGAGAAAAGAGAGATAGAAATAGAAGAGAAAAAGAGAAAGAGCTAGAGATAGTGAGAGAAAAATAGTGAAAGAGCTAGAGATAGTGAGAGAAAGATAGTGAAAGAGCTAAAATTAGAGTAAGAAAGAGAAAGAGAGAACGATAAAAAGAGAGAGATCTAGAGATAGATATGGAGAATAAAACTAGTGAACTAGAGATAGAGAGATAAAGAGAAACATAAAAAGAGATAGTGAGATAGAAAGAGAGAAAGAGACAGAGTTTATAAAAAGAATATCAGTATTCCTGTAAAATGATGAAAAAATAAGTTGCTATGAAAGATAAAAGAATGCTCATTTATTTTTAAATGCTTCTGATATCTCTTTACTGAGCTCATTTCCCTTTAATTAATTAAGGCAGAGCCCATAATCCGATTTGACTGCCCCACTTCTGCCACCACTGTAACTTGTATATATATAAAAAAAAGAAAGTCTCATCAATCTGAGATCCGCGCCTCTTGGCTAATCACACACCAAGCTATCGTTTTAATCATGTGTCTGTCTGTCCTGCCCTGGCTGATCTCATGTCTATCTCGTAGACCATACACAATGGCACTTCATCAGAGCACGAGCTCTAAGAGGGCAAAAGTGACGGGGGGGATGTCGAGTGGAATTAATAATCTAATATTTTGAGCATTTCTATTTTTTATTCTGGGTGTAGGATAATTGGCTCCTGTAGTGCGTCTTACGCTGCCGTTTGATCTCGTACATTTAATGTTCCATTTAAATTAATTCAGTGATTCTCAAATCACTTAAGACAAAGGCTTAAACACAAACTTTTAGCGGATATTTTTTTTTGAGGCGAGTAGGAGGCTGTCTTTTTTGTTGATGCACTTCTCTGCTGCCTCGTTCTGACTCTTTGACTGATCTCTTTTATACTTTGTTTCAATCTTATGCAGCTTCCCCTTTACCTTTCTAGAGAAAGAAAGGAAGGGGAGTCTAGTCAAAGATTTATTTTACAAAGCTCGTGTGTATATAGGTAGCCTACCTGTCTGTCTGGCCAAAATTTTGTACACTTTATTTCTTCCACACCCAATCTCGGATCAATCTGAAATTCTGCAAAAAATATTTCTTTCCCTTGACACAAGAATCAATTTAAAATATTTAAAATATTTAACCAATTATTAAATTAACTATTGGTAATAAATTATTTTGTTTGGTATCTTCTACTATGGAAAGAAATCGTACTTTGTAATGCTTAAGAGTCTAAAATCTTTCATTAATTATTGGTTTAAATCCTTATGAATTTTTTTTAGAACTCCACTCCTCCCTTCCTTTCTTTTTCACACAAAAGACAATTCTCATTTCTACATTAATTATCAAGATATTTCTTTTCATCTGTCCATACTTCCCACACGCGTCCTCCCCTTCCCACCCCACTTACTTCCCCACACCCCACACAACACACACACTCACACAGCACGCAGACCTAAGAATATCTCAGTTATACCTCACTATTAGCTCAATTTATTTACCCCCGCCCCCAACTCTGAGTGTAGCATTTTCTTGATTCTTAGGTCTACTTTCTCTTCTGGATTTTACAATTTCTTCGGGACACGGTCGATCATCATTGTATTAGATCTACGTTCCATTCAAGGAAAGAAAATGATAATTTTATGGCCCCACTTTATCTTCTACTATAACCTTAACGTCAGTGAAGTCTGAAATAGTTTTCATCAAACTATACATTCTTGGAAATCTTATCCTTACCTTTCTCTTTGTCTTTTTCTTTCCTTTTTATAATTTTTATCTTATCTTATATATTACAGACGTTACTTCAAAAAAAAAAAAGAAGATAATTACGTCCGACGCATTTCATGCGTCAATCTAGTCATACATGCTTATCAATGACTTAAACTCTGCCAATTCGTTGGTTTTCCTGGCTGATTCAGATAATCTAAAGGCACTAGGAATGAAGGAGCACTTGTATGAATTTATTCTAGCGTATGGAATAAAAAAAATAAGTCTCTATCTTTGTGTTTTTCTGAGTATTTCATTAGGTTTTGTTTTTCTATTTGTAAATTATGGTTTACTGTTTATGTATTATAGCGGTTTTACTTTTTAATTCTTCTGTCCTGAACATTCATATAAACAGAGGCGTAGCTAGGTTTGGGGTTAGGAGGGTTAGAATTTGAAAATTCCTCGGACCCCCACTTGAGTGGTCCCCCAAATAAGTGTTATTTACATTAAATATTAAATATTATGCAAAATGCAGGGGCCCCCAAAGAGGTCTTCACCCCGGGACCCCATATGATGGTGAATTTCTAGCTACGCCACTGAGTATAAACTACACCTCAAAATGGATGTAAAATGATGGATCAAGAAATGTCGCAAGTCTGATCGAGTCGAGATATTATTTCACGGATCAGTAAACATCTGAAGTAAGACGTAAACAGGCATAAGACAGTTTCTTTCATACTGAACTCTTATATATATATATATATATATATATATATATATATATATATATATATATATATATATATATATATACTGAATATATATATTGAAGTTCTATAACTCTGTGTGGGAGAGGGGCGTGGTGGTTAAGAGCTAGCCAGAATTAAGGAAACACAGGCGTGGCTAAAAGAGCACCCTACAAAAATAAATAGAATCCATGGGTCAGCAGCTTAACGAGTATTTTAATTGCATTTTGATCGCATTCTTGACTGACAATACTTTAAATATTACAGTTGGCAAAATTGTCGTGTTTAAGATGTTTCCGCATGTGGCTTTCTCGTAATATACAAGTCTAGATTTCCAGTTGTGCATAAAACGCCAAAATACATTTTTTTAAAAACCAAAATATGCATATGAAATATTTAAAAACAAAGGAAAATAGAATACTTTTACTAGGGCTCTATTTTTTTCTTCTATGTGACATGATTTTAAATAAAAGTATTACTATTAATACGGGGATTTTTACTAAATCTTCCGAAAAAGTGGACTCCATAAAAACATATGCCGGGGCCCCACTTACTTAAATCCGGCCCTGCTAAGTGCTAAAGCGCATATTAAAACTGGGATTTTGATTTGGGGGAATTTTCGGGGGTGCACTAGAACTCATTAACTCAAATGGGTTCTTGACATTTGGTGTGGACAAGTAAAGGCAGTTGGTCGTTGTGCTGACCACATCACATACTCGTTAACCGTGGGCCACAGAAACAGATGACCTTTACATGTAGTTGTCTGGGTGTCTATACACCTGCAGGATTCTTCCTCCTGCGGTACTCGAAAGAAAAAGTAGTTGAACAAAAATAGTTGAAAGGCAAAAAAAAAAAAAGTGGAAAGAAGCAAAAGACGTTTATATCCAATTGAACTGTAGAATGACATTTGTTTTGTTCTCTTAACTCGGCCAATAGATTGAGTTCTAATTACATTAACTTTCAAACGGCGAAGTGCCAGTGACAATTATCAGTTCAAGCGACCACCTGTCACTTCAGTGCTATCAGAGACGTCTGGGAAAAAAAAACCACCAATATCTCAGTGTCGATGGCGATGCCGGACTTTGTCAATATTGACTGTCAAGAGTACTGCGCCATTTGTCATTTATTAAATCACGTGGTAGCGGACAGTCAGCTCTGATGTTGTCACGTGGTAGCGGACAGTCAGCTCTGATGTTGTCACGTGGAAGCGGAAGTCAGCTCTGATGTTGTCACGTGGTAGCGGACAGTCAGCTCTGATGTTGCCACGTGGTAGCGGACAGTCAGCTCTGATGTTGTCACGTGGTAGCGGACAGTCAGCTCTGATGTTGTCACGTGGTACGCGGTTTCTTAAAAAAGGGAAAAAGCATTGAAAAGATAGATCCAGCATTAACACTGAAACCGTCATGCCAATATTGAAGATTTTCAGGACACGCTAAACAGTGTCCAGGACGCTAAACTAATCTTTAAGTGTGGCCTACTAAAAAAAAAAAGAATTAAAGCTATAATTTAAACAATATATCAATGCATAGCAGTTAATCTTCACAATTAAATCACTTTTAGTACCGTTGGTTAGTTGCTTTTTTAGCGGCCCCCGAAAATGGAAATGTTTTTTTAATGATTTGTATAAGAGATTGACCATTTACAAAACAATAAGATCAATTAGATATTCATTATAAGAGGCCAGTTAGGCCAGGTTCACATCTAACTTCACATTCACTTTCACCTTTCCTTTGGGCCGCTGGACCGCTGGGGCACCACACAAGATCTGTCAACTTTCTTTCTCCATTTTTCTCTGTCATTTGTCTTTGATAGAATTTCATTCTGATGTTCTTTCTGAAAATATTGAAACCTGCCTTTTTACCTGCCCGGGTGGACCACTTCGAGGGCCGATTTTGAGTTTGTGTTGCCACACAAACTGTCTTTGTAACCTTGTTGTTTGTAAAATACGTATTACGTCATATACTGAAAGTCTAATACTTCTTTTATAATCAAATTTGTTAGTGCTATGTAGGTCAAAGCTGGCTGCGTAGCCACAGGAAATACTGCATTCCTCATTCATCTTCGGACTCGAACACAAACCTTATTATTAAAATTATTTTGTGCTACAAACGGAGGAGCTTACAACATTTCATTCTACAGTGCTAAGCAGTGCACTAAATTTATCATATACTTAAAAATAAAATTAAAAACTTTAAAAAAACTTTTTAAAAAACCCAACGTATCCACACTTCCTTTGTTTTGTACGCCGGATACACCAAAAAAGCTGGCTATTTATAGTTCGACCGCCATATATAACAATCTCTCTCCAGTACAATGTAACTCTACACTATAAACTTTTTCTTCAAAGAGAGCCAACGTATTGAAATAACTTACCCTTCAGATTGCTAACAATTTGTTGTCAAACATAGGAGGCGTTGGAGCCGTTTTAAACTCCAAACAAAACAGTCACTTTTAACTGCGATACACATACAGCAGTCCTTAAAACAAATTACGTGTTGGAGGTGGCACCCCATGTGTGGAGAAACGCAGGGTTAATTAAACTTGGAGGCTATAGGGTTCTGTTAATTTTTTTTTTCATTAGTTTCAAGCATTCTTTTACATCGATATATCGGCCTGTTCAATGATCAGTTTAAGATAAATAGATAGATGGATAGATGGATAGATAGATAGATAGATAGATAGATAGATAGATAGATAGATAGATAGATAGATAGATAGATAGATAGATAGATTCACACCAGACAACTACTAACAGCATGTAGATGCATTGTAAACTAATACGATTAGAAAAAAAAATGATTAGAGAAACATCTGGTTGTCCCATTAACGTCCAAACACCTGTTTCAATTAACCAGACTTGTTTAGGTTTTACCAACATTAGGCTTACAGCAGTACGTACTGACTATGTTAGTCTTTACACACACACACACACATTTGAATGGCTAACTAGATCTAGTCACAAAATAGGCTACATTGATAGAAACATCCGGTTAGCTGGTCTTTTTATTTTAATATTTATGATTTCCTATAATATACTCAAGTAGAACTTTTTAAAAGCACTATGATTGTTTTAAACATTGTATTTTTACATTATATTATATATATATATATATATATATATATATATATATATATATATATATATATATATATATATATATATATATATATATATATGTGTGTGTGTGTGTGTGTGTGTTTACACTGTTGTTGAGATCTACGTGGTTTAAAAAAAAAGGGAGAGAGTCAGAAATTAGGCTTCTGCGTTGGAGCGAAAAGGAAGTGCTATTTCCGCTTTAAAAGACATATTGTGTCGAAATTGTGAATAAATATTTTTTTAAAATTTTAACCACAGCGCTATCGATCGAGAAAATATCTTAGTAGTTCTAGACCCAAGGTAAATAATAACAGTTTTTGTGTTTTTTCGTCCAATGCAGGTGAGAGAATTAGCGATAGATGAGTACTGATAGTGTCAGGGCCTTTCGCTTATAGTATAGAAAAAACAACTTTTAACTCGAGAAAAGACGATACAATGGATACACATATAGAACTAGAAGGAAATGAGAAGGCTGACACACTCGCCAAGAGTAGGAGAACAAACTCACAATTAAACATTGCCATCTATCCTGTAGAAATGAAAATAAAATAAAGGAGAAATGGACGAGCTCTCATCCGAATCACAAGATGATACCTATTATAAGCTATCCCGACAAGATCAACCTCTAATCTCTCGACTCAGGACCGGACACAACAGAATGCGACAACATATATACCGCAAGCTCAAAATTGGAACAAGTGAAATCTGCCCATGTGTCACTGGAGTATGCTGACCATGTCCTCAAAAACTGTTCTCTTTACCATGAGGCCCGTACAAGACTCTGGCCCCAAAACACCCAAATAGAAAGAAAACTATATGGACAGCTCCCTGATTAGGAAACCACTGCGAAGTTCATCTATATTGGTCTAGTCATCTGAACACTCCAACATAAATATGAGAACGAAGAAGAAGAAGAAAAGACAAAAGAATCCATCAAATACAGTCGAATTACGAAACGATGTCGATGTGGTCCTAATAACCGGCTGGTCCAATTAATAGGATCCAACTGTGTAATAGTATTGATTCGGTACGAACAGGGCCGGCCTTAGGAAATTAGAGGCCCTAGGCGAAGCGACTAAAGAGACCCTAAGCGAAGTGAATACGGCGGCCCCAAATGAAATAGAAAAGCAAAAAATTAAGACCGAAAGACACACAATGCATTAAAAACCTTCTTGTATTTCTATCTACATCAACAAATAAGTTAAATTCCTATTGCGCCGATAGTGCCTGATCACCAGACTAGAAATCACGTTTAAACATTTCACCAAAAGGAAGAATACATGGTCTTCTTTTACATATGTAGTCTAACAAGCAGATGTCAACATTCGTGGTAAATCTTAAATCTTAGTAGACACTTAGAGCTAGGCTAGTAGACATACAGCCACATAGTTCTTCTATGTTTAAGATTTGATACTTGTTTCGCAATTTTTTTAGTCTTGTGCGAGGCTTGTACCAATCGGAGGCCCTAGGTTGCTGCCTAGTTTGCCTATGCTTAAGGCCCGGTTAAAGGCCGTATCTGGTTCAATTAAGCGGTGGTCTGATTAACTCGGTCTGATTGTAGCTAATAGAAAAAAATATTACTAGCTAATTTCCACATTTACATTTTCATGACTGCGCTGATTCTTCTCGCACGTCTCTGACACATACGTTTGTCTCTGACAGATACATTTGTCTCTGACACATAAGTTTGTCTCTGACACATACGTTTGTCTCTGACACATACGTTTGTCTCTGACACATATATTTGTCTCTGACACATACGTTTGACTCTGACACATACGTTTGTCTCTAACACATACATTTGTCTCTGACACATACGTTTGTCTCTGACACATACATTTGTTTCTGACACATACGTTTGTTTCTGACACATAAGTTTGTCTCTGACACATACGTTTGTTTCTGACACATAAGTTTGTCTCTGACGCATACGTTTGTTTCTAACACATACGTTTGTCTCTGAAACATACATTTGTTTCTGACACATACGTTTGTTTCTGACACATACGTTTGTCTCTGACACATACATTTGTTTCTGACACATACGTTTGTCTCTGACACATACGTTTGTTTTTGACACATACATTTGTTTCTGACACATACGTTTGTTTCTGACACATACGTTTGTTTCTGACACATATATTTGTCTCTGACACATACGTTTGTCTCTGACTCAGACTTTTGTCTCTGACACATACGTTTGTCTCTGACACATACGTTTGTCTCTGACACATACGATTGTCTCTGACACATACGTTTGTCTCTGACATAAACGTTTGACTCTGACACATATGTTTGTCTCTGACACATATGTTTGTCTCTGACACATAAGTTTGTCTCTGACACATATGTTTGTATCTGACACATACGTTTGTATCTGACACATAACTGTGTATCTGACACATAACTGTGTATCTGACACATACGTTTAGCTCTGAAATATGCTTTTTTCTCCGAAATGTGATTCTGCAATGACAAACTTTGTTTGTATGGTGAACAAACGTAAAAAAGTGAAGAATAAGTGTATGATGAGAACAAATTGATTGGTCAGTGGAGCGCGCGATCTTTTGATGTTTAAGAGGATACGATGTGGCCTGCGCAGCCCTATTTTAACATATTGAATAGAAGTTTGCTAGAACAAGACAAGGATTTTATGTATCTAATTATTGTGAAGGGGCTTGGTGGATGTATGATAGAGCGCTTGGCTATCGAAACTATTTGGTCTCGCGTTCGAATCTCGGTGAAGAATGGGATTTAGAGTATCTGGATTTTTAAAACGCATCTAAGTCTACCCAACTATAAAGGGCACCTGACCTGACCTGGCTCGTCAAAGTAAAGGCGGTTGGTCTTTGTGCTGGCCACATAACACCCTCGTTAACCGTCGGTCATAGAATAATATGACCTTTCATTATTTGTCCTCTAGATCGCAAATACCTCTATCTTTTATTTAGTGTGCTTTTAAGAGTTACTTGCAGAGGAAATTATTTTTAGCTTTTGCGCTGTCCGTCTGTCCGTCTACCTGTCACGTTCAGATCGGAAAAGGTAAAAGCGTTACTAAAAATCCTCGTTCACCATCACAATGCTTTCTTTCATAGAAGTCTGTCAAACTTTTGTTTGTGTGTGTGTAGGTTCTAGTAGCAACATGACCATTGCTTTTTGTTTCCTTCGCTGTCGGATACGCCACTGAAAGTGTCAATAACATAAGGGCGTGCACCTAAATATGTACACTCCATCAACAACGTCCACATCAACCCCTCTCCCACATTTACGGTATTTGTCTTGCTGGATCTCTGTATCAACGCCAGCCCACGATAGTTCCAGCATTACTTGTCTTTTCTGTTGTCAGTGGATGGAACATCCACCCAGGAAACCGTTTCTCTTGTTCATGCTAAAAGAATCTCCTATTGTGAAAATCACTTTTTTTTTGTTAGCACATCGATTCATAAGTTCCACATGAGAAAGAAGACGGGAAAGAAAGACAGAAAGAAAAAGAAGTTATAAAAATCGATTCGGTTTTTTCATTTTTTCCAGGCGCTGTCCTTGTTAGGAGTATAAATATTTAAAACCGGAATATTATTGATTTTTAGTTGGCATTCCATTTTGCAGACTGTAGATTTTGTCTTCTTTTAGTTACCTGAATTGTATGGCTTCTGAATGCTCTGACGGATATGAGAAAGTGTATGTGTGGGGGGGTGAGACAGTGGCGTAGCGAACATAGGGCGAGGGGGTCACTGAGCCCTATTCCCAGACAATAGGGATTTATATGGGCTACTAAAAGAAAAAAAAATGCATCATATAAAACTTATTACACGATTACGCGATTTATTTTTGTTGCTTTTAACCTTAGAAAGGGAGATGGGCACAGCCGTGGTCTTAAAATCTTGCTACGCAACAGGGCTGAGAGATGCCCATTTAGGGTACAAGAGTGTTTTTACCCACGGGGCCCGCCTAGAGTTTCTTTATGCAAAAATTCAACAACACTGTTTTTATATTTCAAAAGGATTTTTTTGTCAAGTGGCGGCACGACCAACATGGCGGCTAAATGTAATGGTTGTTTTGTTAACCGTGCATGTAGTGGCTACAGCGGTGATGGTGGGCAGCATTGCGGGGACAGAGTTGTGAGAGGGGGCCCGGTACAGCGGTGATGGTGGGCAGCATCGTGGGGACAGAGTTGTGAGAGGGGGCCCGGTACAGCTGTGATGGTGGGCAGCATCGTGGGGACAGAGTTGTGAGAGGGGGCCCGGTACAGCGGTGATGGTGGGCAGCATTGCGGGGACAGAGTTGTGAGAGGGGGCCCGGTACAGCGGTGATGGTGGGCAGCATCGTGGGGACAGAGTTGTGAGAGGGGGCCCGGTACAGCTGTGATGGTGGGCAGCATCGTGGGGACAGAGTTGTGAGAGGGGGCCCGGTACAGCGGTGATGGTGGGCAGCATTGCGGGGACAGAGTTGTGAGAGGGGGCCCGGTACAGCGGTGATGGTGGGCAGCACCGTGGGGACAGAGTTGTGAGAGGGGGCCCGGTACAGCGGTGATGGTGGGCAGCATCGTGGGAACAGAGTTGTGAGAGGGGGCCCGGTACAGCTGTGATGGTGGGCAGCATCGTGGGGACAGAGTTGTGAGAGGGGGCCCGGTACAGCGGTGATGGTGGGCAGCATTGCGGGGACAGAGTTGTGAGAGGGGGCCCGGTACAGCGGTGATGGTGGGCAGCACCGTGGGGACAGAGTTGTGAGAGGGGGCCCGGCACAGCGGTGATGGTGGGCAGCATCGTGGGGACAGAGTTGTGAGAGGGGGCCCAGCACAGCGGTGATGGTGGGCAGCATCGTGAGGACAGAGTTGTGAGAGGGGGCTTAGCACAGCGGTGATGGTGGGCAGCATCGTGAGGACAGAGTTGTGAGAGGGGGCCCAGCGCAGCGGTGATGGTGGGCAGCATCGTGGGGACAGAGTTGTGAGAGGGGGCCCAGCACAGCGGTGATGGTGGGCAGCATTGTGGGGACAGAGTTGTGAGAGGGGGCCCAGCACAGCGGTGATGGTGGGCAGCATCGTGGGGACAGAGTTGTGAGTGGGGGCCCAGCACAGCGGTGATGGTGGGCAGCATCGTGAGGACAGAGTTGTGAGAGGGGGCCCAGCACAGCGGTGATGGTGGGCAGCATCGTGGGGACAGAGTTGTGAGAGGGGGCCCAGCACAGCGGTGATGGTGGGCAGCATCGTGAGGACAGAGTTTGAGAGGGGACCCAAAGATCTGGTGCCTCCCCATTCCGAGGATCTTGTATACGCCCTAAAGGCATAAAACGGCCACACATTGCGAATCGTGACAAAAAAAAAGGGTAACATTTAGTACCTCCTATGCTAAAGTCTTAGGCATTAACATTTCTGAAGCTTTAACCCACCCGATACGCCTGGATGGTTTTTTGTTTAATAGATTATTAATTTACTGTGTCATATTCCAAAACGTTCAAACGTCTGTGATTTGATCCTCAGGCACACAAGTGTTGTTTTTTTCAACTTACCAGAATATTTAATATGATTTTTTTTTATTACTTAAGTATTTGGTTAAGTATTTGCGCTTGTTGGTTAAAGGGAACAAACTAGTATACACACTTGTTGCATTCAAAATTTGATGAATAATGTTATGTACATTAGAAATTAGAAATAAAAAGAAATAAACTATCCAGTGTATTTAACGGCCACTCGGAAGGGAAAAATTGTCCTACAAAGTTGGTGTAAAATTTGTTTAGAATTAGCTTAAGTCATGCCTCGTCTGTTGTTCTACAGACTCTAGCATCAATACATGAATAAAGAAAGAAGGATTCTTTGACAGGTCTTGAAACACTTTACATACTCTAGAACATCATTGTCGTTCTGAAGAGGTCTCACTTCAGTCTTGTCTACAAGTATTCTAATAGTACTAATTAATCTCATTAATTTTTTATGTTACGAAAAAAAGCCTTGGTCCTCCAGTGTGACGCGTTATTAATAATTAAATAAGCATGCAAAACTATTTATAAGATCTGCAGTACTAGCCGGATATGACCCTCGGCTTGTGGATTTTACTTTGTATTGCTATAACTTAGCCAAATAACCTCAACGAAAGGATTATGAAATAACAAAATTGAATGTTTAATAACCAAATAGGAAACTAGATCTAGATCTAGAATTACACTAATCACATCACAAGCGTCGTTTTCATCTCTAATCATCGGCCATCTTGACTTCCTCTCTTCTCTATCGTGTCCTCTGGTACACAATGTCGCGCCAAATGACAGTGCGCAATGTAGAGTCATAACACTGCCCCCTCCTTAGTTATGTTCGTCCCGAACATGACCAGATTTTCGCTAGGGCTGAAGAATTGTCAGTGCAGATGAAGTTCTGGCAAGAAAGTTATAGTCCCACTGGATGCCAGGTCATAAACACACTGTCATTTCAAGCCATCTCCAGAAGGTAGGCCTGTCTACACATGTCCATTAACCACATTATCAGTGTCCAGTTTCCGCTGAAATTGATTCATCTATTACTCTGCTTTGTGAAGGCAGACGTACACACGTTTGTCAAGTCCAGACCTGTTGATGGTTTTTCTGGTATTTGCATTGTTCATTCGAGGTGCCGCCCGTACAGTTCTTATTAAATTTCTGTCTGCAGTTAGTACTGGTAGCCAAACAGGAGTATTGGACACAGACCCAACGTTGTCCGATTTGGTCATGCCCATTGAAGCACTATCAAGGGCATCGAAAGCAATAGTTTCACTCTGCCTGTAGGTCACTCTTCTAGTTTCTTCATCTAGCGTTTTCTTTTCGGGTCCGCGCTAATCGTTGAAAAGGTTGCCACTTTCTTTATCTTGAAAGCTAGACGCATCTGATGTGTCATTATGATCATCGACGGCGCTGCCACCACCAACACTTTCCTTGTAACTACCCGTATAGCCACAACAGTGATTGGTTGATGTTTCAATCTCCGCTCTTCTAGGATGTAGCTGGCCTTCCAGTTCGATCCACTTCAGTTTGTCCCTTTTATGATACCTGTTTACTGACAGATTAGACCACTTTGGTATGGTCGTATGTTCGATTCGTTTCACCTGAATGCCTTCCACACCATCATCAAGCAATGGGAACTCTATGTGTCCATATTGTAAAGTTCCACTTCCAATGTTTAGAGATAAACCGAATTCCTGCATAAAATCCAGACCCAAAATCGTCGACAACATTGGCGATCAGAAAATCATGACTAAATGGTTGACTTCCTATTTCAAAATTAAGCCGTACCTGTCCTAATATAGGTAACAGTTCGCCACCTGCCGTTTTAAGAGTAGAGCCATTCACTCGTATTATTTCCCGATCACCAATTAGACTGGGTCCAACTATCGACCGCGTAGCCCCTGTGTCCAAGAGGAACCTATAAGAACCAGCGCCAATCTTTCCCTGCACTCTCAAGGTTCTGCTTTGTTCTAACACTCTGAAAGGAGTCTTTATTCTCGGGGTTTCGATTTCCTGGGCTGCCCGTTCTTGCTCCCTAAGCCCGTAGAATCGTAGCGGTTGACGTTCCGATGCACAGCCTTGGCCTTGGAACAACATGTTACAATTCCTCCGTAAATGACCTGGAGTGTTACCATTCCAACAACGAAAAGTCTTTTTACTACGCCTTGAGGTCTGATAATGTTCCCGTTCATTTAAAGCCTTTTCTACCATTCTTCGAATCCGCCTCGGCAGATCCTCCTCTTCCGCCACATTTAACGTCCGACAATAGTGTATGCTCCTCGCTGAAACTTCGGCCGCCTCGTAGGACAGGGCATAGATGAGGGCTTCGTTGATTTTCCGTTTTCCGCTTATTCGGATGGCTTTCTTAAGTTCCGAATCTCGCACTCCATCTATGAAAGCATCTGTGACCAGAACATCCAGAAGTTCCTGTGTTGCCGATGGGTAGGCAAGACGGGCGAGACGTTCCACGTCTGCTGCTAATTCCTGTAATGTCTCTCCGTTTTTCTGTTGTCGATTCTTTAATTGCATCCTGAAAACTTCCTGCAGGTGTTCATTGCCGTATCGTAGTTCCATTGTTTTGACCATGGCATCGTAGTCTGTCCGATCCGTCATAGTCTGTATCAATTCGGCTGCCTTGCCTCTGAGTGCCAACATGAGACCAGTTGCCCTATCTGCCTTGGTAACCCATCTGTTGACTTGCGCCGCCGCCTCGAATTGTAATCGATACACCGACCAAGACACAGAGCCGTCAAACACCGGTGGTTTAATCTTCCCCGTCATTTCAGTCACAGTGGCTCCCACATCTTGTTTCTTTTCCAGCTCCGCCTTCATTTCATTTCGTAATTGTTGAATTTTAGAATCAACATCTCCCACCATTCGGGACCTTAATTCAGCGACCTCATTTCTTAATTGTTGTTTGAAACTGTCTATGCCATTTTTCAATTCGGTCACAAATGATTTTATAGAGCCCAGTTCATTACCCATTTCTTTTGTAAGTTCATCCTTTAATGATTTCATGTCTTCTTTCATCGAGTTCACTATGTCAGTATTTGTTTTGCCTTGTTCTTGTATCATGTTCCAAAGCTCCATCATAGTCGGTTCTATTTCAAACTCATAGGTCTCCGGGTCCTGTTCTTCCTCTATCATGCTTTGCCTAAGACGCTCCATAAGTGCCTCCTTGTTGCCGCTCACCTTCAGCTCTCTACCTCTGAGTTCCTGCCTAAGTTCCTGTAATGACAGTTGACTAAGTGTTTTCTTAGACGCCATCTAGTATTAAAACGTTGATCAACTAAAATCAAAACTTATGTTGATTTACCCGAAAATGGACTCGTTCAATGTCCCATACATAGATCTAGACCATCTTCTCCCCTTTCGTTGAGGATCCCACTATCTGACACCAATTGCTATAACTTAGCCAAATAACCTCAACGAAAGGATTATGAAATAACAAAATAGAATGTTTAATAACCAAATAGGAAACTAGATCTAGATCTAGAATTACACTAATCGAATCACAAGCGTCGTTTTCATCTCTAATCATCGGCCATCTTGACTTCCTCTCTTCTCTATCGTATCCTCTGGTACACAATGTCGCGCCAAATGACAGTGCACAATGTAGAGTCATAACAATATATTACTGATCGACTGGATTCAATTTAGATCTGTGTATAGAGAATGTTCCCTTCACAATTTTTTTTTTTATTTTGCCACGAAAATAAAAGTAGTTTGAAAATAGGTTTACCCACTCAGCCAATATATTTATATCCAAAATAAAATATAATGAAAACGAGTTTGCTCGATTTGTTACAAAGTTTCGTGCTTTAATAGAGATACCGTTAGATATTTATCGTTAATCTACCATGGGTACCCTCTGGTTGTGGCAGGGACACTAAACATATATTACTGTCTCCGCCTTGATCTAATGAACATTTATACCAAGTTTTAATCAGGATTGTTCAAACGGTTTTGATTTTTATTCGGAACATACAGACATACACCTTACTTTCAGCTTTATATTACAGATAAGTTTCTTTGCTGGGAAATTCAAGAGATATACAAATCAATGCAATTTCAATATAGGAAATAACATATGAAAGTTTAAAATTATTCAAGACTGTCTCTCTTCCACACACACACAAAGTCGCAAACTGTGACCCACCGAGTGTCCAAATAATTTCTTTTCATCTTTTTTTTTCTTTTCGAATTCAATGTTTCCAGATACAAGAGATGCATGCATAGCTTTTGTAAGAGTGGGTTTAGCCTCGTATTGATCTTATCTCTCTCTCACTCTTTCATTCTCTTGTTCTCTATCCTCTTTCTTATACTGCCTCTCTCTCTCTCTCTCTCTCTCTGCATCTCTTTGAGACATTTTTTCTGTACTTCTTAATTAGCTTCTGTATTCGCCGATCTTCTCTTTTCTCTCAATGCCATTATTAAATTTTGTCTTCGCATGTCTCAGCTTTTGATTTTCTGCCTTTATCAACTTCTCTCTTGGCCACTCTCAGCTTTTGATTTTCTGCCTTTATCAACTTCCCTCTTGGCCACTCTCAGCTTTTGATTTTCTGCCTTTATCAACTTCTCTCTTGGCCACTCTACGCTTTTGATTTTCTGCCTTTATCAACTTCTCTCTTGGCCACACTCAGCTTTTGATTTTCTGCCTTTATCAACTTCTCTCTTGGCCACACTCAGCTTCTGATTTTCTGTCTTTATCAACTTCTCTCTTGGCCACTCTCAGCTTTTGATTTTTTCCTTTTATCAACTTCTCTTTTGGCCACTCTCAGCTTCTGATTTTCTGCCTTCATCAACTTCTCTCTTGACCAGTCTCAGCTTTTGATTTTCTGCCTTTATCATATTCTCTCTTGGCCACTCTCAGCATTTGATTTTCTGCCTTTATCAACTTTTCTCTTGGCCACTCTTAGCTTTTGATTTTCTGCCTTTATCAACTTCTCTCTTGGCCACTCTCAGCTTTTGATTTTCTGCCTTTATCAACTTCTCAATCTTGTTCTCTCCCTCTGTTTTCCTCCCTTCCACCATCATTTCATCTGCCCTCACAACGTTGCACAACTCTATTGTAGCCACTGACCCAAACACACATCAGAAAAAAAAAGATTTGACACAGACAATTGGATTATTTTCCCCCCAGGAGACAGAAGCAGCGGAGTCACAGCTGCTCCTGGTACCAACATTGTACTCGTCCCATTCACATCCACCTTTTTGAGAATTTCTTTTTATTTGTATTAGCTCACACACAACAAAGCTCTGGTAAAGTGCTTCAGATAGAGAGAGAGAATTAGGTTAAGTCTTAATAAACTCAAGAGGATAGAATGACGGATAAATGAACGAATGAAAGATTTTAATTCGTATAAACTCATCTTATCAATTACAGACGTTTCTTCAAAAGAGAAGATAATTGACCTCATTCACCAATCGTAAACAAACAACATTTTGCCACGTGGTTCTCTATATCTCTATACCTTCTATACAAATTACGCAATCCATGGCTGTCACGTGATACGTAAATTTCATTGTTTTATCAATATTATCACGTGGCTAAAAGTTGTTTGTTTACGATTGGTGAATGAGGTCCATTACTTGTTGAGACGCACTTTAGGTGACTGCTAGTGAACGCGCAATTGTGACAACATGAATTCAATGCGAGACTGTATCATAGAAATAGATAAACAGACAGTTGAGGCTTGGATTTCATGGGAGCAACATCTTTGTTCTAGTGACTGGAACTTGACTGTTCCCGTTCTCAAATTAAACATTTGATCTACGCCTGTTGATTTACTTTAATGTATATGTCTTGACATGAAAGTCTGTTACTAACAACTAAGAATAATATAACGCGTACAGAAACACTAAATCACCATCTTCAGATGAACACAACTCTACATGCCCAGATTTGGCATACGTCTTACACGTGTCCATGTGTTAATTGAGTATGCTAATTACTGACTAAAGCTTTGCTAAGTCGTTGATTTTCCTGACTGATTCAGGCAAACCCATCCCATGCTCTAATGGCAGCAGAGAAGAACTTGTACACATTTGTCGTAGTGTATGGAATGTATCTCATGCACTTAACTTTGTGTCTTTCTGGGTATTTATTAGGTATGGCCCACACTATCAAATGAACGGTTAAATGTTTTTTATTATTCTAATGTATCGCTAACATTGTATGCGTGTCGTCATGGCCCACACTATCAAATGAACCAATAAAAGTGTATGCGTGTCGTCATGGCCCACACTATCAAATAAACCAATAAAAGTGTATGCGTGTCGTCATGGCCCACACTATCAAATGAACCAATAAAAGTGTATGCGTGTCGTCATGGCCCACACTATCAAATGAACCAATAAAAGTGTATGCGTGTCGTCATGGCCCACACTATCAAATGAACCAATAAAAGTGTATGCGTGTCGTCATGGCCCACACTATCAAATGAACCAATAAAAGTGTATGCGTCGTCATGGCCCACACTATCAAATGAACCAATAAAAGTGTATGCGTGTCGTCATGGCACACACTATCAAATGAACCAATAAAAGTGTATGAGTAGTCATGGCCCACACTATCAAATGAACCAATAAAAGTGTATGCGTGTCGTCATGGCCCACACTATCAAATGAACCAATAAAAGTGTATGAGTAGTCATGGCCCACACTATCAAATGAACCAATAAAAGTGTATGCGTGTCGTCATGGCCCACACTATCAAATGAACCAATAAAAGTGTGTGCGTCGTCATGGCCCGCACTGTAAAATGAACCAATAAAAGTCTATGCATCGTCATGGCCCACACTATCAAATGAACCAATAAAAGTGTATGCGTGTCGTCATGGCCCACACTATCAAATGAACCAATAAAAGTGTATGAGTCGTCATGGCCCACACTGTAAAATGAACCAAAAAAAGTGTATGCGTCGTCATGGCCCACACTATCAAATGAACCAATAAAAGTGTATGCGTGTCGTCATGGCCCACACTATCAAATAAACCAATAAAAGTGTATGCGTGTCGTCATGGCCCACACTATCAAATGAACCAATAAACGTGTATGCGTGTCGTCATGGCCCACACTATCAAATGAATCAATAAAAGTGTATGCGTCGTCATGGCCCACACTATCAAATGAACCAATAAAAGTGTATGAGTCGTCATGGCCCACACTATCAAATGAACCAATAAAAGTGTATGCGTCGTCATGGCCCACATTATCAAATGAACCAATAAAAGTGTATGTGTCGTCATGGCCCACACTATCAAATGAACCAATAAAAGTGTATGCGTCGTCATGGCCCACACTATCAAATGAACCAATAAAAAAGTATGCGTGTCGTCATGGCCCACACTATCAAATGAACCAATAAAAGTGTATGCGTCGTTATGGCCCACACTGTAAAATGAACCAATAAAAGTGTATGCGTCGTCATGGCCAAAACTATCAAATGAACCAATAAAAATGTATGCGTGTCGTCATGGCCCACACTATCAAATGAACCAATAAAAGTGTATGAGTCGTCATGGCCCACACTGTAAAATGAACCAAAAAAAGTGTATGCGTCGTCATGGCCCACACTATCAAATGAACCAATAAAAGTGTATGCGTCGTCATGGCCCACACTGTCAAATGAACCAATAAAAGTGTATGAGTCGTCATGGCCCACACTGTAAAATGAACCAATAAAAGTGTATGCGTCGTCATGGCCCACACTATCAAATGAACCAATAAAAGTGTATGCGTCGTCATGGCCCACACTATAAAATGAACCAATAAAAGTGTATGCGTGTCGTCATGGCCCACACTATCAAATGAACCAAGAAAAGTGTATGCGTTGTCATGGCCCACATTATCAAATGAACCAATAAAAGTGTATGCGTCGTCATGGCCCACACTATCAAATGAACCAATAAAAGTGTATGCGTCGTCATGGCCCACACTATCAAATGAACCAATAAAAGTGTATGCGTCGTCATGGCCCACACTATCAAATGAACCAATAAAAGTGTATGAGTCGTCATGGCCCACATTATCAAATGAACCAATAAAAGTGTATGCGTCGTCATGGCCCACACTATAAAATGAACCAATAAAAGTGTATGTGTTGAAAAATGTTATACATAAATCTAGAAAGGTTCTCATACTTTTTCCTTAACCTAAACATCCGCACATTCTGAATATTTAGCGAAAACTTTGCTAGAGAGATTATGGTTGGAGGCAGTGGCGTCACTAAGGTGGGTGTCACCAGGTGTGGTCAACTTAGGGTGTCATCAACGCCCCCCCCCCCCGCCCATCAGAAAAAAACTCGTGTTTTTGTATGTTTGTTGAGCCATAATACACATACTTAATTATAATTAACTATATTAATTAAATGTTAAACAACTATAAAAAAAAAAAGAGTGTCAATAAAATTTTAAAATTCAGCTGTTACAATTAATCTATTGTTCTATTTTAAAACACTGCAACCCTTAGTAAATTACATTTTATTTTCTTTTCTGGATTTAAACGTATCAATCGATTTAAATTGATTTCTTTAATGATCTCGTTTTTAGTAAATGTGCCCGTTGTGAAAAAGTGTCATCGGTCCATTGTCGAACGAGTTGTGCTTTTGGTAAAGAATAAATTCGATTAGCCACTACTTTGTCAATAGTTTTACTTTTACGTATCTTGAGCCTTCTAGTACATCTTCGCCTCCAAAAAAAAATAAAAATAAAGCAAAGGTAAGTAAAATAAAAGACACCTGGCAATAGACCGTAAGCTGCGCCTCTGGTGTATTCTATTGTTTATGTGCTGCCTTGTTTGTTGTGCTGTCTTGTTTAGTGTGCTGCCTTGTTTTGTGTGCTGTCCTGTTTTGTGTGCTGTCTTGTTTTGTGTGCTGTCTTGATTTGTGGCTGTCTTGTTATGTATACTGCCTTGTTTTGTGTGCTGTCTTGTTTTGTGGCTGTCTTGTTTTGTGTGCTGCCTTGTTTTGTGTGCTGCCTTGTTTTGTGTGCTGCCTTATTTTGTGGCTGTCTTGTTTTGTGTGCTGTCTTGTTTTGTGTGCTGCCTTGTCTGGTGAACTGCCTTGTTTGTTGTGCTGCCTTGTTTTGTGTGCTGTCTTGTTTTGTGTGCTGTCTTGTTTTGTGTGCTGTCTTGATTTGTGGCTGTCTTGTTATGTATGCTGCATTGTTTTGTGTGCTGCCTTGTTTTGTATACTGCCTTATTTTGTGTGCTGCCTTATTTTGTATACTGCCTTGTTTTGTGTGCTGTCTTATTTTGTATGCTGCCTTGTTTTGTGTGCTGCCTTGTTTTGTATACTGCCTTGTTTTGTGTGCTGTCTTGTTTTGTATACTGCCTTGTTTTGTATACTGCCTTGTTTTGTGTGCTGCCTTTTTTTGTATGCTGCCTTGTTTTGTGTGCTGCCTTGTTTTGTATACTGCCTTATTTTGTATGCTGCCTTGTTTTGTGTGCTGCCTTGTTTTGTATACTGCCTTATTTTGTGTGCTGCCTTGTTTTGTATACTGCCTTGTTTTGTGTGCTGCCTTATTTTGTATACTGCCTTGTTTTGTATACTGCCTTGTTTTGTATACTACCTTGTTTTGTGTGCTGCCTTGTTTTGTGTGCTGCCTTGTTTTGTATACTGCCTTATTTTGTGTGCTGCCTTGTTTTGTATACTGCCTTGTTTTGTGTGCTGCCTTATTTTGTATACTGCCTTGTTTTGTATACTGCCTTGTTTTGTATACTACCTTGTTTTGTGTGCTGCCTTGTTTTGTGTGCTGCCTTGTTTTGTATACTGCCTTATTTTGTGTGCTGCCTTGTTTTGTATACTGCCTTGTTTTGTGTGCTGCCTTATTTTGTATACTGCCTTGTTTTGTATACTGCCTTGTTTTGTATACTACCTTGTTTTGTGTGCTGCCTTGTTTTGTGTGCTGCCTTGTTTTGTATACTGCATTATTTTGTATGCTGCCTTGTTTTGTGTGCTGCCTTGTTTTGTGTGCTGCCTTGTTTTGTATACTGCCTTGTTTTGTGTGCTGCCTTATTTTGTGTGCTGCCTTGTTTTGTATACTGCCTTATTTTGTGGCTGTCTTGTTTTGTGTGCTGTCTTGTTTTGTGGCTGTCTTGTTTTGTATGCTGCCTTGTTTTGTGTGCTGCCTTGTTTTGTATACTGCCTTGTTTTGTGTGCTGCCTTGTTTTGTATACTACCTTGTTTTGTGTGCTGCCTTGTTTTGTGTGCTGCCTTGTTTTGTGTGCTGCCTTGTTTTGTATACTGCCTTGTTTTGTAAGCTGCCTTGTTTTGTATACTGCCTTGTTTTGTATACTGCCTTGTTTTGTATACTGCCTTGTTTTGTATACTGCCTTGTTTTGTATGCTGCCTTGTTTTGTGTGCTGCCTTGTTTTGTATACTGCCTTGTTTTGTATACTGCCTTGTTTTGTATGCTGCCTTGTTTTGTGTGCTGCCTTGTTTTGTATACTGCCTTGTTTTGTGTGCTGCCTTATTTTGTGTGCTGCCTTGTTTTGTGTGCTGCCTTGTTTTGTATACTGCCTTGTTTTGTGTGCTGCCTTATTTTGTATGCTGCCTTGTTTTGTGTGCTGCCTTGTTTTGTATACTGCCTTGTTTTGTGTGCTGCCTTATTTTGTGTGCTGCCTTGTTTTGTATACTGCCTTATTTTGTGGCTGTCTTGTTTTGTGGCTGTCTTGTTTTGTGGCTGTCTTGTTTTGTATGCTGCCTTGTTTTGTGTGCTGCCTTGTTTTGTATACTGCCTTGTTTTGTGTGCTGCCTTATTTTGTGTGCTGCCTTGTTTTGTATACTGCCTTGTTTTGTGTGCTGCCTTGTTTTGTATACTGCCTTGTTTTGTGTGCTGCCTTATTTTGTATACTACCTTGTTTTGTGTGCTGCCTTATTTTGTATGCTGCCTTGTTTTGTGTGCTGCCTTGTTTTGTATACTACCTTGTTTTGTGTGCTGCCTTATTTTGTGTGCTGCCTTGTTTTGTATACTGCCTTGTTTTGTGTGCTGCCTTGTTTTGTATACTGCCTTGTTTTATGTGCTGCCTTATTTTGTATACTACCTTGTTTTGTGTGCTGCCTTATTTTGTATGCTGCCTTGATTTGCGTGCTGCCTTGTTTTGTATACTGCCTTGTTTTGTGTGCTGCCTTATTTTGTGTGCTGCCTTGTTTTGTATACTGCTTTGTTTTGTGTGCTGCCTTATTTTGTGTGCTGCCTTGTTTTGTATACTGCCTTGTTTTGTGTGCTGCCTTGTTTTGTATACTGCCTTGTTTTGTGTGCTGCCTTATTTTGTGTGCTGCCTTGTTTTGTATACTGCCTTGTTTTGTGGCTGTCTTGTTTTGTGTGCTGTCTTGTTTTGTGTGCTGCCTTGTCTGGTGACCTGCCTTGTTAGTTGTGCTGTCTTGTTTCGTGTGCTGTCTTATTTCGTGTGCTGTCTTGTTTTGTGTGCTGCACTGTCTGATGTGCTGGTTGGTGTGGTGTCTTGTTTGGTGTGCTGTAACAAAAAAAACAAAAAACAACATACATGTTAGTTTTCAAGGCGATGACCTTGATATAAAATTTCAATCGTATAATTAAAATGAGTTATTAATTTCATAGTGTTCAAGTGAGTCCAATCGTCATAGAAGGCCAGAACACTGACCGTCAACGTCACAGTGGGTAGTTGGGCAGTGGAGACCGATCTCTAATTCACAACAAATTTCCATAAGGATCAATAAAACTGTCTTAGTCTTTGTCTTAATAGCCACGTCACAAAATATCTAATTTTATGCCGAAGAATCTTGTGTTGGTAAAAGACCAACAACATAATGTATTTTAAATACAATAATTTCATTTTTGAAGTTTTTATCCTAAAACGAAACACTATATAAATAATTTCATGTAATATTGTAATATTGTAATAGCACACAGTATACTTTAAATTCAATAATAAATTCTCAGATATAGACTGAACATGTAGCTTAAAGCTTACAGACAACAGGAACTGTTTACTTTCCATGAAACAAGCTAACCTCTTCTTCAAATTTTCCAAGCGCAATTAGAAATCGAATATTACCGAACATTCTGATAACAAAATTAAAAATGCCTTTTACATATTTGCTTACTTATATCTCCTAAATAATTGACTATTTTGTATTAAACACAAAGCTACTAGAAGCCAATATTTTAAAAAAAGTCTTGTTTACATTTCTCTGGCTACGTTGACGCGTACACCTCTTGTCTATGAAAATGATAATAGATTGTTAGAGGCCATGTTCAAGTGTAAAAGTATTAAAAAACAATGTCATATGTTGTAGCAAATGAAAAGCTGGTTGACATTTAGATATAGCTGTAAAGTGGAAGTCATCTGTCAAAATTGAGAAAAGACTAAATGTGGCTCAACAGAGATGGCTGAGATGGATTTTGGGAGTAAGTTACACAGACCGGATCTCAAACAAAGAAATCCTTTGCCGAACTGGGAGTCGAACACTTAGTGAGGTTGTGACTGAGCGTCGCATGAGGTTTGCGGGACATGTTCTACGTCAAAATGAATTACGCACACCAAGAGTTGCGATAACATGGAAGCCAAAACGAGGAAAGCGCAAACAGGGACGTCCTCGTATTACCTGGCGACACACCTTCATGGAGGACCTCAGAACAGTGGACACCAGATGGGAAGAGGCTTCAGACATTGCCAGTGACAGATCATTATGGAGACAGCTTGCCGCCCAATGCGCCGAACGGCGCGGGAGGACCTAAGTCCTAAGTAAGTAAAATTCAATTCAGGTTTGAGGCTATGACTCCATGAATACAAAACATTATTAAATAATAACGTTCCTCCTCCAACTTAACAGAATGAAAGAAAAAAAGTTTGCGCCAACCCCCCCCCCATTTTCCCGTTTCCTCACCCCCCACCCAACCCCCCAAAAAAACTTAGCGAAATAACAAAAAAATAATCTGGTATTAGGGGAAGATCCACACAATTACCGCCGCATTTCTTAATGATGTGATACGTATCTTCTTTGTCTACATTGAAAAAAAACATTCAATAATTACCACTAATTAATTAACTAATTAGTTATTTTTTTATTGACAGTAATTTTTTTTCTAAAATTTCAACTTGATCAGATATTCGGAAGTGTGAGAAATAACGTGTGCAAGATTTGTACCAGACAGACAGGCAGACAGACAGACAGGCAGACGGATTGAGTTGATATAAGCCTTGTAAACACTATCATGAATAAAGTCCAATATTTGAAATGACTATAATTCTTCAAGAATGAGGAAGGCCCACTGTTAATTCGGACTATTATAACAAAAGATTGCAGAGTTGTTGTGGACAATAAGACCGTAATGTGACCTACATGTTTTGCCACCTATGATATAGATGAAGCCCCTGTCTATAGAAGTTCTCTTTATGTTCTCTCTTTTGTCTGACGCGCATTTCTTTGGAGGTGACTTTTATTTAGGGTCTCAAAGGTCTTAATATCAAACTAAAGGGTTATAGTCTTCCCTTGACCTGGTGCTATCCGGCCTTACTAAACCTCTACCCAGGTTGATAATGAAGCCTCAGTGGCTCAGCTGAATTAGACTCGATATTTATTTTTTTAATTGATTCGTTCAAATTTTTAATTATTTGAAATTTTCTTGAGTCTTGCTAGAGACCAATCATCATAAAAGGCCTGAACACTGACCGGCGACGTCGAAATTTGTCGACAGTTTACATCAGCGGCTCGTGCCTTGTCAGAGGACTTACGTCACGACCTAAAACGTGACGATATTGGTCTAAATTGCACGCATTAATCGGTAAAATATAAACTCCCCACTTGCAACTATATTTTTTAAAAGTAGAAGTTATTTCCTTTATTCGGTATCAAACAAAATAATTAATAATAATAATTTTATTTATAAAGCGCTGTTAACAAACAAAATGTAGGCTCAAGGCGCTGTGATAACATTACAAACACAAACACGAGAGCTAAACGGACAGACTAATCTAAACAAGTTTTACCAATAATTAATTAGTCATTTGGTTAGTTTTTAAATCGATTCATGTTTTGTTATGTACAAAAACCCCCCAATAGTTTCAAGTTTGAACTTGATTCGAGAATGGGTGTGGGAGAAATAACGTGGTCAAAATTTGTACCAGACAGACAGACAGACAGACAGACATAGTGAGTAGAAAAAAGCTTTGTTAAAGAACTTCACTTTTATTGACACTATATACATCTTTTAATTTTGATGTTGGTATAAGTAGAAACATGCGTTTTATGATAAACAATTGAAACAAAATACAAACTTTCAACTCACACAAAAAACAACAATAAATACAAGGCTACAAAGACCATAGCGAAGCCCTGTGTCTCAGCAAAACATACATGTTACCTTACAAATATAGATATTTATGAAAGGAAATTATCTAGGCAGAACAGCTGGTGAGGTGTTACTGAAGTCAGCACATGGAAAGTTGACAACAGATGGCTGTTTCTTGCAAGACCAACATACAGTTTTATGACTAGACAAAGAGTAAGGTGCTTACGTCACCTTGTCAACTGCTATGCCAGTTCGAGTAACCAAACCCCTCCAATTCTCCCAGCCAGTACTTAGAAAGATATCAAGAGTGAGGCCGGTCCATTCTTTTATATTGTCCAGCCTTCAGCCAGCTTTTCTTCGGACGACCCTTTCTTCGTGCTTCCTCCTCTGGACCTTGAAGGATGACTTTTATACAATGAGTCGTGTCTAACAATATAACCAACCCAGCTCAGCTCTCGTCTCTTCACAGTAATCAAGAGTTCCTCATTTAGCCAGCCGGAGTGTTGACTTGAAACAGTCCAAACTCATTTGTCTTCTTTTCCTAAATTCTGATACCTAACTAAAGATATGATTACTAATAATTAATAATATTTAATCAACTTAATCATAACAGTAACCCTAAATGCTTTTCAAGCTAGACTGAGAACATAGTTGATTGTTTACAGGAATGATATGAGATCAGGACATGAACTAGCTGCTTCTTACTGTAATGATGTTCGAAAATGTATTCTGGAGCAGACGTCAACCCTGATTAACAATCCGACCGTCACGGAGTGTACGTCTGTGTTTCCATGCTAACGACTAGGAAACGTACGCGTTTGTTGGATGACAGGTTTCTGATGAAACCACGGCAAGGTCTGTCCTAATTCATTTGAACGTAATTCACGAGGAGGAGAGTGGAGAAAGTCTTTTTTTTAATTCAAGAGATGAGACGAAAAGGTCGTGTATTTGTAAGGAGTTATATCTGCGTTTTAATTATAATTTCACCTTTTTCCATACATACATCTACTATCAAGTTGAATTTCTGTATATTACTAAAAAAAAAGTTCAAATTCAAGTTTATTTAAAAAGAAATCTATTTGTCATTTCAAGTTTATGTCACTAAGAATTGACACCAACATCGGTTTAGTTGTGCTGTTTGTTGTGCTGTTTGTTGTGCTGTTAGTTGTGTTGTTTGTTGTGCTGTTAGTTGTGCTGTTTGTTGTGCTGTTAGTTGTGCTGTTAGTTGTGCTGTTTGTTGTGCTGTTTGTTGTGCTGTTTGTTGTGCTGTTTGTTGTGCTGTTTGTTGTGTTGTTTATTGTGCTGTTTGTGCTACAAACCAACTACTAACTAACCACACCAACATTTTTGTCTTGGGTAGAAAGAAGCAAAATATAAAAATACTTTTAAAATGGCTTATAGAATGGAGAGAACTATATCTCTCAAAAATGTTGAAGTTATTACCCTTTATTCGATATGGAACAAAATAATTACCAATAATTGATCCATGTTTTGATTGATTCATTTGTTGTTTGGGAGCAATCATTAGTTTTTAAAAGTTACAACTTAATCAGAGAATGGGTGTAGGAGATATAGACGTGTAGAAGTCTATAAGGGTGCGAGGCCCAATGAATTAAGGCCCAAGTGAATACAGAAGGAAACATTTCCTATGTGGGCATGAAACAAAATAATTAATTACCAGTTAATAATTGACTTATTGCTTAATTTTTGGGGGGATAAATTCATATATATAGTCTTCGCAATGAATACGTGTGCAAAGTTTCAACTTGATCCAAGAATGGGTGGGGTAGAAAATACGTGTTCACTCTTGTATCAGAGTTGTATCAGAGTTGATATAAGCTTTGTACAAATTATTTGAGGATGGAATCTCTTAATAGCAAGTGTTTATCTCACTTTCGATTAAAAATTTTTTTTTTTTCTAAATGGTATTCTGTCCAGACCTTACGATCTATAAGGTTTCGAAATTTAAAGCTTATCTGTTTCTATAGTCGACGGTTAAGAAGAGTGTCATATGACCTGCACAACTAATCACCATTACCTCCGCAATGGCAGACGGGTGGGCACATGTGCGTCCTAAAAATATCAAAGTTCAATTTCCTATCTTAACCGGGATTTGAACTCGCGACGTCTTGGCTCAGAACCCTAGCGCTTTACCATTTGCCCGCTAGTTTTTTCTTTAGTGCAGACAATTACATGTTAAGTACAAATATGTAGATATAGTTTTATAGTAAAATAAAGTTCCCCTTGTAGTTTATAGCGCAGATGATGTAAAGTTCATCTGTTTCTGTGGCCTACGGTTAACGAGGGTGTCATTTGGCCAGCACAACGACCAACCGCCTTTACTTTTCCCCAACCAATGTCAGGTACCCATTAGAGCTGGCTGGACTCAGAGGCGCCCAAAGATCCGAAATTAATAATCCCTGTCTTCACTGGGATTCGAACCTGGACCCCCCCCCTCTCAGCCACCGCGCCTCCTATAGTGATATGTTATCAATCTTTCACTGTGGATAAATTATCCAAATCTACTGCGTGTAACGAGAACAAAAGGAAATCATTATAGAACTCAGGGCCCAGTACTCATGTCAATCAATTATCTGTGTAAACTAACTATTGATACAGTCTATCAATAATTGACAGGTAATATATGGCCTCATATAACACGTGATCAATCGACAATATTTTAAACCAGGCATGTCTTATATAGGAATGTATTTTGGGTTATCAGATAAGCACATAGGTTTGTGTGTAGCTGAAACACATTTGTGTATCTGTGTTTGAGAGTGAGTGCAAGTGTGTACAGTTATAGAGGGGGGGGGGGGATATTGATAAGCTTGAAATATTAGTGATATGGATAAAAAAAATACATTTTGGTATTAGACGATCAGAGTATTTTTATCAGCTTAATTCTTTGGGCGGGGGGGGGGGGAATAATGTAAAGTACTTGGATTATAAAGACTAATAAGTGTATGGTAGGTAGATACCCCTATCAGACTTTGCAATTTATAGGGGCAAATGATATAAAAGTTCCCCTTTCAGACTTTGTGGTCTTTGTTATAGGACAGATGATGTAAAGGTCATCTGTTTCTGTGGCCTAAGGTTAACAACGATGTCATGTGGCCAGCACAACGACCAACCGCCTTTACTTTTCCCCAACTAATGGTACCCATTAGAGCTGGGTGGACTCAGAGGCGCCCGAAGATGATGAATTTAAAAAACCCCAGGATTCTTCACCAGGATTCGAACCTTGGAAGCCAAGGGCTTTACCACTCAGCCACCGCGCCCCCAGACGATATAATGGTAATCTATTTATACTTCTACGGCCAACGAATAGGGAGGGTGTCATGAGGCCAACACAACGACCAACCACCTTTACTGTTCTTCAACTAATGTCTGGTACCAACTAGAGCTGGGTGGAAATCCTACTCTTCACAGTGATTCGTTACAGGAAATTCATTTTTTTCGGATTTATGTCTTTAGATACCTTTTGGCTTATTTGTAATATGATAATCAAGAAATACTATCATAGTAGAAGCTGGGCTTTAGGAGGATACTAATAAGCACAACAAAGTTCAAATTAGTTTTGCACTCACTGGCATAGAGGATAGTAGCTGGCAGCAGATGGTCTTTGAAGGAGGCAGTTGGAGAGCTCTCAATAAGAAAACGAGACACACATTTGAAGACCACGGGATACACCTCTGAAGACCACGGGATACACATTTGTAGACCACGGGATACACATTTGAAGACCACGAGATACACATTTGAAGACCACGGGACACACATTTGAAGACCACGGGATACACATTTGAAGACCACGGGACACACATTTGAAAACCACGGGACACACATTTGAAAACCACGGGACACACATTTGAAGACTACGAGACACACATTTGAAGACCAAAGAAAGGATCTTGTAGAAGACGTCGTGAAAACTGAAATGGTCTCCCTCTGGACATCAGCATTGACTGCATCATATGTTGAAAAATGTGTAGGTCGCAACTGGGTTTGCCTGGCAAACAGGCAAAAGACATCACTCATCCTTAATTTTCGTAATCGAAACACATTGCCACTCATTCATTCACATTTACAGAAATAATATGAGCGATACCTTAAGGATCATACATCTTAATTAATCTACAAAACGTCTTTCCATTATTTACAAATTCTGTTCCTTATCTTTTTCAACCCAACAATACCTACTAAGGTATCGATTCTTCGATTTTGCGTGGCAACTTTAGACTTGAGAATTTGCCCCCGTGCATAATTTATTGAGTTGTTCGCCTGTAACCGAATACTGATTAAAAACGATACCATGGTAGCGATGCCATAGGGATCTGATACATTGTTCAAACACATGATTGGCGACTGAAGTAAATGTATATACTGTCTCTAGCTTAACACGTGTTGGATAGTGTTGAAGCTAAGGCGTTGTTTGGGGCGAACCTGGAGTGTTCAAAATTACGCGGCACTGGGAGGGGTGGTGTTGGTAGGGAGGAGGGGGGAAGAAAGGGGGAGTCGGCGAGATTCTTAAGAAATCTTTTCCCTTTCAGATCTTGCAGGTCAGGGCAGATGGTGTTACGGATAACGACCAGGATGTCATGTGACCAGCACAACGACTAACCGCCTTTACTTTCCCCAACTAATGTCAGGTACCCATTAGAGTTGGGTGGACTCAGGGGCGCCCTTATAAACCCCGAAATTCAAAATCCCAGACTTCACGGAGATTTGAACTCAGGACCTTAGTTTCGGAAGCGAAGCGCTTAACTACTCATCCACCACGCGTCCTTCTTAAGATCAGGGTGATAAAAAAATGATAATTTACTATGCAGAAATCTTGTAGCTACTCAGAAAGCAACCAAGGGCTTCTCACACCTTTTAACAAAGGATCAGAGGTATACCATCGCAAGACCACGTTAAAAATAGCGAGGATCTGGACAGTGTTGAGGCGATGCTTAGCGTTCGACAGCTTCCTTCTGTAGGCCACCTATCCCGTATAGGGAACTACCGTAAAATAAAGACAATGCTTTAAAGATCAGCTCAGGCGCCATCTTGCCTTAACTGGCATAGAACAGAACAAGTGACCTTCGAAAGAGACAGCTCGAGATACACAAATATGAGGAAGAAAAAAAAAAAAAAGATATTTCCGAAAGCTGGTTTAAAACAAAAATGTAATCAACCACCGCCAGACAACTTTTTTGTCTGCATGCAGTAAAATCAACATATAAAAGACAAAGTAGGTTTGCGTACCTAAGTGAGGAATTGCTTCTTTGTAAAATGTATGTACTTATAGTATCCATCGCGTTGTACATGTAACGGTAAGACGAGAGAGTTCCTTTAGTAAGTTGAGAGAAACTAAATTTAGGAGATATTAACAGCATTGCTTTTTGTGACGGTACGCACCGGTACGGCGTACTGGTACCTTTTTTCAATGTGGGGAAAAAACTTGTACTTTTCTTGTATTTCAAAGGTTATTATTAATTTATTAGTAGTTAACAAGTTGGGCAATCCATCACTGAGTACCGGCACATAATTTCTTGATTAACAGCATCGGCTTTTAACTTAAAAATAATTTAATCCTCTACTATACAAAGTAACATAAAATATGTCCCCTTTTTTTTTCTTTTCTTTCTGTCAGTTATTAAATTACAACCAGTATATATATTTTTTTTTATAAGTAAGACCATAAAAGTAAAGAAAAAAGCTCCAAGAGATATTTCATTACCTCCCCTTGTCAATCTTAATTGTTGATGGCCAGTGACAAGAGAAATCAGCTGATGCCAGAAAATGGCGGTCTTGTCCTCTGGGCTGCCAGGGGGAGGTAATCACGGCTTCAACACACTGTCTTTTTATATTCTTTCCCTTTTCGCACCCCCCCTCCCATTTTTTTTTCTTTTTTGGTCTTCCTTTCATGGACTTTCTCTTTTATCATTAGCCAGAGGTACTTTCCTGGGTACTTTGGAAGCCAGCACTAGGGTATAATAAAAAAGCAGTCATGTCAACTTAAAGGTGAAGGACGTTGCCAGCAAACACTGCTTCCTCCTTTACATCAGGGCTTCTCAAAGTTATTCCACCCATCTGATTCGCTGCTTTAAAAAAAAACAAAAAAAAAAATCTTTTTTTTTCAACCACATGTGGCAAATAATCAAAAGAAAAAAAATACGTTTTTAAAAACAAAGGTTATCTAAGGGAAAGAACAGCTAATTACCGCCATGACTATGAATAATTATACAAAATTATAACTTCCTCGCGCAAAAAGGGCTCAATACCCAGTCAGGATTATCCAAGTGAAGATGTCTTCAAATCTTTGGTTAAGTTCGACATAAAATAGTTACATAGTAAGTAATAGACATTGAACAGTCGATTATTTTTCACATTATCTGCTCGGAAAAAAAAACTGGCTTATAGTGAAGAAGTTGTTTTAATTGTATACAATTTTCATCTTTCTGCGGACCCTCTTCAATCGTTTCTGGGACCTCTGGGGATCCGCGGACCACAATTTGAGAAACACTAATACAGCTGACTTGTTTACTCAGACCCCTTGTGGCGTCACTAGTATTCTGTTGACTACTTAAGTCAGGCCAGTTGTGGCACTCCTGGAGTTCTGTTGCCTTATTTATTTAGGCCAGTTAGGGCGCCACTAGAATTCTGTTAACTAATTCACTCAGGCAGGTTAGGTCGTCACTAACGTTCTGTTCTCTCATGACAGTTGGGGCGCCACCTGTAACCTATTGACTAGTTTAGTCATGATCGTTGTGGCGCCACCTGTATCCTATTGACTAGTCTAGTCAGGACCGTTGGGGCGCCACCTGTATCCTATTGACTAGTTTAGTCAGGACCGTTGGGGCGCCACCTGTATCCTATTGACTAGTCTAGTCACGACCGTTGGGGCGCCACCTGTATCCTATTGACTAGTCTAGTCAGGACCGTTGGGGCGCCACTAGAGATCTGCTGAGGAGAAGAAAAAGAAAGCTCTCTTTCGTTAGTACCCGACAGCAGCTATTAGAATCTGACACAATTGTAAGTTTTATGGCTTCTGATGCTTCCACTCGACCGGCGTGATGACGTGTTACAATAAGACGTAGCCTGATAATAAAAACGTCATAAAATAGTTACCTTAGGACACTTTAAATATAGAAGTGAAGCTAGGTGCTGAAACAAAAGATGATACATACATATTAAACATAAATAAACAGCAGCACCAGGGACCAAGTTTTTAAATGAGAGAAAGTAGTGAATTAAATGCGCCGAAAATAAGGGACTGCGCCTACCAAGGCTCGAACCGGTGGCTAGGCTAATTTTTTAAACTTGGCTTTGAATTATATATAAAAAGCATGCATTTCTCTTTAATTATATGCCAAATACAACATTATCTGAATACCAACGACAAAGCTATTGAAGCCCAATCATAACAGGGGTAGTGAAATAGTAATAAGCAATTGAGGTATTCCTTCAAAACGTGGAAAAATAATTACGGAGAGAAAGAGTTAAAGCTGGGCTAATCAATGCAAAAAAGAGTACCTGGACATCACTCAATCATCATCAGATTATATGCTCCATACTTTATACTATATTTCAGAGTTGCTAAATTATTTTAATATTTCACATGTTATTGTTTTCATTATTGTTGCAACTCAGTTGCAGAAAGTTAATAAAGTAAACCTAAGACTTAAGCAAACATCTATCAATAAACTACAGATTTGCTGGTCCTCAATTGTTTTGTTATGTTAACCCTTAGTGCGCAGTTACTACGCAGACATACTGTGGTCCTTGTTAAGCTCGATAACAAAAACAGCCACCAGGACTGTCTCGCCATCTGTTACACGTCACGGGTTTCATTACACCGTGTAGCAGGTAACATCTGCCCTCCCCCCCCCCCTCCACGCCCTCCCAAACAAAAAAAGTTACGGATTTTTTTACATAAATATTTGCTTTGTGAAGTGATTTGGAGAGAGGGAATTATGTTACACCCGTTTGTAGCTTTTGTTACATGTTAAAAGTAATTAAAGAATTGTGACGCATAAGGCAAGACATTATACAACAAAAAATCTAATTATACATCCTTATGAGATTACAGATTATGTGCTCTTAATTCCCTAATTTCAATTTGGATTAATTTTTTTAAGAAGCTTACATTTTTAATTCTTAATGTTGTCATTTGGTCTGCTTGTTGGGACGTTGATACGGAAATATCTGCCTGAGGAAGATTCTTATGATCCGCTGGCCAGGAAGATCTCCAAATGAGGAACTGTGGTAAAGGGCAAAGCAGCAGCCCATTGAAGTAGATATCCTTTAAGAGACGCTGGAGATAGATAGGTCACACCCTAGATCCAACATAACAAGTCAAGCTATGACCTGGAACCCCCAAGGAAAAAAGGAAGAGGGGACGGCCCTGGAATACATGGCGCCGCAATTTGGACGCAGATGCCATTCAGATGGGCAAGACCGCCAAGACGTAGGGACAATTGGAGAGACTCGCCCAGAACCGAGGCACCTGGAAGAAGCTGGTTGGTAACTTATGCTCCAGAAGGGACCACAGGCAGAGATGAGAGACGAATGATTATTAGAGCCTAACACAAATCTCTCTCAGGGATGCTGGGAATGAAAGCCGACATGATTCAAATTAGGGCCCATCGTGATGATAGCACAGATTTTAATGAAAACATAACTCGTGTAAACACACTCACACTTAGTCACACACATACACAGATTTAAAAAAAAATTATCATATTTGAAAGAATTTTTTTTTGTTAAGGTTAATTGTGAAGTTCCGCTCTTTAGTTCCCCACTTCATTAGCAGTTTTGTGTTGTTTTTTAAATACATGCTAGCTCCCCCCTTCCCCTTACACTCAAACAAGTAACATGATTGGATTTTATCTCGGGTTTTAAAGAGTTCCTAAATGTCATCCATCTTGGCCTGGCATCTGTTAGGTCAGGCTAAACCAATTAGTGTTAGCGCTGGTCACATGACACCCTTAAAAACCAATGGAAAAAGAGACATGTGAGTCAATGGCAGTCCTTTAAAGCTTGACAAACTCAGATGTTTCGTACATAAAGCAAATTCGGACAGCTCTTGTTAACCTCAACAAAAACAGCAAGAAAACTGTTCTTCGATGGATACCTCCACACATTGTGATAGAAGGCAATGAGAAAGCTGGCCAAATATGGGAAAGTGAACCAAGAAATGATAATTCCTCTCCATCCTTTAAGAAATGAAAAAATAAAAGAGAGTAGAATAACAGAGAAATAGACCATCTACAAATCAGACATGGGTAACAATTACAAAGGCCGCAATAATAATGAAGAGATCAATACAACAATCGGACCCCACAATGACCTGCTAACCACGGTCAAAAAACGTAAACTCAGACTGTATGGCCACATCACAAGGTTATCAAGGCTCGCAAAGACCTTCCTTCAGGGAACAGTGCCAGAAAGAAGAAGAAGAGGAAAATAGAGAAAGCGATGGGAAGACAATATCAAAGAATGAACAGGCCTATAACTGAACGAAATTCTATCCAAGGCAAAGGACAGAGAGGAATGGAGAAGGATTGTTGACAGATCTTGTGTGGTGCACAAATAGTCCAACAGACTAAGGGATAGGTGAAGGCTTTTCGCCTCAGAACCGGACACAACAAAATGAGCTAACAATGGGGACTATCGACCAACATGCAGTTTTTCGACTCAGAACCGGACACAACAAACTTAGCTAACAATGGGGACTATCGAACCTGGGAATCACTGTGCGGTACATCTCAGATACACGTATCTGAACCCCTTTATAAAAATGAGAACGAAAAAGAAAAAGAAAAACTTTGAAATCTCTTAAGTCTTGTAGGTTTCAAACTTCACTACTCTTATAATTATATTATATTGCGTTCTGGCCCTAAGCAGCCCCCCTCAGGCCGACAGGGAACGAAAGCAGTCGGATTTTAAATCAAGACAGTCCGTTCTGCTTGCTACTCACGTGACGCAGTTATTTTCTCAACTGGGAACCCCAAAGTTTTGTCATTTGAGCCGCATTCATGACTAAGTCTTAGTAAAAGTATAGCTCCCATTTCAGACCTTGAGATCAATAAGGCAGAAGATGTGAGGGTCATCTGTTTGTGTGTCCCACGGTTAACGTGGGTGTCATGTTGCCATCACAACGACCAATCGCCTTTACTTTTCCCCCAAATCAACAATAATTTTCAACTAAAATTTCATGCATATCGTGCTTGCATTTTTTCCTTCAGTTTATTGGGAATGGGGAGAAGAGGAGATATTTCGAAATTTTTTTTTATTATTAAAAAACGAAATGAGTGCGCAAATAGTAATGGCTGTCTGGTCGAGCGCTCTGGGCTGTCGTTCAATGATCACGATGGTTCCATATTCAAACCCTGTATGCCGCCAACCCCACCCCCGCTGTTCTAGAATGTAATTATCTTCAAATCTGAAGGATGTTTAGCAAAGATAACGGAGATAATGATAAAATTCACCATAATGACCTACCCATAATCAAGTCGTCTGCTGAGTATGACTTCTTTCTGTTACAAAAGTGATTATTCAGGATATCTGTATTCTTGATTGCATTTGACCTGTTTGTGTGTTTGTCTGTGAAAAATGATTTTTTTTTGTTTCGAACCCAAAGTTTAGTTTCATAATGCAGATTTGAACTCTTTCTCCTCAAAGTCTAGTTGCTTTTTTAACAGATAGAAAACAATTGTGTTGTAACTGAGGTCCAACAGGCACAGAAAGCATTAAAAAACGGAAGTGACGTCAGTGAGTAATTTTGATGTCATTATAATCACTGAGTGCAACGTGGCCACACAAAACGTTTAGGAGGAACACCCACAAAAGGGCACCTGAAAGCCCCTCCCACCCCCCAACTAACACACACTCAGACATGGACCGTGCCACCTGGGAGACAGAAGTAAATGTTAGAGCATCTTGGCGCCGCGCTGGGAAAACTGGCAGCAAAACTCGCAGAAGTCTAGAAAACAGATTTGGTTAAAAAAAAAAAGTTGCCAAAGAAAAACATATAGGCAAATGACTCAAGCTGAAATATTTTGTGCAGTGTGCATCCGGTCATAGCGTGCTCACGCAGTTCTTACCTGCCACAGTCCTGTACCTCCATTAGGGCTCATCAACCTATGACAAGAGACGAACTCTATAGGAATAATAAGTAGTGCTCATTCGGAATTAAAAGTGTGAACTTGAATATCAAGAAATCTAGCTGGCAAGCTGTTAAAAAGTGATTCCCACCTGTGAAGAGAAGGTGCTTGAAATTTTAAATCAATTCTGTATTGCATATTTTTTTATAATAATAATAATAGTACTTGAAATCATTTAATTTTGATCAAAGCCAAACGTTTGGTGCCTCACATCAAGAGTTATATAAGACGAAAGTATTTTAATGTTATAATAATAATAATAATAATCTTTATTATCCGTAAGGAAATTTGTCTTACAATTTGTGCATTACACCAAACAAAAAACATTATAACTATAAGAAACCAAAGTGTACATTCACACCAGACGCACTCATAATTTACATGTGACAAAGTTTATACCAGATTGTTCTTATTTAATGATTTGATTGCCAGGGGAACAAAAGAGTGTTTGTGTCTGTTTGTCTTTGCTATCGGTGTCTTGTATCTCTTTTGTGATGGTAAAATCACAAAATCCTGACACAAAGGGTGATTCTTTATTTCGAGGATCTTGTTAGCTTTTTTATAGATGTTTGTCTCAAACAACTGCCCGAATGGGGTTTGTTTTTTGCCAATGATTTTGCCAGCAGCATTTAGGATTCTATTAAGTTTATTTTTATTTTTAATGCTCAGATTGCCATACCAGGCAGTGATATTGAAACTTAAAATATTGCAGATGTGAGCGTGATAAAACATAGCCAAGGCCTTTTCGCTAACATTAAACGAGGACAGTTTTCTTAGTAGTCGTAATCTTTGCTGCCCTTTTTTGCTGATATAATCAGTATTTGCAGTAAAATTTAGTTTATTGTCTAGGATAGTACCAAGGTATTTAAAGGTTTGCACAATTTCAATAGTCTCTCCAGCTACAGAAACAATATCATTTCCCTTCTTGTCCCTACGAAAATCGATTATCATTTCTTTGTTTTTTTTTACATTTAATAATAAAAAATTATCTTTACAGTATTCCTCAATGTGTTCTAGTTCTTTGAAATACTCATTTACGTCTGAGCTCTCTGAGAGCAGGGCAAGAAGAGCCGCATCATCAGCGAATTTTGTGAAGGAGCAACAATAACTATCGGATCGAAAATCATTGGTGTACAAAATGAACCACAATGGCGATGTTACAGCCCCCTGGGGCGCCCCTGTGTTAACTATGCGTTCATTAGATATAACATTGTTCATAAAACGTATTCCAGTTGAGCTTGGCTTCAAGCGAATTCCCGGGTAGAAATTATTTCCTGAAATGTCACCTGATGTTGTCTTTGTAATTGAGACCTTATTTCCAGCATAGGTGCTTTGAGGCAAGCAAATCACACTAGTTTTATTTTATTCAACCAAATGAACATTGAATTCTCGAAAATGTATATGCAAAATTTATGATTATCTTTATGCTTTTAAGACTTTGAATTAATGAATAATTTAGACTTAAGCACGCAAAAGGAAATTACTGATATACATATATAGGTTAGCCTGCGAATATTTCAACTGATGAGATGATCGAGATCTAAAGATTGGAAATTAACGTAGACTCCATTATGGTAATGTCTGGTAGAAATATTTACATTATATTGTGTTTAAAATAAATCCTCATGTGGATATATTGATTGATGTAATCGATTGATATCTCGATACCTACAATGATTACAACTGGTCAGAAGATGTTGTTTTTTTCTGTTGTTTTTTTTTTGTTTGTACATTAGTCACTGATATCTATTGAATAACAAAATTATTAAACAAGAGTGTCATACAAACTTAGGGTTACCAAACACCTACATACCCAAAGGAGGACAAAAAATAGGACAGAGCCTTGGAAAGGAGGACAACAAAAAATAGGACAAAGTAAATTTAAAAACCTTTAAATATTTTTCTTTGATTAAACTTATAGTAAAACATAGGATTTGATGGAACATTAGTAGAATATCCTATTTCTTAGAAGACATTACTTTTCATCTTTTTGCGCTAACGTACTCGTGGATCTTTACGTATAAACATTTTCTTTCAATTGTAGTTTGTGAGAAGAAGACATCTCACTGAGTCAAGACTTGTTTCTCTTTTGTCCACTGCGCGCAAAGGAAACATTTACACAGTTTGAGAAGCCCTGAGTAACACGTTTCATTAAAACAACTTAGTATAGCTCTGTTCACGAAGAAGCTTAAAATGTATCTCTATGTCCTGCGAATCTAGTATATAAAGCAGAAAGTAAGGCGTATGTATGTATGTATGTATGTATGTATGTGTGTATGTAAGTATGTATGTATGTATGTATGTCAAGAATAAAAATATAAACCTTTTGACCAATCTTGATAAAAACTTGGCATAAAAGATTTTTAGATCATGGCTGAGACCATAGTGTATGTTGAATGTCCATCAGATAATCGGAGGTTCCTAAAAATAGACAAAAAGTACCTAATTGTATCTTAATTAAAAACTGAAAGTTTTTTTTTATTGAATCGGGTAAACCCATTTTCACAGACATTTATATTGGAAAGGAATATGTCGGCTGTACGGGTAAACCCATTTTGTACTCTAGAAATTGTATTTTCACGACAATAACAAAATGTGAGGAAAACATTCTCCATCTAAATTCAATCCAGTAGATCAGTGATACCCAAACTAAGGCCTTCGGGCAGCGGGTCATATCCATTGCCAGTGCAGTAAACTACAGACATTTTCATACTATTAGGCTAATGCCGGCCAGCCGGAGGACACGAGCCCAAAAAGTTGGACAGGGCCTCCTTTTGCCGGACGTCTGGTAAACGTATACAATTCAGCCATCTTAAAACTAGAATACTTACGATTTCAGCTGCTTGATTAGTTTCTGAAAGGTTCTCGCACTGTGAGGACATTTCTGTGATCGTCGCAACCAAGTTGGCAACACCTTGACCCATAAACCTTCTGTTTTCAATAAAGACAGGTCAGGCTGTGGTTGTGTATAGCTTGTACTTCAGAGCTTCTTCTAGTCGTGCTGACGATATGGAAAACAGTTTTTTTCCCCGACACCTGCATTACAGTGGTTCTCAAGCTGTAGTCCGCGGACCCCCTAAGAGTAGTCAAGACGATTGACGATTATTTTTATAAACAATTCGCTGGCCGAGTAATTAGTTTAATTGGTTGGAAATGCTGAGGAGATTATAGCCAACCAGTTCAAATTCAAGTCGTTCAACTTTTATTTTATTTTATAAATGCATTTAGAAGCGATCACCCAGATACCCCCTTTTCTTTCTCTCCCTTCCCCTTTCCAACTGATCCAGACAAGTAATAGGATCATGACATATTGAGAACGATAAAAGCATGAATGTGCGCTAAACAAAAACAATTGGTAATATTTGTAATCGCGCAGATTTATTATTGTGAAGACTGTTAGTCTTAAATCTATTACAAATCTAATTACATGACTGATCCAAACTCATTGAGTCCACTTCTCACAATATAAACCCTGTTTTTTTTAACTGTATTTTTCATTTAGACTTGCTCGTCATCTATTAAATCGTTTTATTCTTTTCTTCTTTAACATGTACATCGATTATGTAAACCCCCCCCCCGCAACTAATTTTTTTTTCACAGGCGAAATAGTGTTTTTTTTGGGGGGGCGCTTGGGGGCGTAAAATGATCACTGGATTATGTTAATGTGTTACGGATCATTGACTTTCGATTTTCCCGACTGAAAGATTGAGAATTGTTTTCTTTTTTTTTTATGCCTGAAGATCGCTGTTTGTGAATTTGATTTAGAGTATTGTAAATTATTTCTTTTTAACGGGATTGTTGAATCATTGTAACTCGATTGTCATTTGGCTGCAGTCATAGTGATTGCGGCGTCCGCGGAATCGGGGAGTTCTTTGTATTTATTTATTGTTTCAACCCACGTCCTAACAATACTAACTGAGAACCGCTGAGAATATCGATAGACCTCGGGTCACGGTGACATGAAATGTTGTCAGGATACGCGCACTTAACTACTGGTTCCCCCCCCCCTCCTTTTCCAATCTGGCAAACATTTCAGCGCATAGAGTGCAGCCAATCACCAACCAGGCGTCATCGCTTGATTTGGCTTCGACCCAGTCATAAAAAAAAAAGTTTTTTTTTTCTTTTTTCAAATCATTGCGAAAAATCTAAAAATATAGTTAAAAAAAAATAAACTGAAAGAAAACAACATATACTTTGTTTTTATTGAGAATTTATTTACAATGGTAATTAAGATTTGCGTTCTGAAAATGTATTTACTCTTTAATTACCTTTTTTTATTCCACTTAAATTCCGCGCACTCTTTCCATCCAATGTTAGATATTTAAAATAAACTAACTCCAACACAAGGTCGTGAAGCCATTAAATCAGCCTGGTCGGGTTTTTTTATCTAGCTGTCCATCAAGCAAGTTCAACGTGACCTACTGCTCATCAGCATCAAGGATGTCATAAAGGCACACGCGCTCACACACACACACACACTCACACCGGACTGGTTCAGCGCGTGACCCCCAAGGGGTGACAGAATGGTATACACAGAAATCTATATCAAAGCAATGACAGTTAGGGAAGACGTTATCGATTGGCTCTATCGTTTTATAGGTCAGGGGTAATAAAGCTGATTTAATGATACCTTTTTTTTCTTTAGCGTTGAAGATAATTTTTTTTTTCATTCTTGACTTTGATTGCGTTTGAATTTTGATGACATTTTTGTTCTTTAAATTCCTTTTTTTTTTAATGAACCGAGATAAGAAAAGAAAAGAATCGCTGACAGTTAGACCTTAGGTTGAGTATACGCCTGATTTCAAAAGTTATTTAAAGAATAGAATACAATTAAAAACAAAAAAGAAAGCAATATGAAGCAATTCGGAGAATGTAATGGAACCTATAGGAAATGTCAGATTTTAGATTTAATGAGAGTGAAATAAAAATTTCTACATTTCTAAAATTTAAAGCCCATTCATACTTCCACCAACTACACACCGGTTGCAACGGATAAAATGCAAACTCCATTTATGAAAATTACCATATGCAATCGGAAGGCGAGGTTGATAAAAGTTAAAGCGCTTGGCTTCAGAACCGGGGATCCTGGGTTCGAATCCTATTGAAGACTGAGGTTTTTAATTTCGTGATCTATAGGACGCCTCTGAGTTCACCCAACTCTAATGGGTACCTGACATTAGTTGGGGAAGAGTAAAGGTGGTTAATCGTTGTGCTGGCCACATGACACCCTTGCAAGCCGTGGGCCACAGAAACAGATTACCTTTACATCATCTGCCCTATAGACCGCTTGGTCTAAAAGGGGAACTTTACTTTTTTTTTACTATTATTCGATTGACACTAAATGCATAGATTCCATAATATAACTTGTAATGAATGAGTTGAAATACATGTAACTAAATCATTACTAGGTGTACAGATAGAACACTATAACACTAATTGACCAGAACTTGATGGTAGCACTGTTGGTGTACTAAAATATTATTAGAGTAGTCCGAACTAGAGTAGCCCTAACTGCAAAGCTATTACCTTAACCTTTCAAACTTATTAATTCATTTTTGTTTCAAATTCAAGGATTCATCTCTTTTGAACTTTTTTTTTCTCGAATTTTAATCAGGAAGAATTTCTTCATTCCATGAAAAAAACAAAACGAAATTTGAAATGTCCAGATTTAGCAAGAGCAACTAGAAAATACTGGCATGACCTTTAAGAGAAAATAAAAGCCCGTCGCTGTGAGTTCTATTTATTGGGAATACCCGCTGATTCGGTCTTTTTCTAATGAAACCGTCCGAGCCAAATATAGAAACTGGTAACATTGTTAAAAGGAAGCAGACGTGAACAAAGTTATTGTTCCTTGTAGTCGATTTTCTAACATTTTAGAATCAAATTAAAAACAAATATCAACGTCTACCGCTTTTAGAATTAAATTTTAAAAAAATGAAACGCAATAAGATCTAGTCAAGAAAATGTAATCATGTATAACATACTTTTATAACTAAGGTTATTTTGTAAATAGCTTCTTCCCCATCACCTATCCCATAGTATACTTTACAGTCGGAGCATCACACATGATCTATTGACTTTCTCAAGGATCCGGAAATTAAAAATCCCAGTCTTCACCAGGATTCGAACCCGGAAGCCAAGCGTTTTGCCTCTCAGCCAGCGCGCCCCCTAAGTAAGGTTCCCCTTTCAGACCTTGCGATGTATGGGACTAATGATGTTAAGGTCATCTGTTTCTATGGTAAACAGTTAACGAGTAGGGTGTCATACGGCCAGCACAACGACCAACCGCCTTTACTTTCCCCAACTAAAGTCAGGTACCCATTAGGGTTGGATGAGCTCTGGGGTGCCCTATAAATCCAGAAATTTAAAAAATTCCAGTCTTCTCCGAGATTCGAACCCAGGACTCCAGGTTTGGAAGCAGGGCGATTAACTACTCAGCCACCGCGCCCCATGCATATCCCTCTCGGGACGATGATACGTGATCTTTACATCATCTGTCTATAGATCGCATGGTCTTACTTTTACTAGAGCTTATAAGTCTGGATACTTCATTCGGCGTCCTTCTATTGCATTTTATAACCAACCAATGATTTATTTGAAGATACTATTTATGTGTTCGCTAAATTAATTTAAAGTCGGTCAAAAAAATAAGTCGATCCTATTTCAATTATGTTCAGGTATTTGGAATCGAAAAAAAAAACAGAATCGTCCACGGTATTAAAAAAGGCTGTAACTACGTTTTGAAAACATTCCACTGAAAAAGATGGGAAAGAGAAAAACTTGAAAAGATTTTTTTTTTCTCGTTGACAACAAACAAGGGCCATAACTGGCGAACAAGAGGAAGAAATACAAAGGGGAAGTAATTGATGTAATAAAACAGCGAGATGGAATTCTTCATTAGTCTTTTTTTATGACAGGGATTCTCAAACTTTATGATTATAAATGGGGCCGTGTAGGATAAAAGTGGAGAGACTGTAAATTTTAGAATATCCTTGAAATGTCGGAAGTTTAACGACACAAATGTAAGGTGCTGCTGCTCTAATTGACCAAGACCTTACCTTGATACTGCAAGTTATTGTTGATGCTGTTGTTGTTGATTTTGTGCTGCTTTTGGTACTGTTGATGTAGTTGGTTAAGTTGTTTTTTGTTACGTTCTTGTTGATACTAATGTTGATGTTGTTAAGGATGTTGTTGTAATTGACTCTGTTTCTTTTGGATGTTCTTAATTATTATGATTTTTAATGTTGTTAATCATGTTGTTGTTTTTCTTGTTAAGGAAAATAAATTGCATTATAATTGTTTGTTTTTTTACATCCTAATCAGATAGCGTCGGGTGAGGTGGCTCAGTGATAAAGTGCTTGGCTTACGAACCAAGGGTCAAATATAGGTGAAAGCTAGAATTTTGAACTTTGGGATTTTCAGTACACCCTAAGTCCACCCAATTCTAAATGGATCCCTGACAGGGAACGTAAAGGCAGTTAAGAGAGAGAGAGAGTGAAAGAGAGAGACAAACAGAGAGAGACAGAGAAATAAACTATAATCAGGATCAAATGACTACCCGAAACCAGTAGGTGAAGGTATTAAACAAATATTACTGCTTCATATGAATGAGAGATCAAAGAGATTCATAGCAAGATCTGCTTCTGGTACTTCACTGAATTTAATGCTTTAATTCTACTGGGAACGAATAACATAAGGGTCATTTATTTTTACTGTAATGGACCTCATTCACCAATCGTAAACAAACAACATTTAGCCACGTAGATCTCTATCTCTTCTATACAAAATAAGTAATCCATAAAGGCTGTCACGTGATACGTTTTTTCCCATTGTTTTATCAATATTATTACGTGGCTAAATGTTGTTTCTTTACGATTGGTAAATGAGGTCCATTGTGTTTTAGATAAGCTTCAAAAGTCGCCAGGGAAAACAATAAACTACAAAAGAGAAAAAAAAATGTTTCAAATATTGATTTCTCATCACAATGAACTCTGCTGGACATCTTGTGTACGTACAGACCGTCTCCATCGGTGCTTCTCACATTTGTAAAATTTAGCTTCCGCAAATTTGAATATTTTTTATTTCCTTATTCAACACCTCTCTTGTTTTTTTTTACAAAGTTTATATTAACTCAATCCGTCTGTCTGTCAGGATTCTTTTACTCTTTTTTTCCCCCACTTCCCATTCTCGGATCAAGTTGAAACTTTGCACAATTATTCATTAGCGATGACAACACAGGAATCCAATTTTTAAAAGACGAGCTATCTAATTAATTAGTGGTTATATTGCATTAATTTAAAAAGGTATAAAGCCTGCAGTATTGAACTATAAGGCAGTAATTGTGCGATTCTTCCCCATATATATATGTATGCCACAGTACTCTTGTTGTTGAAAGTGCTAATTCTTCGATGGTGCTAATCTGTTGCTGAGTTTTCTTATTGTGACTGATGACGTTGAAATGTCTCTGTGACGTGCCGGGGATCCTGTAGATAGATCTCTAGATCTAAATATGTCTTAGAGAGTCAATTAATGAAGATCCTTTTATATCAAATACAGAACTTTAATTCAAAACTTGGAATCACAAAATATATATAATATGTACAGAAATAAAACTGTCTCGGATGAATAACTTCTTTCAAAGCACAATAATAAAATATATTCAGATGACTAGTAGATCTAATAAAGTTCAAGACTTGTCACTGCAAGTACAACTCAAAGCTAAAACACGTCTAATCTCTATGAAATGTTCTCTACAACTGAAAACTCTAGATCCCGCGTTTCCTTAGCCCCCATCCCCTAGACCAATCCAGGTTCTCCTTACCACCTGTCATGATGTCACCAGGATGGGATGTCTAAGGAAATTTGAACAACTGCTACTGCGGTTTTTCCGCACTGGGCATAGATATGTTAATTTTATTTAAACTAGACTTTGGTTTATAAATTGATATGTGGCATTATATATATATGTATGTATGTATATGTATGTATATATTATATATATATTTAATATTTTAGTTGTTTTTTTTGTTTTCAATAACACCTAAACAAGTCCGGTCCTGTACGTGACATATGTCTGCAAGCCTTGCATAAACTGCAGAGCTGGTGACCCATCTTTTAGTGTTACACTCTTATAGAACCTGCGACGCTGCTCAACTCAAAAATTATCGGCACTTGTTGTTCCTTTGGATGTATCAGCGTGGGAGGAGGCAACGGGGGAACTGCTGTGTGGGCGACATCGTTCCGACCACAGCTAATGCCCAGGCATTCTTCTCAATCGTATGAGATAGTTCATAGTCGCCTCGAGACTGGAGGAGGCCATAGAGCTCATGCTAGCAATGCCTTGATAATATTTTACAGTCTTATAGCTTAATATCTACATAATATTTGGGATTGCAGATGTCATACACAAAGGAAGCAGAAAGAAGGGTGAAAATGCAATGGCGCCTGGTGATTACATATGCCCAACCTGCGATCGCAGCTGTGTATCAAGGATTGACCTCTTTAGTCACACAAGAAGTTGCAAAGGGAAAAGATCGTCTCTCTCGAGACGTAAAATGCCACAGATTTTGGATACTAAAAAACTTTGATTTATAAACATTTTATAATATAAATTCATGTATATTACTGTATTCATTTTTTTCAAGCATTTAAATTTAACGTTTTTAAACTTAAAAGGTTTAGTTTAAAATGAAGAAACAATATATTGTACATTGTATTTTATGCTGTCGGTAGGCAGGGGTTAATAAATATTTCGTTGTTAACTGACAAGACAGTTTGATAGCTAGTGGACATAGCAAACTCTCAAAAGAATGACTCCAATGTTTAAATCTTGTTCGCGTTCTTTATCTTACCATTTCTCATACAAGTCTGAACTTAGTAATTCCTCTTTCCAGAGTGAACTTCTCTATCTCATAAGACAATATAACAAGTTTAAAGCTAAACTTATATTACGCTGGTGTTGTGTGGTCAACACGTGCTAGAGATTCTAGAACTGGACCTCGTTACACGAACACACACACACACATGCACACACCAGAAGATATTAGAATTACCGAGAACATAAGAAGAACACAATTTTTAAAGTCTTAATAATAAGACTTGAGCTATTCGAAAATGTGAATAAATAATGTTTCGTCATACATTTGCATGTGACAACATAATTATTATATTTGTATGGGTTCAAGCTAAGGTATTGTGTTACAATGTCACTGGGGTAAGGCACTTCATTAATAATTACAATTTTCTTCCACACCAAGTCTGTCAAAACACAAACCAAAAGGTCACCATGTCAAGCGCTGAGAACCGCTGGTGTATCCACAACGTGTCATTCCCTTGGAAACTTAGAAACTGTCTTTAATTGCATTACACCCAGCTACTGTCTCGGGCGTAAATGTCTTATTTCAATTGCGCCGCTGTGTGGAGACACACACACAAAAGTCTGTATCAGGTGTTAGTCTGTCGTGATCATTACTGGGTTTTTTTTTAAAAAGTTGGATCGATAAGAAACTGTTGACCTGAAGGAAACACAACGAATTCTACGGAAGTATTTACACACAATTAAAGACTTGCTTCGTGGAAGACTGGAATCGTCATCGAATTAGCGAATGGGGCAGTTAGCTTTAATATAGAAGAATTGTGACCCATCATAATTTTCTCAGGTGGCGCGGTGGCTGAGCAGTAAAGCAATATGCTTCCGAACCGGGGTCCGGGGTCCGAATCCTGGTAAAGACTGGGATGCTCACTTTCGATATCCTTAGAGCACCTCTGAGTCTACTCAGCTCTAATGAGTACATGACATTAGTTGGTAAGAAGTAAATGCCGGTTAGTCATTTTGCTGGCCACATGACATCCTAGACGAGGTCTGAAAAGGGAAACTATAATTAGGTCAACAAAAAATGTCAGTCTAAAAAGGTGATTGTGTGTGTGTTCGCTGATGAATATCGAAATAGGATTCTCGCTAGTTATTCCCTCAACTATCTTTCTATCTCTCTCTCTCTATATATAATTTTCTTCATGGCTCAAGAGTTTGGACACCAAATAATGGAAAGAACACTCTTTTATTTCTGCAAGTCAGACGGACTAGAGTTACTCCACGTAATTTTAGAGGCGAAAAGAAAGAGGGGGGGGGGGGAGGGGGAAGAATAAAGAGTATTTACTCGACACTAAATAGCAGGGCCGAACTTAACCATTGTGGGCCCAATGCGAAACAGATTTCGATGGGCCAAATTTGGGTCGGGATACGGATAATAAGTGAAAATAAAAGTTTGTATTAGAAAATATATTCGTCTTTGCATTTTATTCATACTTTACTAGTACAGAATTACTTTACGAGCCTTGCGTGTAGCAAAGTCATACAGTAGATCATAAGAATTCTGTTTCCTATATTGATCACGCCGTGTAGCAAAGTCATACAGTATATCGTAAGAATTCTGTTTCCTACGTTGATCACGCTATATAGCAAGAATTACCAAATGTTTCAATCAACCTACGAGAATTGTTGACCTCAAGTAATTCTTCATTAGTTTAAGGCGCGAGAAGCTTCTTTCACTAGATTCCACAATTACGGGTATTGCATAATGCCGTTTTTTATTGCGCGTAGGATTGGCGTTTTCCATATTAAATGACACCCCAAAATGACAATTTGGTCTATATATTTCAGGAGATTTGTATGAGTTTTCTAAAGATTTTAATAATTTCCAGATATTTCTAGGGCTTTTTCTTAAACTTTGCAATTTCAGGAGATTTCCAGGAGCTCATAGTAAATCGACAGGAAGCCGCTGGAAATCTGTTTTAAGTTATAAAATGGTTTATATTAATAATTTATACACCTAGAATTAGCGCGGGTCCTATGAAAGTTCGGGGCCTACTGCGGTCGCATAGGGTGCAGTGGCATAAGGCCGGCCCTGCAAAATAGCTGCGTATGCTACGCCACCGGTCGACTAGTACATTACTGATGTTCCTTTAAATCAGAGGATACTTCGTCCTGCCTGTTTCTAGTTTCATTCTAATCGTGCACGATAATTGGAGCCGGAGAATCTATTAGGTATTAAGCCGTTGGTTTTACTGCCTGAATATAGCAACTTGTTTCCCGCTGTCTAATGGGACTTAGGGAATAGAAGCCATTATACATACTCTGCCTAGCATATAGAGTAAAACACGTGTCTTTATCTTTGTCTCTATGTATTGTATTAGGTTGTGTTATTGTTGTATATGTAAGTTATAGCCAGTGTTGTATGTTTTATTACTAGCAATACTTTAAGAAGAGGAAGGCGTTGAGACGTTATATTTTTGCGCGTTGCCGAAGTGAGTTTAAGCTCATTCGTATGTAACACAAAATAATTTCAGTTTAACGGAAGTAATAGACTTTCACACGATGACTTCTAATGTATTTATATACAATAGGGCAACTAACTAGAGTGGATAACAGAGAGTTGATACGAAGATTATCTGCCCTTATTCAATTCAATAATTTTTATTTAGTTGGAGGCGCAATGGCTGAATGGTAAAGTGTTTGGCTAACGAGCCGGGGTCCCAGGTTCTAATCCTGGGGAAGACTTTCGGGATCTTTACAGCGCCTCTGAGTCCACCCTGATATATTTGGGTACCTGACATTAGTTAGGGAAAAGTAAAGGTGAGTGTTTGGTGTGCTGTCCACATGAATCCCTCGTTAACCGTGGGCCACATAAATTGATATGAACAAATGACCTTTACATCATCTGCCCCAATATATCACAAGGTCTGAGAGGGGAGCTTTAATTTTACTTTTTAGTAAGTTGGCAACAGTTGAGTTAAGCTTTAGTGTACATCACATTGTTTATTTAATAATGAAAATCTCCGGTACACAAACAGTAGTAGCCTCAAACGTTAAGACTCAGTTGCAGTGCGCACTGACGAAGACATCACGCAATTTTTCCCACGGCACTATTCCACACGACACTAGACAGCTTAGCAGTAAAAAAAATAATTAAAATGCTTACTAGAAGAAGCAGAAAAAAGTGTTCATGTAATACATTATAAAAAAGTTGAATACAGAGGTCGCCCACAAGGTGTTAAAATACGCCCTAACGTTTCACAGAGGCGATCTCAGTGGGTGGAGAGTGGTGCAACCGCCCAAGGCTCAGCGCCTGAGTCAACACGGAATCAGAATATTCTATTGTCACCTTGTACACATCTAACTTATAGAATGTAAAGTCCACACTTCTGACTGGAAAAAATTAGCTCAAGATCATGCACTCCTGAGTGGTCCTATGAGTTTTGGGCATTCAGGCAAAAAAGAAGTGAGTTTAACAAATAGCAAGGTTATAAAGGCAGGTTAGAAAGACGGGTTATAAAGAAATGTTATAAAGACAGGTTATAAAGACAGGCTATAAAGACTGGCTATAAAGACAGGTTATAAAGACAGGCTATAAAGACAGACTATAAAGACAGGTTATAAAGACGGGTTATAAAGAAATGTTATAAAGACAGGTTATAAAGACAGGCTATAAAGACTGGCTATAAAGACAGGTTATAAAGACAGGTTATAAAGAGGGGCTATAAAGACAGGTTATAAAGACAGGTTATAAAGACAGGCAAGGAAACGCATCTAACGCAAACTAAGTCAAATCAGGTAAAATGTGATCCTGTGTAATACAATTTTGACGACAAAGATTTCGTAGTATATCATTAAAAGGTAAGATTCGGTTCAGCTCTATGTTTATATATATATATATATATATAACTCATGGCTTATGTTTATAGGAAAAAAGGTTGTGCTAAGTCTTCAGCTCCAAAAGTGAAAAATAAATTCAATCCACACTCTTGTACTTACATATCTTCTAATGAAAAAAAAAATTAAGGAAAACAACTCCACATTTATTACTGTATCTCCAAAAAATGTTAGTGTAGAAGTTATTTTCCTTTTCGATCTCAATCAAAATAATTAATTACCAATAATTAATTACCTAATTGATTTTTTTTAATTGATTCATGTTTTGTTAGTTACTATACGCCTAAATAATAGTTTAAAGTTTCAACTTGATCCATGAGTGGGTGTGGGACAATTATCTAAGGAGACAAAACCCCAAATATTTATCCATATCTCTAAATAATGAGAAATCAATTTCCTTTGTAAGTATCAAATAAAATAATTAATTACTATTGATTAATTGACTAATTGCTTTTTTTAAAATTGATTTTGTTTCTTCAGCATAATTGTTAAAAGTTGCAAATTAATCATAGAATGGGTGTGGGAGACATTACGTGTACAAACCTTTTACCAGACAGACAGAGTTAGTTGAAATAAGCTTTGTGAAAATTGTTTAGACACAACTCGCTATACTATCAACGAACCCCTTATAAGGCCCTACATGTGTCAAGATATTATATGTCAGTGTTAAATTTGTTTAGGGGCCCTAAGGAATAACTTGTCTTGCCCTTAGGTAAACCAGGCGCTGGCTTATCGTCTGATCTAGAAATACTTGGCTAATGTTACAGACTTGATACTTTACCTTTACTCCTTATAACTACTATACCTTTTTTCATCTTTTAAAATTTTTTTTTTAGTAAATTATAGTGTTATAAGATTTCCATGTCCAGGCTAGATATAATATATATATAGGTCTGTGATCTATATATTTTTATAAAGTGGACTATTTTTTCATATTCATACGCCATTAGTGCAGAAAATGAGTGAAAAAACATTCATGTTGCAATTTAAAGATAATGGTGACATAAAACACTGCATTCTTCTTTAATCTTTGGACTAAATAAATATACTAGTAGTTTGTATTTGGTGATCAATAGATGTCTCCTAACAGTACTGGTATTGTACCCTGATCTCATTTCAGCTGTATAATACATACGGAACAGTTTCCTTGCCATTATGGTATCGGTTAGGATACTTCGGACTACAGAAATATATTAGCAGTTTGTATTGTTGATCAATAGATGTCTCGTAATAGTACTAGTAATGTCCCTGACCTCATTTCAACTATATTTGTAAATTCAGTTTCCATTCAGTTGCCATTGCGGTGTTGGTTTGTCTACTTGGAGCTCACAAACTTAATGTAGGAGAGAGCTAACACTAAAGAGACAAGAGCTAACTTCAGGGGAAGTGACTCGATCAATAGTTTACATTCAACCGATTATTTCCCCCTTTAAGTAGGTGATCAATGTCCGTTACAGGGGCTAAGTGTCACGTCACGACACGCGGGGTCACGCACCCGGGGTCAGGGGTCAATCAACGGGAGGTGTATTGGATACAATAGCTTAGTCGCACGCGCATATTAAAACCCTCCCAGACCTACTTTCTTTATGTATTGTGTGTGTGTGTGTGTGTGTGTAGCTGTTATCGATTTAAATAAATAGCAGTCACATTTATTTAAATATCAGGGGCGTAACATACACTTTTCCCAATTGTTTCCAATTTTGAATAAAAGTGCCGCCTCTGTCGTTTATTATTAACTATTCCTCCCTTTGCTTTAAATCTCTTTCGTATAGTGCAGTGGTTCCCAAACGTTTTCTTTAACGGAGCACTTCGCACATTTAGAGTATTTAACGGAGCACTTTCTTTATTTTTTTATTTGGAGAGATTAATTCACGCGGTAGCCTACTAGTTAATTTTTTCAGTAGTTCGTGCTACACCTTTTTATGCTTCGCGGATCACTATAGAGTTCTGCGGAACACATTTTGCCTGATTTTGGGAAACACTGGTAGGTCTATAGTGTGTTCTTGATGGTATTAGCATGCTCATTACGTCTTATCCAACCTTGTGTAATGAGGCTCAAATCTCTTTAAAAATTCCTGTTTCACATCAAGATTCAAACTCGAGCCCTCTCGTAAGGTAGCCAAAGGGCTTATATCACTCAGCCAAGCATTTCTAGCTGGATTATGTCTGTGATGATTGCAGGTGTTATTAGATCTATCATGTCATTGATATTTATCTGCAACGCTGGAATAAAAATAACATAAAGCAGCTGAAATACAAATGGATGAAACAGTTCCTTATGAGAGAAGTTCCAGTGTTCCCAGAGTTTGGAGAACGTAGAAGAGTAAGGACTACCACCAAGGGGTTTGACCTTTTTTTGTGTGTCTTAACAAAGTCAATTTCACAACTCATTACAGTTTTGTAAACTGCTATATAAGGACAATGTTTCCCCACTCATTACAGTTTTGTAAACTGCTATATAAGGACAATGTTTCCCCACTCATTACAGTTTTGTAAACTGCTATATAAGGACAATGTTTCCCCACTCATTACAGTTTTGTAAGCTGCTATATAAGGACAATGTTTCCCCACTCATTACAGTTTTGTAAACTGCTATATAAGGACAATGTTTCCCCACTCATTACAGTTTTGTAAGCTGCTTTATGAGGTAAATGTTTCCCCACTCATTACAGTTTTGTAAGCTGCTATATGAGGTAAATGTTTCCCCACTCATTACAGTTTTGTAAACTGCTATATAAGGACAATGTTTCCCCACTCATTACAGTTTTGTAAGCTGCTATATAAGGACAATGTTTCCCCACTCATTACAGTTTTGTAAACTGCTATATAAGGACAATGTTTCCCCACTCATTACAGTTTTGTAAGCTGCTATATAAGGACAATGTTTCCCCACTCATTACAGTTTTGTAAACTGCTATATAAGGACAATGTTTCCCCACTCATTACAGTTTTGTAAGCTGCTATATAAGGACAATGTTTCCCCACTCATTACAGTTTTGTAAACTGCTATATAAGGACAATGTTTCCCCACTCATTACAGTTTTGTAAACTGCTATATGAGGTTAATGTTTCCCCACTCATTACAGTTTTGTAAACTGCTATATAAGGACAATGTTTCCCCACTCATTACAGTTTTGTAAACTGCTATATGAGGTAAATGTTTCCCCACTCATTACAGTTTTGTAAACTGCTATATGAGGTTAATGTTTCCCCACTCATTACAGTTTTGTAAACTGCTATATAAGGACAATGTTTCCCCACTCATTACAGTTTTGTAAACTGCTATATGAGGTAAATGTTTCCCCACTCATTACAGTTTTGTAAACTGCTATATGAGGTTAATGTTTCCCCACTCATTACAGTTTTGTAAACTGCTATATAAGGACAATGTTTCCCCACTCATTACAGTTTTGTAAACTGCTATATAAGGACAATGTTTCCCCACTCATTACAGTTTTGTAAGCTGCTATATAAGGACAATGTTTCCCCACTCATTACAGTTTTGTAAACTGCTATATAAGGACAATGTTTCCCCACTCATTACAGTTTTGTAAGCTGCTTTATGAGGTAAATGTTTCCCCACTCATTACAGTTTTGTAAGCTGCTATATGAGGTAAATGTTTCCCCACTCATTACAGTTTTGTAAACTGCTATATAAGGACAATGTTTCCCCACTCATTACAGTTTTGTAAGCTGCTATATAAGGACAATGTTTCCCCACTCATTACAGTTTTGTAAACTGCTATATAAGGACAATGTTTCCCCACTCATTACAGTTTTGTAAGCTGCTATATAAGGACAATGTTTCCCCACTCATTACAGTTTTGTAAACTGCTATATAAGGACAATGTTTCCCCACTCATTACAGTTTTGTAAGCTGCTATATAAGGACAATGTTTCCCCACTCATTACAGTTTTGTAAACTGCTATATAAGGACAATGTTTCCCCACTCATTACAGTTTTGTAAACTGCTATATGAGGTTAATGTTTCCCCACTCATTACAGTTTTGTAAACTGCTATATAAGGACAATGTTTCCCCACTCATTACAGTTTTGTAAACTGCTATATGAGGTAAATGTTTCCCCACTCATTACAGTTTTGTAAACTGCTATATGAGGTTAATGTTTCCCCACTCATTACAGTTTTGTAAACTGCTATATAAGGACAATGTTTCCCCACTCATTACAGTTTTGTAAACTGCTATATGAGGTAAATGTTTCCCCACTCATTACAGTTTTGTAAACTGCTATATGAGGTTAATGTTTCCCCACTCATTACAGTTTTGTAAACTGCTATATAAGGACAATGTTTCCCCACTCATTACAGTTTTGTAAACTGCTATATAAGGACAATGTTTCCCCACTCATTACAGTTTTTTAAACTGCTATATGAGGTAAATGTTTCCCCACTCATTACAGTTTTTTAAACTGCTATATGAGGTAAATGTTTCCCCACTCATTACAGTTTTGTAAGCTGCTATATGAGGTTAATGTTTCCCCACTCATTACAGTTTTGTAAGCTGCTATATGAGGTAAATGTTTCCCCACTCATTACAGTTTTGTAAACTGCTATATAAGGACAATGTTTCCCCACTCATTACAGTTTTGTAAGCTGCTATATGAGGTAAATGTTTTCCCACTCATTACAGTTTTGTAAGCTGCTATATGAGGTAAATGTTTTCCCACTCATTACAGTTTTGTAAGCTGCTATATAAGGACAATGTTTCCCCACTCATTACAGTTTTGTAAACTGCTATATAAGGACAATGTTTCCCCACTCATTACAGTTTTGTAAACTGCTATATAAGGACAATGTTTTCCCACTCATTACAGTTTTGTAAGCAGCTATATGAGGACAATGTTTCCCGACTCATTACAGTTTTGTAAACTGCTATATGAGGACAATGTTTTCCCAAAAATCGAAATTAGGACGTTTTGCTTTGGGCGTAGATACTATTCATATGAAATAACTGTAGGATTTCAAACTTCTGACATGTGGTCGAATAAGTTCACCTGATGAATTTATGCCAGACAGCATAGCTTTTTTCCTGTGGAATATAGACTAGGAAGTCTTCCGAAAACAAAGAAGTCTACCTAATCATCTAGTTTGCCGTTTGCTGATATTTTCCTTCCCAAAAAGACAAATTGTCTTAACATTTCATTTAACATTAGCAGTGTTGTCTCACTAACCGTTTCCCCGGGACTCCGAGGTTTGGGGGGGGGGGGTCTCCACATAGTTCCTTTCTAACCACTTATTAAGTCAGTACCGACACTTATTGTCGCTGCGAGCAGCAAGACCTCTTAGCGATTGCTAGGTATAGCATTATGTTTACTCAGCAACCATGATGAGGTGACAATAGATCCTGAAACTAAAGAACCGACAAAAAGTGGTGGTTTTGTTGGATTAATTGATAAGAGCTCAATTCACTGGTGAGTATATTTTATCGCATAAGCCTGCCTCGAACTCAGCCTGCCTGGAACTCAGCCTGCCTCGAACTCAGCCTGCCTGGAACTCAGCCTGCCTGGAACTCAGCCTGCCTGGAACTCAGCCTGCCTCGAACTCAGCCTGCCTGGAACTCAGCCTGCCTGGAACTCAGCCTGCCTCGAACTCAGCCTGCCTGGAACTCAGTCTGCCTCGAACTCAGCCTGCCTGGAACTCAGCCTGCCTCGAACTCAGCCTGCCTGGAACTCAGCCTGCCTCGAACTCTAATTCATTTTTACTAATGCAGAATCTGGTATGCCCTCATATGTTAAAAAAAAATGCTCTGTTATTATAAAATATATTAAATACATGAAGACATTTTATAATTGCGTATAATGAATGTTTGTATGTTTAATTTTTTTTCTAGTTTTATAAATACAAAAGTATTGAATAACTGGTAAAATCTTAATACTCCAGCATGATAATTTTTAGGTTGCAAGGTCTAACTGCGGAATTATCGTTCTAGTTCTTTAATGTTCTTACAAGCTTTCTTTCTTTATTCCGATGGAGCCAAAGGCACTAGCGCGTTCTTTCTTTATTTCGATGGAGCCAAAGGCACTAGCGCGTTCTTTCGTTATTCCGATGGAGCCAAAGGCACTAGCGCGTTCTTTCTATATTCCGATGGAGCCAAAGGCACAAGCGCGTTCTTTCGTTATTCCGATGGAGCCAAAGGCACTAGCGCGTTCTTTCTATATTCCGATGGAGCCTTAGGCACTAGCGCGTTCTTTCTTTATTCAGATGGAGCCAAAGGCACAAGCGCGTTCTCACGTTATTCCGATGGAGCCAAAGACACAAGCGCGTTCTTTCGTTATTCCGATGGAGCCAAAGGCACTAGCGCGTTCTTTCTATATTTCGATGGAGCCAAAGGCACTAGCGCGTTCTTTCTTTATTCCGATGGAGCCATAGGCACTAGCGCGTTCTTTCGTTATTCCGATGGAGCCAAAGGCACATCGCGTTCGTACGTTATTCCGATGGAGCCAAAGGCACAAGCGCGTTCGCTCGTTATGCGATGGAGCCAAAGGCACAAGCGCGTTATCTCGTTATGACGATGGAGCCACTTTATCTCTGCCGCGCATGTTTGGCTCGTTCCAAATGTGCCAGTCATGAACTTCAAGCCTAGGCTTGTATCCTATTTGGTGATTCAAGGGCCGCATATATGATAACCCAATCAGCTATTCTTTCCTTCTGCTCATCACTTTGTGTTGGACTTCGATTTAAACATATGGAGTCATTTTACTTAACGATTAGGGGCGTCACATAAACGTTTGCTTCACCTCTCCCAGGGTGCATAAAAGTGCCGTCTTTGCCGTTAACCAATAAGTTCTGCTTTCAGTCGATTTTTTCAAAGCGCGTCGCTTCTGCTGTTTGCTTTCTCAGAACTGCTACTAGCTTGCATGGAACATTCTGGCCCAAACTCCCTCGTATAGTGCGTTCTTCCTGCTACTAGCTTGCATAGATCATTCTGGCCCAAACTCCCTCGTATAGTACATTCTTCCAGCTACTAGCTTGCATAGAACATTCTGGCTCAAACTCCCTTGTATAGTGCGTTCTTCCTGCTACTAGCTTGCATAGAACATTCTGGCCCAAACTCCCTTGTATAGTGCGTTCTTTCAGCTACTAGCTTGCATAGAACATTCTGGCCCAAACTCCCTTGTAAAGTGCGTTCTTCCTGCTGCTAGCTTGCATAGAATATTCTGGCCCAAACTCCCTCGTATAGTGCGTTTTTCCAGCTACTAGCTTGCATAGAACATTCTGGCCCAAACTCTCTCATATAGAGCGTTCTTCCAGCTACTAGCTTGCATAGAACATTCTGGCCCAAACTCTCTCATATAGAGCGTTCTTCCAGCTACTAGCTTGCATAGAACATTCTGGCACAAACTCCCTCGTATAGTGCGTTCTTCCAGCTACTAGCTTGCATAGAACATTCTGGCCCAAACTCCCTCGTATAGTGCGTTCTTCCAGCTACTAGCTTGCATACAACATTCTGGCCCAAACTCCCTCGTATAGTGCGGTCTTCCATCTACTAGCTTGCATAGAACATTCTGGCACAAACTCCCTCGTATAGTGCGTTCTTCCAGCTACTAGCTTGCATACAACATTCCGGCCCAAACTCCCTCGTATAGTGCGTTCTTCCAGCTACTAGCTTGCATAGAACATTCTGGCACAAACTCCCTCGTATAGTGCGTTCTTCCAGCTACTAGCTTGCATAGAACATTCTGGCACAAACTCCCTCGTGTAGTGCGTTCTTCCAGCTACTAGCTTGCATACAACATTCTGGCCCAAACTCCCTCGTATAGTGCGTTCTTCCAGCTACTAGCTTGCATAGAACATTCTGGCACAAACTCCCTCGTATAGTGCGTTCTTCCAGCTACTAGCTTGCATACAACATTCCGGCCCAAACTCCCTCGTATAGTGCGTTCTTCCAGCTACTAGCTTGCATAGAACATTCTGGCACAAACTCCCTTGTATAATGCGTTCTTCCAGCTACTAGCTTGCATAGAACATTCTGGCACAAACTTCCTTGTATAATGCGTTTTTCGTGCTACTAGCAAGCTTAAAGCGGCCTGCTTCTAGCATGCATAGAGCGCTATGGTCTAATCTCTTTGATATAATAAGTCCTTTTTGCCCTAGCATGTTCCTAGCTCTCTAGTCTCTTATTCTTATCTTATCTTGTCTTATCTTATTTTATAGATTACAGACATTACTTAAAAAAAAAAGATAATTACGACATTCGCAATTCATGTGTCATCTAGTCATGCGTGTTGATCTAGGACTTAAACTCTGGTTTTCCTGGCTGATTCAGGCAACCCAGACAAATCTTAATTAAAAATGACTGTTCCACATCGGGATTCAAACTCGAGCCTCTTGTAAAGCAGTGAAGAGATTTATGCCACTTAGCTAAACACCCTAAATTGATTATTTCTGTAAGATAAGCCAGAATCTCTTGAATGTGTGTGTGTTAGTGTGTGCGTGTGTCTGTGTGCATTTCTTTCAGAGTAAGATGAACAAGGACACATAGAGTCCTTAAGGACCATACACAACCTTAGGAAATCTTTCCATTGGCTGCCTGATCGTGCGGTTTGCGCGCTGGACTGTCGTTTGGATTTATCGATGGTCCCGGTGGGTTCAAACCCTGCTCCCTCCCATCCCCCGTCGTCCTGCGGGAGGTCTGGACTAGGAAGTAAACTATCTTCAACTCTGAAGGAACATCCGAAACATGTAAAACAACAAACCACATGTCTCATTGGTTGACTTCTCATTCTTAAATCCTTTGACTGCCTCCCTATATTGATTCCTTTAATCAAGCCTTGCCAACAAATCAGAAAAGAAAGCGAGAGAGAAACTTTGGCAAAGGGAAATAAATGAAAGAAAGATAAAGAGATAGAGAAGAAAAGAAGAGATTATGGAGAGAGAGACACACACACACAGCACGTGGAGCAAAATGTGAGATTAAAAAATGAAGATATAATGAGATTAAAGAAGACACAACAACAAAATGTAAAAATACCCGGATGTAAAGAAAATATGAAATTCACGCTGGGAAGAGAGGGAGGAATTACAGAAAACTATTGGTTGTTTGGAATAATCACGTGATACAAGTCATCCAATATGGCGTGAGAGGGTGGTCCGGCCCGATATTGAATTCTCTTGGGATTGTGGAGTGTTTGCAATGAATGATGAGGGAAAGATTCGTTCATTCAGCACCAGAAATGGACAATATGCGTTTGTGATTTTGTAATAGATTGATGTGTACTTGCAGACGACATTTGCATTTGTCGAATTATAGATTACTAGTTGTTCTCCCCCCCCCTCTTTTTTTTCGACTCTAAAATTTCGAAGGGTAACTCTAGTCCGTCCGACTTGCAGAAATAAAAGTGTGATCTTTCTATTACTTAGTGTCCAAACTCTTAATCATGAAGAGAATTATATATAGATAGGTATCAGTAAACACAAATTGTAGGTTCTAATAAGTCACTATGTCTTTGAACTATTCCGATGAACATTTAGGATGTATGTTACTTACAAACTTGAGTTATTTTTAGATGTTTTTGTTTTTCAATTTTCAGCGTCCCCTTTAATGGAGTCTGTCTGTCAGTCGGTCTCGTTTACATCTAAAAAACTGCGAGAACTTTGAAAAATCTGATTGTCTTCTGTTTTGTGGTTTGTAGATACCACATTTTTTCGGATAATCAATTTTTTTTTTTTAAGTTTGTTTTTGTTTGTTTAACGGTATCGTACATGGAAAAACCGCTTATGGTATTTAGTGGTCTTACTTTGGTTGTCCCGGACATTCAGATTAACAGATTAACACCAGAAATATTGTTTGAAATAGCTCTTCAGATTTACAACAATTTTCTTTCTTAAAAGTCGCAACAATCTGATTACCGTTAATAAACAGTTTCTGATTTTTTTGTAAAAAAAAAATATTAGCGCCAAACGATTGTTTGAACTCGCTCTCTGGCTAATATTGGATCTAAATTTCTTGACAAATCGTTCATAATTCTCACTATCGATAATAAATTGTTTAGGACTAATAGGCCCTACAACTTATACCACCACATCAGTCTTGTACGATTTTTTTCCCTTGTTCGAGATTGATATTTTTCCGTATCTCATGCAGACAAGGCCGTTGTCCGTCGGCGGTCTATTGCAATTTTCTTGAATTCTTCTTCACCTGTCTTCGATGAACGTTTTTCTTTGGGGCTCTAATGTGGTACCCGCGGTCTTTGTGAAAGCTTTCCGTCTCTTTCAGAGGCCATCTGCTGCCAGCTACTTTCCTCTATGCCTGAGAGGCGAAATGGCGCCTGAGTGGATCTTTATCATGCTTACAGTTGGCAGCTCTTCTACGATGTCCTCCTTTAAGCTCGCCAAAGAAGATCGCATTTGGCATGAGATCGTCTCCCATGCGGGATAGGTGTCCGACCCAGGGAAGCTGTGGTTAGGTAATTAACTCTTTCTCTCCGTAATAATTTACCACATTCTGGTGGAATCAACGTTGGTATCGTCAGTTAGGAGAGAAAGAGTTAATGCTTCTATATGGGTAGAAGCACATCGAACTTTATAATACAAAGGTACTAGTTACGAACGCCAGAGTATTCATACCGTCTGCTCAAGCCCTCACCACTCCGCATCACAGGAAGTGCACTTGAATGGATGAAAATTTAGAATGAAACAAGATGTCATTATGAAAAATTAGTACCGAAATTGCATTCACAATAAGAATGGGTTTGACAATAAGCTAGTAGGAACCTCATTGCCCCAAGTGACACCGTGAAAAGTTCATACACTTCGTACTGAGGTCAATACATAGACATTTCCTGTCGTCTGCTACGTTGGTCCACTTATCTATAATGTAGCTATTTGTATGCGCACTTTTTGGTGAAAAAAAAAAATCAATATTGCCCTTGTCGTAGCAAGAGGCACGTGCTATTAGCCTTCCTTCCATTGGCTGTTCAGGCATGCTGACGTGAACTGCACGTGGTGATTATCCTAATTGCATAACGAGGCAAATTAATTTGGTAATGGCGAGGGAGTAACTCGGTTCGTGTTTATTTCTTTTTTTGAGCAGTTATTGTTCTTTGGGCGAGATGTTCATTGTTCCATGTAATAGGGCTTGTTCGTGTAGAAATACGTCAGAGGCAGAGCACTTTCTAGTGATGTATTGTCAGAGGCAGAGCACTTTCTAGTGATGTATTGTCAGAGGCAGAGCACTTTCTAGTGATGTATTGTCAGAGGCAGAGCACTTTCTAGTGATGTATTGTCAGAGGCAGAGCACTTTCTAGTGATGTATTGTCAGAGGCAGAGCACTTTCTAGTGATGTATTCTCATGTCTTTGTCTTTTGATTTGTTTTTCTTCTCTTTTATATACTTACCACTATTTATTAATCTCCTTCTCTGTCTGTCTGTCTGTCTGTCTCTGTCTTTCTGGTCTCTCCTTCCCTTTTTCCTTTTAACTCTCTAAAACGTCCAGATACGAGAAAGGGGGATAAAGGCGGGGGGGGGGGGGGAATTGATAGAAGGTTTGATATAAGAGTCACACACTCTCACACACTCTCACACACTCTCACACACGGACATCTCTAAATTAAATTTGGATCACAAGTCGGACGGTGTTGACGTCAAAGAAGCACATCTAGTTGAATTCCCAGCGCACACAATTTCTCATTCTTTAAATATTTCAGTGAATCTGGGGTTAAAAAACTTTTTTTTTGTTAAATTTGTTTATAATGTGTGGTAAGGTTAGGTTATTTTGGGTAAGTTTTAAGATGAATGCTTGAGTAATTAATGACGTACTGCCATTGTGTTTTTGTAACATTTCATGGTTCATACTAAAGAATTCTTTTAAGTCTTACAGTAAGTCGTACGGGTATACCTACAAATAAATAAATATCAGGGCCGGCCTTATGTAATTGGTGGCACTAGGCGAAGTGAATAGGGTGGCTCCAACTGAAATAGAAAAAGAAACTTAATAAGGCCAAAAATATGCAAATCAAAAACGTTCCTACAGCCTATTTTAAAATCAACATTTTTTTTAAAATTTAGTGTATAATGTCTAGCATAAGGGTGTAGTCTATAACATAAGTATATCCCCTACATTCTGAATATGATGTGTCAAGATCACTGCCTTCTAACAGACCATTACTGGTTGACTTACTATTTATACTATATTGATATATGATTATAGATTTGCACATAATGTACTATACTACAGCAACGTAGGCATCAGTTTGTCCCATTTATCGTCTATTACTGTCAGTATTTAGTCCATGGTGATTGAGAAAGTGTGAATTAGTCAGCAAGCTATTTGCATACAATTATGAAACGAAAGAAAAAAATATAAACAGGCAGAATAAAAGGGAGACAATTTAAACCACAGACCAACCTTACGCCGGGAGAGAGGCCAAGGGAGGCGAACTCAATAATAAAAAAAAATAACGACATGTTAGCTGATTTTTGTTTCTCTTTGAGACGAAGATATTCGTGAAAGTATGAAGATGTAAATTGCAGTTTAAGAAGTGAGTCGCCATTGGTACCCGTGAGCTGGACAGTCGGTACCTCCACATTTTCAGGCGGTTACATCATCGGAATAGGAAGATGCCATAGATCGATCCAAATGCTTTAGCTTGTTAACACTGAAGCCAACACAGGGCCATCGTTAAAAACAGGCAGTGCAATCTTTCGAAAGCAGATTTAAACTTAAAGGAAAAAATAAATAACATTCATACATAGAGACCATACAACACCAATATTACTCCGCAAACACATATTCCTCCTCTTACACATATTCTTCCACCAACACATTTTCCTCCGCTACACATATTTCTCTGCTTATACATATTTCTCTGCTAATACATATTCCTCCGCTTACACATATTCCTCCGCTAACACATATTCCTCCGCTAACACATATTCCTCTGCCATCACATATTCCTCCGCTAACACATATTCCTCTGCTATCACATATTCCTCCGCTAACACATATTCCTCCGCTTACAAAGCTTAGGGAAGCAGACGATGATTGAACATAAATCTTAATGAAAGGCGCGGCTGTCCGCGTGTGATGAGAAGTTAAGCTGTCTCTGCCTGGTTGAGGAATAGAGGTGGCTTGTGTTGGGGGAGAATACTTGTTATGTCGTCTGCGTGTAATACGAGGGAGGAACAGGGCGTTGAATACAATTTAAAAACAAAAACAACACCGCCATGTTTTATCATTGGAAAACCAATGACTTGGCAGAATTTAAGTCATTGGTTAACATGCATGACTAGATGCATGACGCATAGGACAAAATCATCTTTTTTAAAAGTAACGTATGTATTTTATAAGAAAAGATAAGACAATTATATACCTGTTTTGGTATTACTCTATTTATAGTTCACCCAATTAGGCAGCGGTATCTCAAGTGATGAAGATGAACATCACGATGTTGCATGTTGAAAAGGGAAAGCAGGACGCCGTCTTCCAGAAACCACAGTCTAGCTGGGCTGGGCAAACAAATCAGCCTGGCAACCTAGATCCTACTCCTTTTCCCGAAGAGAGCACCTACACGCTTGCGAGACGTGAAAGTCAGCCACAAAGACTGAGCGTGGTGCAGCAAAGACCTATGGGAAAGAATCAAAGAAGAACATACCGAGATCATGCCACCAAAAGAGAAGTCCTTTCCCCAACGGCAGCACGTTCTCTGAGTGAGATGGTGACCGAACTTGAAGAAGATACGCTGGACATATAGACGAAACAGGTTTACCGAAATCAGCCACAACCTAGATGCCAAAAAGAAGAAAACGAAAAGAAAGGCACCAGCTGGGAAAAGGCTGCAGAAGTCACGCATGACCTATTTCTTAAGACAGAGCTTGCCAGAGAACGTGAGGGAGGACTTCTATCTATGTCTGAGCAAATCTACCTATTGTCAATAGTTTACTTACTTTTTCACAGTAATTTATTGTGTAACTATCCCTCGATTCACTCAATTGTCCTGTATTCCCCACTTTTTCCATATGTGTGTTGTTTGTCTGTCGTTCAAGTCAGAAACAAATAGTGCATTTATCAAAGTGTGATATAGTGTCCCCTCGTTTTTAACCTGTTTTCTAGATTTAAATATACTTATTCCGTTTCCAAGAGCTGAACTTTTTTACCTATGTAGCAGTCAACGTAGGGAATATAATTATTGTTTTTATGCTATCTGTCCGTCCGTCTGTTTGCTTGACTTTCCGTCAGTCATTAGCATTGAGATGCAAAAAAAAAAAAAAAAAAAAAAAAAAAAAAAAAAAAAAACTATTGAAATCGATTCTTACTGTTGTCTGAAGCGAACTCAAAACTGTGAACCACTTTTTTCATAATCTGAAATCGCATTTTTTTTTTAAATTTCATTTGACTAAAATTCAGAAGAAATTAAAACACTGGATGTAGCCGTTGCACAGCTGCACCTATTATAATCACGAAACAGGCATTGCCATTTTTAACAATCATCTGGGTATTCTTACAATACCACACACATACTTAGTAACTAACACAACAAACCACCGACACGCACACACACACACATAGCTCGGTCACAGGGTTCAATGAAAGATTACAATTTCAGATAGGCAATGGCAATGATTTAGTGATATCTGCATTAGCTAGCTCACACAATAGGTTGTGACAGCTCGGGTCAAGGAAGCATAAGGCTTGGAGCTGGCTTGGTGGCTGGCCTTCGTAACCACTCGCTGGCCATCTACTCCTGCCTGATGCACTCATTTGCCCTATCTATCCATCTCTCTACTCTTTTTTCTTACTCTCTCTCTCTCCCTCTCTCTCTCTCTCCCTCTCTCTCTCTCTCTCTCTCCCACTCTCTCCCTCTCTCTCTCTCTCCCTCCCTCTCTCTCTCTCTCTCTATCTCTCTCCCACTCTCTCCTTCTCTCTCTCTCCTTTACTTATCCTGTCAAATCTATGCATAATCTAGAGTGGATCCATCCTATATTGATCTCTTACTCTGTAATTTAAATATTTCTAACTTCTTCTTAAAGGCATACAATTAGATCTACTTTTTGATGACTCTCTTCACTTTCTCTCTCCCTCTTTCTCTCAATAGTTTATTTCTCTCTTCTCTTTTCTCTCTGTCTATCATGTTCCTACTATCTTTGTCTTTGTCATTCAACTTTTATTTATTTGTCCCACAAGTAAGCTCACTCTATCGCTCTATCTTTCAGTCCTTTAAGCTGCTAGATCTATATTTAGTTCTTCTGTCTTTCTGTCTCTCGCTCTCACTCTTTTTCTCTTTCGCTCATGCTCGGTGACTGAGTGGTTAAGCGCTTCGCTTCCGAAATTGGGGTCCTGGGGTCGAATCGAATCTTGAGTGAAGACTGGGATTTTAAATTCCGGGATTTTTAGGGCGCCCCCGAGTTCATCCAACTCAAATTGGTACCTGACTTGAGTTGGGTAACAGTAGAAGTGGTTGGTCGTTGTACTGGCCACATGACACCCTGCTTGTTAACCGTTGGCAAAAGAAACAGATGACCTAAAAGCATCCGCCCTATAGATCGCAAGGTCTGAAAGGGAAACTACTCTATAAAGAGACTCCCGTGTGTGTACTTATCTTTTCTTGATTTCTTTTCACGTGATTGAAATCAGGGACCAGAAACAATGTTTGAATATATTTATGTATTATGTTATCACAGAGGAAGGCGTTTTAGCGCAGCCGCTTTGGTGCTGGACATGTTGAAGCATGTGCTCATTTCATTACATTATTTGTTCATTTCATAACGTCAATAAAAGAACGATACATGTCTATGTTTTACAGGTGTACTGACATTCAAATGTATATACGAGAGATGATTGTAATTATAGTTTCTACATCAGTGCTAGGTTTAAAGTTTATAATATAACTTCGATTGCAATGTTTATAGGTGATAATATTACCCAAAGACAAATAGAAACATTGATAATATACAAATTAATATGACTTATTTGAATGCTATATAAACTTCTATTTAATATCTTATATACAAATATTTAATGTTCAAATATCATTATCCATTTAAAATGTGAATACAAAAACTTCATGTATATATGTCGATACGTTCATGAAAAAAATAGTGTTCCAACACAAGGGAGGTAAACAATCATTTGATTATAAGATAAAATTGAAACTTTTTCTCTATTATGTCCCTTATTTGAATCTTTTTTTTTTTTTAAACAGTTGATGAAGACCAGTTGAGAGCTGATGATACAAGTCGCGTGACACAGAAACCAACATCTATACCAGTTGCTCAAGGTAATATCTTTCTATCTATCTATCTATCTATCTATCTATCTATCTATCTATTAGCGATTTCGAAATTGCGTAAAAAAGCAATATATTATTTTTGTTTCCAGGAGTATGCTAAACTCAAACTTCTAAAGTTAGATATAATGCTCTCCCTCTGTCTCTCTGTCTCTCTCTCTCTCTCTCTCTCTCTCTTCCACGTTTACTCAAGGTTAATGAAAAGTACAGCACCTTTCGTCATTCTCTCTCTTTATCTCTTGTCCATCTCTCTCTGTCTCTGTCTCTCTCTAATACTCCCCTAATACTTGGACATTGAGTTTGATTTATTTAAGAGTACAATAATTTCCCATGAACATAAAGCTTCTACAAGAATAAATCTCTTTAGTTCTGCTGTATCCATCTATTTCAGTCGAACCAACGACATCGTCCATTACAGCCAACTCTACTATCGCGTAAGTTGTTTGTTTTTAATTGACTTTATATAGCAAATAGTCTATTTTGTAGCATGTACAGAGATATAATATTGGCAGTGCCATCTGGCAGTCGTAGCGCCAGTGTCATAAAACAAAGCAATGACATTTGAAAGAGCCCTATCGCCAGTGTCAGATAACAAAGCAATGACATTTAAGTAGGGCCCTAACGCCAGTCTCAGATAACAAAGCAATGACATTTAAGTAGGGACCTAACGCCAGTCTCAGATAACAAAGCAATGACATTTAAGTAGGGCCCTAACGCCAGTCTCAGATAACAAAGCAATGACATTTAAGTAGGGCCCTAACGCCAGTCTCAGATAACAAAGCAATGACATTTAAGTAGGGTCCTAGCGCCAGTCTCAGATAACAAAGTAATGACATTTAAGTAGAGCCCTAACGCCAGTCTCAGATAAGAAAGTAATGACATTTAAGTAGGGCCCTAACGCCAGTCCCAGATAACAAAGCAATAAATGTAATAACTGTAATAACACGAGCAAAGGCTACCGGAAGTGACACCTACCCAGAGTGCAGAAAAAAATTGAAATTTCCTGAAGAAATTGGCTGATGATCTAATTGAAATAATCTCATTGTCATGCAAATCTTTATGTCTTCATTCCCAGAACAATATTTAAACAATGAAAATGTTATTTCTATTTATGTCACTTGATTTGTACTTTTCTATAAGCGGAAGATGTTTTATTATTGTGCTTTTTATTTTATTTTGTAGACCTTACAAGACCGGAAGCTGATTTTCCGCTTCTCAGACAACAGACGAAACGATAGTAAGAGTTGCCATGGAAACATTCTCAACATTCACAGCAAAAAGAAACTAAAATATCTTCACTGATGACATTCATGTATACACCTCACTATTCATTCCATCACTACTCTGATCTGATTCACCCGGAGTGTAAGAAGGGCAGCAGCCAAAGTTTCCCACTTTTGTTCTTCAAAGACACAGCTCTCCTCATTGTGCCATATTTGATAAATGAATCAATATTTTTTATTTTATTTTAAATATCAATGTAAATTCACTGAGTGTATATTTTTAATGGGCATATAGTAAAATATAGTAGCAGAAAAAAATATTCTAAAATATATTAAGTCTAGAGCTTGAGAAATGCTTACGGCGTCATGAAATTCCCAGCATTCTTTCACATCTAGCCCTAACTTCCGGTAGGAGAACAGGGGCTGACGTAGCTGTGGGTGCGACAGTGCATACAACCGAGACCAATCGTAAAAGAAGGCCTGAAAAATGACCTGTAACGCCACAAACTGTGGGCAGTTTAGACCAATAGCTCGTTGCCATGTCGAAGGTCTGTACGAGCTATTGGTCTAAACGGAAAGGGGCAGCTTTCTTTCTCATCCTAGGGCCGCTTCATTCCTATTGCTCTCGGCTAGAGTCTTACCTACCCCATAAATAATCTAGATCATGTCCAAACAAATAAATGATCAATCTAAGGGAGGTAAATAACAATTTTAACTAGGTTATCTAGCTACTAGTAGATTAGAACTGTTAGACTCTGCTCTATGCCTTTAAGGCAGTTATTGTAATTGTCTTATGCTATCTTTTCCTTTCTAATCTATTTTCATTTGTTATTATTTTGATATATAAGGCGTAACATTAACACATTCTCTATACCGTATAAGCCCTTTACATGCAAACTTAAATGAAGTACTCCTGCATGTTTGTCATACAATAGGTGGTGTTATCCCTGTAAGAAAAGCAATGATGTACTTTACTTTAGTCAACAAAATGTCTTAAGATGATAAAAAATTTTAACCAAAAAGAAAAAAACAAAATACGAAAAGAAATATTTTCGCTTCACTTACATTGTAATATATTTTTTTTTCTTCTTACTGTAAATGTAATTTCACAATGTTAATGTAAATCTTTTTGCTTCACTTCAAGCTCATAACATCACGACACAAATCACATCATAACATCACGACACAAGTCACATCATAACATCACGACACAAATCACATCATAACATCACGACACATGTAACACTATATCACATTATAACATCATGACAACCAATTTTCCGTTAGGACATCACGACACACCCATGCCCTATTATAACATCACGATTTACCAATCTACCATCATAACATCAGGATACATCAATATACCATCATAACATAAAGTCACATCAACGTCCCAGTATGACACCATAACATCACGACTTACAAACGTCACATCATATCATCACGACGCACTATCGTCGAGTTATAAAATCGTGTCACGTGAATTTAAATCCCTAACATCAGGACAGACATCAGGACAGGCATCAGGAAAGGCATCAGGACAGACATCAGGACAGGCATCAGGAAAGGCATCAGGAAAGGCATCAGGACAGACATCAGGACAGACATCAGGACAGGCATCAGGAAAGGCATCAGGACAGACATCAGGACAGGCATCAGGAAAGGCATCAGGAAAGGCATCAGGACAGACATCAGGACAGGCATCAGGAAAGGCATCAGGACAGGCATGTTCAGCTCATTAAATCACACACTTATTTAAATAAACACACTCGTGTTTAACAGAGACAAAATTATAACATCGCGTCACACTAAAGTCATTTCATAACATAGACTTATAACATCGCGTCACACTAAAGTCATTTCATAACATAGACTTATAACATCGCGTCACACTAAAGTCAATTCATAACATAGACTTATAACATCGTGTCACACTAAAGTCAATTCATAACATAGACTTATAACATCGCGTCACACTAAAGTCAATTCATAACATAGACTTATAACATCGCGTCACACTAAAGTCATTTCATAACATAGACTTATAACATCGCGTCACACTAAAGTCATTTCATAAAATAGACTTATAACATCGCGTCACACTAAAGTCATTTCATAACATAGACTTATAACATCGCGTCACACTAAAGTCATTTCATAAGATAGACTTATAACATCGCGTCACACTAAAGTCAATTCATAACATAGACTTATAACATCGCGTCACACTAAAGTCAATTCATAACATAGACTTATAACATCGCGTCACACTAAAGTCATTTCATAACATAGACTTATAACATCGCGTCACACTAAAGTCAATTCATAACATAGACTTATAACATCGCGTCACACTAAAGTCAATTCATAACATAGACTTATAACATCGCGTCACACTAAAGTCAATTCATAACATAGACTTATAACATCGCGTCACACTAAAGTCAATTCATAACATAGACTTATAACATCGCGTCACACTAAAGTCAATTCATAACATAGACTTATAACATCGCGTCACACTAAAGTCATTTCATAACATAGACTTATAACATCGCGTCACACTAAAGTCAATTCATAACATAGACTTATAACATCGCGTCACACTAAAGTCATTTCATAACATAGACTTATAACATTGCGTCACACTAAAGTCATTTCATAACATAGACTTATAACATCGCGTCACACTAAAGTCATTTCATAACATAGACTTATAACATCGCGTCACACTAAAGTCATTTCATAACATAGACTTATAACATCGCGTCACACTAAAGTCAATTCATAACATAGACTTATAACATCGCGTCACACTAAAGTCATTTCATAACATAGACTTATAACATCGCGTCACACTAAAGTCATTTCATAACATAGACTTATAACATCGCGTCACACTAAAGTCAATTCATAACATAGACTTATAACATCGCGTCACACTAAAGTCAATTCATAACATAGACTTATAACATCGCGTCACACTAAAGTCAATTCATAACATAGACTTATAACATCGCGTCACACTAAAGTCAATTCATAACATAGACTTATAACATCGCGTCACACTAAAGTCAATTCATAACATAGACTTATAATATAAAGACACACTAGTGTAAAATCATAATATCACACACACTCAATAAAGAAACACAACTGTTGTAAAACAAATAATTGACCGACACCCTGGTTTTAAATGATTTGTAAATAACATTTGAACCTTTTATATATGAATTGTTTCGTCTTTATTCAATTTATCTCTTTTTTTACGTTCCATATTTTGTATATTTCTTTATCAATTCTTTGTATTTGTTGAAATGTGGATATGTCCACATGCGTGTATTAAATAAAAGTCATACAAAGACATCGTTATATTGAAGAAAAGATAATACATTTTATTCTTTACCAAGTGTAGTTTATATCTTTTCTTTATTTTTTGTTTTAGAATATTACACTTATCTTAGCAATCTCTGTACATTTTGGTGGATTATATAAATATGTCACACTTGAGGTGCTCCCTGCATTCTATATTGACAACGACTGGATTTCGAAAGAAACTGATGGAAAAGTCTTAAAGAGATCGAGGCCCAAAGTAAAACAACCGTAAGGACTGGCTGTTAAGAGATTTGTAGTGATATATCTATTTTATAATGTCTTCGTAGAAACTTCAATTTTAATTTTTTTTTTAAATAATTAGCGACTCAATACGTTCAATGTATTGTTTTAATTCTAGCTAATGTGGTTCAAGGGACGCAACCAAGAGAATTCGACATTCTTCATAACATTTTCATGGTGATCATTCTTGTTCAATGGAAATATGTCTGCTGTATTTTGACTTTATGTAAGCTGTATGTTGACTACACGTTGATTGTTTGTTAATTGTATATTGATTGCATGTTGACTGTATATCAACTGTATGTTGATTGCATGTTGACTGTATATCAACTGTATGTTGATTGCATGTTGACTGTATATCAACTGTATGTTGATTGCATGTTGACTGTATATCAACTGTATATTGATTGCATGCTGACTGTATATCAACTGTATGTTGATTGCATGTTGACTGTATATCAACTGTATATTGATTGCATGTTGACTGTATATCAACTGTATATTGATTGCATGTTGACTGTATACCAACTGTATGTTGATTGCATGTTGACTGTATACCAACTGTATGTTGATTGCATGTTGACTGTATATCAACTGTATATTGATTGCATGCTGACTGTATATCAACTGTATGTTGATTGCATGTTGACTGTATATCAACTGTATATTGATTGCATGTTGACTGTATATCAACTGTATGTTGATTGCATGTTGACTGTATACCAACTGTATGTTGATTGCATGTTGACTGTATACCAACTGTATGTTGATTGCATGTTGCTTGTATATCAACTGTATGTTGATTGCATGTTGACTGTATATCAACTGTATGTTGATTGCATGTTGACTGTATATCAACTGTATGTTGATTGCATGTTGACTGTATATCAACTGTATGTTGATTGCATGTTGACTGTATATCAACTGTATATTGATTGCATGTTGACTGTATATCAACTGTATGTTGATTGCATGTTGACTGTATCTTGGTTGTATATTGATTTTTGTTGGTCAATGAAGTAATATCGTCGTGAATATTATCTATTCTAAACTATTATCTTAACTTTAATCTAGCTCAATAAACATAACTATTAAACATTATTAAAACATAACACAATAAACATATTGCAATGAACAATTTACAATAAATATAGTAAAATTATCATAACACTGGGTGCAAAAATAATGAGTTTATAGGACGTGACGTAAATTCATCACATTTAATTCATCAAAGAAAAATGGACTCTTCTGTCATCGCTGATACTGATTGAAAAGTAAAAAAATGACGCCTAATAATCCAATCTTTATCTCATTTCTGTCTGTGGTCCAGTCTGGGGCACAGGCCACCAACCAGCTTCCTCCAGACGTCTCGGTTATTGGCGATTCTCTCCAACTGTCCCCATGTCTTGGCGGTCTTCTTGGTATCTGCTTCCAAATTGCGGCGCCATGTATTCCTGAGCCGCCCTGTCTGGAATTCCTGTAAGAGAGAACCAAATAGAAGAGTACACAACCTTGGTGGGAAATGGGAAAATTAACCTGGGTTTTTCTTCTTGCAATAGTATTTCTAAAATAAAAATTAAAACCAAAGTTAATAGAAACTAATTAAATTTATTTTTCTGTAAAAAAAATGAAATGCAAATAATTTCATGAAAAAAAAAAGAATATTTATATCCTCACTTTTTGTTTAGATAGATCCTGGACTAGATTTCGAAGTGCAGTTCCGAGACGTTTGGAGACATGATTGAGTCACTCCTCTTTTTTTATCAGTACTATGTTGCCATAAAAATTGAAAGCTTTGATTTGTTCGTAGGCCTTTGAATTCCCCATTTCCCACCTAAAGGTTGTGTACAAGAAGTCGTGCAAAGCACGTGATCTTTGCCATATTTCCTGAGCTTCTGACTCTATCATTCCAGATGTTCCTGTAGAAAATATAAAAATCTGCACATACCATTTGTTTATAGAAATGATATTGATAAATGTGATATCAATAATAAAAAGTACTCTTATTAATACATTTCTACTAAAAGAAATTACTTTACGAATTGAAAGAAATAAAATTATTACTTACCTTCATAGTTTATTGTACATCCATTTTCTTGATGGTGAGTAAACCAGGTTGCATATTTTGATGGTTTTTTTTTCAGAATCTTTCCAATGGTAACATAGTTGTTGACAATAAAGGCTAGTTACATCAACATCAAGTCCAAGTCCAGTATGGACCTCTATCAAACTTCCTACTCCAATCAAGGATGTGTCTCTTCTCTCCAGCCAACTACCATAAAAAAAGACTACAATGTCCAGTGGGGCGTCGCCTTCTGCTTTTTTTATAAACTTGTTTTACGATTGAGGCAGCTTTAGAAAAAAAAATGTCTTTTTCCCTATTAAAATATGGGACTTGACTCCTTTAAAAAAAACATATTTCCTAAATGTTTTGTGACAAAGTCCTGGCAAATTTAAAGTCTCACAAAATGTGTTTGGTCCTAAGTCCCAGAGACATTTCAGCTGCAATAGCCTCTCTATTTACTGAATATTCTTTAGATCGCTTATTACAGTCACTGTTTGAGGTGTAGGGGCCTATAAAAAATGTTTATAAAATGACATTCTAGGCAAGCAACTTCAATGCTTTTAACAAGTCCTTTACTTTTGTTCTTATCCACATGTGCTTTCATTTTCCCAAAACATTGAGGACAAGCAACCTGTGCAACAAAGTTTATTAGCAGATCCAATTCCACTAGTGTTGCGTTCAGAGTTATCAAATTTAGGAATGTCAAAAACTGTTTCACTCAGTTTTAGCTTCCTACTGAAACTGATTTCTTCAGGTGCCTTGTTCATAAGCGTGGCCGTGGAACCAGTTGCCTCAGAAGTAGATACTGTAGAACTAGTAGACATAGATCTAGAAGTAGTAGACATGGACAAGTTGGGCATGTTATTGTTGTGAGTTAGACCCATCACTCGACGTATTTATTAGTGATAAAACTAATGTTTCATATTTTGTCTTGCGTGCTTCTGCAGCATTCTTTGCATTAGAAATGCGATAAGATAGCTTCCTGCGAGGCATTTTAATTTAAATGTAAACAAGTTCGATGTAGATCTAGATGTAGGACATTATGACGATGCGGCTTCAACGTAACGGTTCAGTCACATCAAAGGTTTACGTTCTCTGCCGGCGGAAGTGAGCCTATAGTAAGACCCTAAAAGTAGCCAGCCAATCAAAAATTTTAAGACAGTTCCGACTACGGCTAGAGGCCAATGAATACGTCAGCTGTCTAGGGAGATTGTAAACTGATAAATGTCACAAGCTATAAATAGAAAATAGAAAAAAAAAACGCAACAGAAGAAAGATTTTCTAAATATCTATTAAAATCAGAATTCTTATTGGCTAAAACAAAATAGATTCATCTTGTATGGAGAAAAAAAATGGCTTTACGGTGATATATCACACACATAGCTTTTAATCCTATCTCTATTTGTTGTTAGCGCCAAACTTTGCATTTTATAGAAAAATTGTATAAAGAGACAGCTGTTTATACTTTACAAAAAAAAAAAGTAATTATTTGCCAATCATGAAAATGATATTTTTATGTCCAGAAATGGTTGGGCTATTTAAATTAGTTTAAAACTAAAAATAGAAATTGTTACCTATTTACCCAAATTTTGTGTCCCACATAGCCTGAATGACCTTTTATTCAATGAAGAAAAGAAAAAAACACTTCATGATATAATGCACGATTTAGGCAAGCTGAATTTTAATATTTATAGCGTGGGGGCCAAATTTGACATTTCTACATTAAATATTACGATATTGTAAAATGTCATGATGTCGTAGTTTCAAAATTTGGGGGCACCCAATGAGGCCAAGCCTACTGGGCCTCCAAATCCCTAGCTACGCCACTTTGAGTAGGATATGCTATTTCATTTGCGATTGTTCTTTAGAATTAGAACCCTTGACTTTTAAACCATTCGATTGAATAGGGAGCAATTGTAAATGGTGCCATGGCAGTGAAACCAACGCGGTATTGAATAATTGAAATGTTCATAGTCAGTTCAGCACATCATTTACATAATTTGCAAGCAGAGAGGACATACAGGAACAGATGGCAGAGAACATGAAACTTAAAAGTAAGTACCGGGCAGAGAGGGCAGACAGAGGCAGATCGTAGTGAAAATGGAACTTAAGAAACGCCCTTTGCCTTGTCTCCCTCACTTTTCACATTTTCAAATATTTTGTGTGTGTGTATCCTTAGTGGATGAACATACTTTCGTGTCGCTACGTTGAACACAGGTTATATGCTTATTCATTTGAATGAAGCCTTAAATTGGCCTCTTTGAATAAAATGGCCTGCATCATATCTATCCCAGACATAACCTTTTGGTCCATGATTACTTTATCATCTATACTATACCTGCAATAAAATGCAAGAGTTACTATTCTACATAAGTAAAAGACTTAACACGAGTTTCAGCTCTTTGACTCTTACCCACATTATTATTATTATTTCGCACAGTCTATCATCCTGTTTAAATGCTAGTTGCTATTGTGTTTTGTAGGTCAAAGCTAGGGATGCGTAGCCACGGGAAATAATGTATTCCACGTTAATATTCGGACTCGAAAACAAGCCTTATTATTGTGTTTTGATACGATTCTCGTGTTGCTGTTGTGTTTTGATACGATTCTGTAGTTGTTACTATGTTTTGATTATACGATTTTCTAGTTGCTATTGTGTGTTAATACTATTCACAAGTTGGTATTTGTGTTTTGAAAATATTCACGTGTAATTAGTTTCTAATTTATAAAACTCTTTAGTTACTATTTTGTTTTATATATTCTTTCCGTAGTTTCACAATTTTATCTTGTGTTTAGATAAAACTCTCTATTTCCTGGTTGTATATAGTGTGAGTGCATGAGTGATTGAGTTCTATGCCTCTATCCTAGAAGACAGAAGTATATTTTCTTTTGTTTGTAATCTTTGGACTTGGTCCATAATTTTAATTTTAGCACAATTTTTCAAAACTTTCATGCAAAATGAACTCTGAACCGGATGTTCAACGATAACGATGCTCTTTTTGTTTACCGTTGCTAAGGAGACTTATCGACTATACGTCTTCTTCCCAGCTGATAATTCTTTTTTGTCCTTTTTATTCTTTTAAATCTGAATATGAAAGCCATCTGTCTTATCTCGTGACGAGGTGATCACATCGAGATGATAATATTTGAACACACAAAACACAACAAAACCCTAAGACTAACAAACCAGAGAAAATAAAAACTCAGAAATATGATGGCGTAATATTAAGCAAGGGAAGGAAATGTCTTAGCAACAATCGATTGTTTATTTCGATAGCTCTATGATGGTCTATGTCTTTGAGACTCTAGTTCAGAGAAATAGCTAATCCCTTTTAGTTTGTTTGATCATTATAATGACAAAAAATAATGATGTCATGCTAAAATGTACTTCTAATTTTCTTCAAAATTTCTGTTAGATAATAAGAGGAAACCTAGTCATCAAAGGGGGATTAACATGGGAAATATTACTGATACTTACTGATAGTGAGTAGCTGTGAGTTGAATAGGCCGCAGGCTACCTTAGTGTTGATATAAATGAAACGAACAGGGGATAAACTATTCCTTAAATGTGACATCTCAAATAGGACTTAATTACATGACCTTACTAAAAAAACTAATATCTTGTCATATTAGGATATAAAAAATGTAATGTAAAAGTGATGATTCTATAACAATAAATACATGAATTCCTACTACAAGATCAAATAATATAGTACACTAAACAGTTATATTTTCCTCTGAATTCGAAGTTAAAAAGAAAATTGCGTGGGCTGGAAAAAAAAAGCTTGGCGACGCCCCTGCCCTAGATATTGTTTTTCCCTCACCCATGATCCAAAGATTTTAAAGAGTAATGAACACAACATTGTACATTTGTATTTCATTTGTTTACACTCTCATATCCCTATATGAGGAATTACAATAAGAGTTAGCAATTTCTGAAACTTATTTGTCAAACTTACGTGATCATTTGTTTACATCACAACATTTCCACACCAATGTTAAAAAGTAAGTAGTGGGCAATGTTCAGTTGTACTTGTTCTTACACTTGTTCATTTTAAACAAGAAAATTTGTATTTACAGATGTATGTGGACCTAAATAATGTGAAGGTTTAGCAGAAAAAAATTGTGTAAGTGTGGAAATGCAGCTTCTGGCACCCATAAAACTCCCGCAGAAGAACTGACTTGAACTTTTTCTTTCAAGTCATTATTTGCTTGAAGCCATGTCCACTGGAGCTGAATCAGCTTCTGCACTAAATGGTGAGCTGACGATAATGAAAACTGGTTCCAAGTTCTTGACGTCTTAAAATTCTCTTTCAAACTCCACCATAAAGTAATACTAATAAGTCTTGTACTTTTCAACCTTTTCACTAGAAAAATTGTTTCACATTTTAAGAAAAGAAAAATGACAAAACCTGTTTCCACTTGCTTGCCTTGATAAATTCGAAAGCTTTGTTTGAAAAGATTTAACATGCACATACATTTCATGTGACAACAACCCGTTGCAGTAATGTCGATGGCAAACTGGACGCCTGCCTTAAATCTTTATTAGAAATATTAGTAACAAAGTTACAATCAATGTCCTTCAAAGAACGTAACAATTTCTTCCTTGATCATCCCATGTTCTTCCCAATACCTTGTCCATGCTAAGCCAGTGGATACTACTGTGGTACCTAATATTGAAATGTTTTTTTTTTATCCAAAATTGCGTGTGGTCAAGATCCCTAGCTCTGATACGTTGATCACTGAGATATTTGGGTCAACAACATGTTTGATATTCAATGCTGCTTTGAACAAGCTTTCCCGTGTAGAGGAAGAGTTTATGGTAGTGATATTGTTTATTAAGCAATTTAACAAACTATTTTTTTTTCTTAGTCAAAGCACGGTCTCTTCAATTGTTACACCTGGCATCTTGTTCCATGCCAACCAACACTTTAAATCTAGTTCTTTAAAACATTGAATAAATACTGGCCTAAGTTGTCGCAACGGCTTCCTAATGTTAACCATTCATCAACCCAAAATTGAAGCCAAATAGCATTACAGTGAGCTCATGAGGAATTGAGTGCTGAAACGAAATTAAAAAAACACATAACAGTTACCTACCTTTAAAAAAAAAACCCGAGAAAGTGAACGTCTGTACGATATAACATTTGTTGAAGATAATTTACTTCCTTGTCCAAACCTCACCGCAGGACGAAGGGGGATGGAGTGGGCAGGGTTTGAACCTAATACCATCAATAAGTCCGAACATATTAATTTGAACGTGCAAAGTAAATTATATCCAATAGTATGTTGGATTTTTTTTAAATTGGTACTTCTGGTAGATCTATTTGTTATCTGAACACTTTCAACAATTACATTAATTTGTTATGTTTTCTGTTTAATGTGTTCAGAGATGTTTGGATAACTGGCGTACATAACTCGTCTACCTAACGTAGGAGACATGAGTTCAAATCTTAATGTAGACTTGGATTTTTAAATGTTATATTGTTATTATGTTATTATGTTAACTTATCCAAACTGTTATCTGTACCTTATGAAAAGTATGTCAGTTAGAGTTAGTTAGCCTTGACTGGTTATCTATGAGAAGGAAAACTGTCAATGCAACCTTCGGCAGCCTTGCGGCTATACCCAAATATGGAATGTCTTCGAGAATCTAGCCTGAGGAGCCGGTGACTCTTTTATTTCTGCAACGCTAACTTACCCCACGTAGCCTTCGCGGCGACAGAGAGCACGGCTCAGAAAAAAAAAACGAGGGAGGGGGGGGGGAGAGAATAACTAATCTTTTCACTAAATAGCGGCGTATGCTACGCCGCGGGGCGGATCGTTTGTAAATAATAATCTATTAATGTACATTAAAAAAGTATCAACTTATTAGCTTAAAGTTTAAGAAATAAACAACTAACTGTAAAAATATACAACAAAAAAGAAAAAAAAAACAGCATTTCTTTCATTTATCAAAATATATTTTTTTCTAGATCTAAATAGTGCTGATTAATTATTATAGAATCATCCTTATCTTACAGTTCTGTCAAGTATTTATTCATACTTGAAAGACTCTAGACTCTTCCTTAGGAGAAAATAGTCCTAAAAATTGTACAGAGTAATAATAGAATGAAATGTCCCAAGTGATAACAGAGACTAAATCATTCTGTAAATGTAATGCCAAGGCTCAGTACCTAATGCCTTTTAATCGGGGAGCAATTATTGGCTGTCCGTATGGAATAAAAAGCTATATTTGGCATGAAAGTGTTGATAACTACTTTGTTTTCATGCTATTTTTGGAGCTTACTGTTTGAGGTATCGTTTTTTTTTAGTGGCGTACGAAAGAGGAAAATCTGCTTTTAGTTTTGTGTGGCCTGTCCGTCAGTCCGCCTGTCTATTACATTTAGATATCGAAAACTTAGATATTGAAAATTCAAATTAGGTGATTTTTTTCGGTTTCTAGCGGTTATGTTTTTCCTATGAAAACTTTTTTTTTTAAATTAGATATGGAAGCCATTTTATTTTTCCTAAAATACACCTTTTTTAGTACTATTTATTATTAATAGTAAAAAAAAAAACAGGAGAGCTTATATTGATAAAGGGAGATATATTTTCTCCATGTTTTAATAACATTTATACAATCAGTTTTGATATAGACCTATTTTTGTTATTGTCTGTTTCTAAAACTACTACAAAAACGTTAAAAATCTTCTCATTCTAGTTGCTAACAGATCAGGGCTGAGAAGACAATACTAAATATGATAGTGGATAGAAGAATTGTTCCTGCAAGCCCACTGCTAGTCTTATAAAACTGAAATCTGTGACTGTTATCTTAGAATACTGAATGATAGACTGAGCAGCAATAGTGTTGAAGTTTGAAAAATACCTCTTTTGATGATCATTTTCAGGGCTTAGTTTTAAATCGACTAGCGTGCGAGGTGGCTGAATGGTAACGCGATTGACTTCCAAACCTGCGGTTTCGAGTTCGAATCTCGGTGAAGACACCCCTGAAGCCACTCTACTCTAATGAGAATCTTACCTAAGTTGGGGAAATAAAGCGGTTTGTCGTTGTGGTAGTCACATGACACTCTCGTTAACCTTCGACCATAAAAACAGATGAGCTTTATCTATCTATCACAAGATATGAAATGGTTAGCTTTACAGCTTTACACTGAGATCAACGACAGCAATGAATTCTATTAAACAAAGATACCAGACTTTACAGAACACAGATTTAACAATTAAAAACAAGCATTTAACGTTTCTGGTTCAGGGTATACCAATAATGCCTTGCTTTTTTTCTGTATCTGATGATTAACTTCCTGTGGCTTCGAGATCTTCCGGGAGATGTATCTGCGGGATAACTCGATAGGAGGCTCTAGGCCAAACAGAAGAGTTTCTTACCAGGACACTATCAGAGGCCTAAACGTCCAGTGGTCAATAAGAATTGATCTGTCAGATCTCACAACATCGTTAGTAGCAACATTCTTGATACCTGAGATGAATCCAATTGAGCGCATAGCAGGAAGGACTAATCTTCTCGTAGTGCACTGCGAACTAACAGTCTTTAATTCTACGATGTTTAAAGAAAAGCGCTTTGGTCCAATCTCTTTTGTGGATCATTGGGTGGAGGGGGTATCTGGTAGCAGGTTTCTTGCTGCATTCGGGCACTCAGCTAACGCAATTAAGCTCGATTGGGGATTCGAACTTGAGCCTTATTGATTGGCAATAAAGCAGTTTATGTCCCTCGCCACACGTCTAACGTATTGTCATATTTTTAGCACAGCCCCTTTTTTTTTAATAGAACTGTAACATAATTTCAGTGAGATATTAAGGCTTGTCATCAGGTCCGAAGATTAATGAGGAATGCAGTATTTCCCGTGGTTACGGAGCCCCAGCTGTGACCTACATATTTTGCAACATTCAGGGTAAGAATAACCATTGTCCGCCAGTGGTCGATTCAGATTTTCTTTTCGCCATCCGCGTCTGTCTTCGGCAGCTAATTTTATTTTGGTCTCAAATGTGTATCCCGCAGCCGTTGTGAGTGTCTCGTTCTGAAGCCGCATGCAACCAGGTGCTCAATTCTATGTCAGCTAAGACAAGTTGGCGCATAAGCTGGTCTTTAAAGCGTTTCATTAAGGCACCTCTGTTAGCTCACCAAAAAAAAAAAGACTGCTATTGGCATACGTTCGTACTCCATACGGGGTACGTGCCCTGCCCAGCGTAACTGTTGGACCATAAGAAGTACTTCTATACTGTCCATACTGGCGTTCTCAAGGACATCGCTGTTTGTAGTGCGGTCAGTGAGATAACCAGGTTAGTTAATATCTAATTACTGTAAGAAAAACAAGTCACACAATACGAAAGTTTAAAGATATATATTTGTCAAATTGAAAGTACATGCGAAGAACAATAGTAAGTCACCCCTTGACCGATGACTGACTTCTGACACGCGCTTTGACAATTGTCGGTACAGTAATAAATCAATAAGTAACTCGCAGATCTTAAAATATACAAAACATGTTATAGGTTGTTATTGTTATAACATCAACTCTTTCTGTATTTGCACTGGCCAAAAAGTATGGCAATTGTTAAAAAGTGAGTTTAAAAATAGAACAAATATATACAATGACAATAGTATACGTTGCTATGTTGCTATTAAAATATATAAGTGTACATTACTTATCACATTAATATCTCTGTTCTCTATTTGTATTATGACCTTTTTATATATACTCTAGAATTTAGGACTTCGAGAATAGAATCAAATAAGTAAAATCCGTTTATCTATTTTTTTAAACATTAATGATTCTTATGACTTGCTCCCATTATGGGAATCCAAGAACTGCAACTCCATTAAGAGTAAATGCTTCTACAGAAAAAAATTGCACATTACAATAGATTTACTTCCCTTGTCTTATCCCTACATTTTCATTAGACTAAAAGATGTGTTAATTCCCTTTCTTTTTTAAACTAACAATTCTACGTGTAGATACAATGTAAATATGTTGGACGCATGCAGCTTTTTTAAAGAGTAAGCATCAAAGTGTAAGACTCTTTGACAGCAAAAATAACTTCCAAATCCAAATGCAGGTTTCCTTAAGTTTTCAATAGTGCTTTTAGCCAATTACATTTCTCCTTCTGTAAACACACGGTTGGCATTCATGGAGAGTTACTGAAAGATAGAGCCGCGCAGCTTCAGGAGATAAATAAATAAGGTTGTATCATTTCAGTCAGCAGGAGCTTCGTACTTAAAATAGCTGCATGGTAGACAGATTGTCAATTAAACATGGATTCTCAAAATAAAATAAATATAGGATAGACACAGATTCTCAAACAACTGAATCTAGGGTAAACATGGATTCTCAAACAATTGAATATAGGGTAAACATGGATTCTCAAACAATTGAATCTAGGGTAAACATGGATTCTTAAACAATTGAATATAGGGTAAACATGGATTCTCAAACAATTGAATCTAGGGTAAACATGGATTCTCAAACAATTGAATATAGGGTAAACATGGATTCTCAAACAATTGAACCTAGGGTAAACATGGATTCTCAAACAATTGAATATAGGGTAAACATGGATTCTCAAACAATTGAATCTAGGGTAAACATGGATTCTGAAACAACTGAATCTAGGGTAAACATGGATTCTCAAACAACTGAATCTAGGGTAAACATGGATTCTCAAACAATTGAATATAGGGTAAACATGGATTCTCAAACAACTGAATCTAGGGTAAACATGGATTCTCAAACAATTGAATATAGGGTAAACATGGATTCTCAAACAATTGAATATAGGGTAAACATGGATTCTCAAACAACTGAATCTAGGGTAGACATGGATTCTCAAACAACTGAATCTAGGGTAAACATGGATTCTCAAACAATTGAATATAGGGTAAACATGGATTCTCAAACAACTGAATCTAGGGTAGACATAAATTCTCAAACAATCGAATATAGGGTAAACATGGATTCTCAAACAATTGAATCTAGGGTAGACATAAATTCTCAAACAATTGAATCTAGGGTAAACATGGATTCTCAAACAACTGAATATAGGGTAAACATGGATTCTCAAACAACTGAATGTAGGGTAAACATGGATTCTCAAACAATTGAATATAGGGTAGACACGTATTCTCAAATTAGTGAATGAAGGGTAGAAATGGGTTCTGAAACAACTGAATTAATAGACATGGGTTCTCAAACAACTGAATGTGGGGTAGACGGGGATTTTTAAATATCTAATTGTAAGGAAGGACGTAGATTCTCAAAAGATTAATACTTAATAGAAAGTGAAACAACTACAATCGATTTTTTTTTGTTTAGTGGGGGGGGGGGGGGTTCACAAAGATCGGTGTAGAATTTTTACTGGTATAGACGGTTTTTTTTTTAGCTCTTGTCGTTTTGAAGAAATAAATAACTATTAAGCCATACGATGGCATTCAATTTTCTAGCAGGATTCGAATCACTGGAGATGGAGATAACAGGCTTGGGAAGAAGAAGAAGAAAAAAGCTACATACATAAAGACATATCGCAATAAAAACAATATTTTTGTCAGCTCGGAAATAGTTTTAAATCTGCAAAACTAGAGTTAAACAGACTAAATTGCTTGTTTTTTTTTTAAATAAAAATTCATCGTTTTCCTTAAATTTTGAGTCTTTAGACGCTTGTTTTAGCTACTATTCAGCTTTAGCTAAATTTCTAGGCTAAATAAGGATTTAAACTAACCCTCCTCACCGGATTAAACCGCTTATCCACACATCCCATAATTCCATTTTATAAAAAAAAAAAATTTTACGTAATTTAAAAAAAAAAGCTTTCACATTTTAAAATACTCGTCGTATTTTATTGTATATCTGTGCCTATTGACTTAATTAGACAGAAAAGGATAAACATCTATATTGAAAACATTATTTACACAACAATTTAAGCAGTTTTTGTTTGATAACAATAGAGCCATCTGCACTCTAACTGAATTAATTTTACCCTATGTTCGATTCACAGTCGCCTGTATGAAAGCTGCCTAAAGAAATAGATTCATTACTGAAAATCCATCGAGGTCATTCGGAGTTCAAGCAAGAATGACATGCTTATCTCGAAAGCAAACTGTTGCAGCATGATTCACTAATCTCTATTACAAAATGCTTTAATGCCCCGACGGAAGTCGAGATTGGAGGCCCAGAAAATGAAAGGGCTTATGGTCGGGTTGATGAAGTACAGGCGGTAGGCCATGTTGATGACATTCAGGGTGGCTGTGTTCTGGGTGTAGTCGAAGTCTGCGATCAAAAAGTGAGGGATGCTGACCACGAAAAACGGCACGTAGGAGGCGATAAAGGTGAAGGTCAGGAGAAAAGCCGTCCGGGTAATGGCGTTTTCCAAGGCTGTTTTCGAGTTTTTGGTTTTCGCTGTAGTCTGTATAGGAATTAAAGACTGCTCTGTTGATGTGGCGGCTAGGTTTAGGAGTCTGTCATTCTTTGTTTTATCCGATAAAGTATCTGTCTGGATTTTGTCTTTGGGGGCTACCTGCACTGCAGTGCTAGATTTAGAGATGACCGAGTTCATTGAAGCAACATTGGCAAACACAAACTGTTCTTGGGAGCTTAGGTTCTCTTTCTCTGGTTTAAAAGGGTTAAGGTGAAATTTAGAATTTAGAGATGGATCAGTTTCCAACTCGTTTTTCTTAGCTGTTGCATTGAGCTGGGTAATGTTTGCCAGGCTTGACTTCCTACCTGATTTTTTCTTTTGGAGCAGAAATGTGGAATCGTGGCATGTGCCTTCGGCTTCCATGCCAATGTTGCATTTCGGAGAAGCTTCTATCAAATCTTTGTTGAAATCCAGCCAAGAGCATTTTTGGGGTTCCACTGCCATAGACAGGTCATGGCTTCCTCTGTGACCTAGTTCCACAACGGACAGAGATCTAAACAAGGCGGACGCTTGGTCGTCCAACTCCACGGAAGCAAGATCAGGGTTACTTCTGAACTGACCGCTTCGTTTGTTACGTCGACAAGCTGTGGTTTGAATAAGGAGGGGAAAGTTCTTCCTTTTAAACAAATTGTTGTTGAAACGTTCGTAAATTTTGTCTTTACTTACAACGCCATCTTGGTCGTCAAGGAGGCAAATCGTTGTGACGCCACAAACATCTGTTGTGGTTATACTTTTGATGTTATTTTTAGATTGTGATGAGGTTTGGGTATTCCGGTTTAACCAATTATCACACGAGATTTTAGATACGCTAGGCGCGGACAAATCGCTTCCTTCTTTCTCAAAATAGTAGTCCACGCTAGCTTCCTGGTAGACCGATGATGCAGACGGCATGAGGTCGTACATCCCTGAAACCACATCCTGCTTTAAGGGCTCTTCACCTTCTTGGGCCTGTGATTGTCGGTCAGACCTTTCCTGCGGGCTGGTCACCACTGCGAGACCCGTGGCTACGGGCGCCACCACGTTGATGGTCGTGTGTGCGGCCACCGTGGTCTTGCTGCGTTTGACTATCTGCCAGATCCTGTAATAGGAAATGGCTACGGTCAGCACCAGAGTGGTGAAGCCAATGCCCAGAAAGGAATAAAATCCGGCCGGCCATGCTGTGTCGGAGACCTCTTCTGCGATGGAGCAGTCTTGACCTTTAATGCCCTGCACCCCCGTTGGAGTGCGACGAACGCCATAAACAACGGCACCTGTATGGGCGTAAAACAAACTGGATTAAATTTTGTATGATACTCACATGATAATTGTAGCTTTCTTAAATAAATGAATACATTAAAAAAGAGTATGCATCAACAATTTCGATTTCTGAAATAGAACTTCAAATATATATATATATATATAACTCTAATTTTTTTTAAAGATCCTTTCAATAAATTTTTTCTAGAATGGATGATCATTACCTACATTATATTAAATTTAATTTAAACTACGGAAACTCTCGAAAACAGGCCGAACATTCACGAACAATCTATAACGCAATAGGAAATTTAAGAATGTCAACATTTAGGTCATATCAATTTTAAAAAAAAAGATCTTATTATCTAAGCACATTATAGCGCCATCGGCAACCCTCGTCCAAACAAACAGATGACCATGGTCCACGGAAAAGGGAAAAAAAAAGTAAAAGAAAATGCAAATGAAAACATTTTTGATGTCTCTGAACACAATACTTAATGAAATAGGCTTTTAAAATTGATTTATAAATGTAAGAAAATCAACCCACCTCCCACCCGTAAGATTATTATTTTTGTTATTTTTGCTAAAGTTTAATACGGAAAAGAATCTATCCAGAATCGTTGATTGCCAGGTGCCGCCCCGAACCTGTAACCAGTTTTAATAAACTTGCTTGATGAACTGAATTAAACCTACGAATATTTAAAAAAATGATTTAATGTAATGAAAAAGAATTTTAAATCATGAAAGGTAGATTGACTCTATCGGAGTCTATCCTTAATCAGCCATACTCAGCCTCGTACTGAAAACGAGGGTAATTGTTAAGCAAAAGTTTTTCTTTAATAGCTTTCTCTATTCGTGTCAACGCTATAGTCTGCTGCTTTTCCAATCAGCTAGAGCTTTACCGATTCCAGTTTTTTTAATTGATAATAACTTAAGAGTCTCTATTGTATAAATTCAAGGTTAAAATCTTTAATTGTTTCGATGTGGAAAGGAAGCGTACAGTTTTTTATTTTGTTTTTTAAATTTTAGTCGACAATGCTAAAGATAACGCCCATGGCAATCTTTCTGAATTCAAACCTCTGCTGCCTTACAGCTATACCCAATCACAGAAGAGACATCGGGAGTCAACCCTGCAGGAGCTGGCGGTATGCAGCACTCAGTGCTACACCCTGGCAGAGCCTGAGACGCAATCATGAAATGTATTTCTGATACGAGAGTTGCATTGAGTTAAATATTGATTTCTTTTGTGCTTTGACTTTAAGCTTTAAATAAAATGTTCACAACACATCTTTTTTATAACTATTGTTTGGGGGATGTGTGTGTGTGTGTGTGTGGGTGTGTGCGTGTGTGTACAGTTGACTTCAATTAGAAAAATGTGAACAGAGAAAGAAAAAGAAAGCAAGCTTAGATATGAGCTAAGTGCTTCAGCTAAAAGACTACAAGAACAACTTTAAAGTTTTTGGAAACCTATTTCTTCCGGTCAAAGGCTTCCTTTTCAAACCTTGTGGGGCAAATGATGCAAAGCTATTCTGTTGATATGCCCGACGGTTAAGGAAAGAGTCATGTAGACATTACATCGACCTGATTGCCCACTACATAGATGGACCCAGGGATGTCCTCAGAATCCCGAAATTCAAAATTACATTTTTGTTGATTCGAACTTGTGGCCATTTGTTTGGAAACCCGGAGCGTCATCACTCACCCCCACCAACCCCCTCCCATACTATTCGCAGCATATGTTTATTACAAGAACGGACACAATGCTTACCTAACCAAGCCATTGCAAGGCTGGCTATGAAAATGCCTACAATTCCCCTTATGCTGGTCCTCTTGACTGACATGGTCAGACTAGCTGTACTAGCCGCTCTCAGCCTGTACACAGAGATCGTACCCAGGGTCACCACATAGCCGGTCACTGTAAACAGGTTAAAAAACCTGGTGGCCTTGCAAATTTCTGTGGACGGGTAGTTGAAGGCGAACACCAGGTCCACGATGTTCCCGGGCACGCAGACGGCGCAGGCTATGATGTTCATGCTGCAGAGATAGATGAACAGGTTGTTCTGGAAGTTTTTCTTCATGCGCGAGGCGAAGACATAGACGGAGACCGAGTTCCCGACGGTGCCCGTGAGGGAGAAGATGCTGAGGATGACGATGGATGGTATCAGCCTCTCCAGCTCTCTGTGGCTGATCGCCTTCAGAATTTCAAGACGCTTCTCTTCACTGATGTTAAAAGAGCTTTGGTTGGTCATTGTAGACTTCACCATCCAGGGATGCGGTTCTCTGTGAAGACATTAATGCGGGAAGAAGAAAGTGCTCCAAGTTTATGCTTCGATTCCTTCGCGTTGAGAAACATGATAGACTTAACCTGGTAGAAATACAACAAAACAAATGTAATACATACAGAGATATAGAAATAGTCTCGTTCTTCTATTTTATCGCTATCAAAATTGAATATAGATTCAATCGATTCTTTTGCTTAACGAGTTGTTGATAATTGTTTAAGTTGTGTAGGTGAGCGATTTCAGGACCAGCTATCTACAAATGCAGACTAAGGGGCCACATAGGGCCTAAACGTCGAGTTGGCCCTCCACAAACTAAAAAAAAATAATAAAAAATCCTATTAAATATAGAGGAAAAGCAGAATTAAGATGGAATACAATTTCAAATGACTCTCTTCCTTTACAAAATCTAACATTGTTTCAGGTGTTACGTATCACTATTAAAGGCAGTGCATTCATATTAAAACATTTATAAAGTGTAGGGGCCTCCAGAAAATCCTTATCAGGGCCTCCAGTAATTTAAAACCGGCCCTGATATCTTCACGAATAAAAAGGTTCTTAAGAATATTTTAAACTGTCTTTCCTGACAAATGATCTGTCAACTTGTGGAAAAGAACCAAGCAAAACCAATAGCCAAAGATATTAAAAAGTGAGAAAGAAGCTGGATAGGACACACCCTTCAAAAACCAACAACCATTGGTTCAAGGCAGGTACTTGATTGGAATCCCCCAGTTTAAGCGGAAAGTGGACAGGCCCAAACAAACCTGGAAGAAGTAGGTCGTTGGGGAAGCTGAGGATACTGAAATGACGGGAGCAGATGTAGAAAGCTGCTAAGAACTGATTTCAGAGTATTTGCTCCCCTAGGGGGTTTACAGGAATAAGTAAGTTAAAACATTTATATATAATAGTATGTTTATATTTTTCAACACAAAAGCAATGTAACTATATCATCGATGCCCAAGCTATATCATCTTGGAGCCATATACATTTCCGACCCCAGGTCACATGCCACATTACCGCTTATAATATTATTAACGCAATGGAACAAATAAGTCTGCAGCTTCATTACAATCTGTGGACAGAATTTGTGAGGGGTTGGAAAGCAAAGATTCAGGGACCGAAAATGGCTCGCGGTCCGTAGGTTAGGCATTACTGATTTAATTGATAGTTTTAATTTTTAAGGAATCAAACCAAAAGAAAACAAAAAAAAAACGTATTTTGGTGAGGCTAATAGCAATGTAAGTTTTAATATTTCTACTGGATGTGAGTGTCTCTCCAAAATAGGGCTCCACATGAAAAAGTGTTCGAGATAAACCATAGTCGTTCTACAGCTGAAGGAGGCCAACAAAGTTGTAATATTTCCATTAAAAGTTCCCCCTTTCAGACCTTGAGATCTATGGGGCAGATGATGTAAAGGTCAACTGTTTCTGTGGCCAACGGTTAGCGAGGGTGTCATATGGCCAGCACAACGACCAACCTCCTTTACTTTTTCCCGACTAATGTCAGGTACCCATTAAAGCTGGGTGGACTCAGAGGCGCCCAAAGATCCCGAAATTATAAAACTACAGCGCCTCCAATATATTTCCAATAACGTTGCTATGAAATGCATGAGGATATTTTCTCTGTTCACGTGACGACCTTGTGAGAAAATGACCTCACACATGAGAAAATAAATGAACTTAATTTGCAGCAGTTAATAAAATAATAACTGAAAAAAAAAATGAATTACATAAAATGGCACAAATTATTTCTGATCAACAAGAGAAGAGGACTTCCAAGCAGCTGGAATGTTTCCCACGCTTTCCACAGAATTGAATAACTTGAAATATTTAACACATTTGTTTAAAAAAAATAAAAATAATTGCATATGGCCTTAAAGAACCAACGTGAACTAAATACTTTATAAACATATGACGCTTATGTTTATGTAATGTGTGCCTTTATAGTTTACTGTATGCGGTCTATTGTTGTCCTGGAGAAAGGGAAATTAATTAACTAGAATTGATGGGGAAAAAATAGTTATGTTGATAAATACATGAGCCTCCATAAGCCTAAACTTACTTGCTATTTAGTAGAACTAGTTTCTTGTAGTTTAAAGAGAACAGACTCACATGCTAACACATAACTGCCAAAGTTGGAAGATATTTTGTAACGAGCTTTGTGAGAAAGTCCTTTTGAATGGTGCAAAAACGAACAGTAATCTTTTCTGTCGGAGGTGTTGGTGATGTCTGCCGCGGAGGAGATGAGCGTGTGAGTAGAAAAGACACCACTGTGATAGAGAGTTGCAGAGAACGGAGGGGATGGAGAGGGCTGGAGAGCTGTGTGTTTGTTTTGACAACATGATTCAAAACGAGGCTCAAAGACCAGGGCAAAGGAAGTTTTATCTTTTAAGATATTGCAAGTAGCATACTTTTTAAAAAAGCTTTTCTTTCATTTTCTAGTTCTTGAAAAGTTGAGAAATAAAATAGAATAAAAAAATATATAAAAAAAACGATGAGTAGATAACAAGCTTTTGATGATAAGCTAGATGTTACAAGCAATCAGACAAACAAAAAAAAGTGAAGCCTCCGTTGGATCCCGGCAAATGTGTAGTATACATTATTTAACCACCTCTAAAAAACTATTTTTAGAAAGCTTATATTAAATAACCCTTTCTGCCTTGTAAAAAGAATGTCTACGTGATTTCTACCACATTAGTTCTTAGATTTAATGGAATCTTTGCACAATTATTTATTGGCATAGACAAAACAGGAACCTTTTTTTTTAAAATTAACCATTGATTAATTAATTACTGGTAATATTTTATTTTTTTATCGAAATAGGGAGATTAATATATCAAAGATAGAAAGATAGAAAGAAAGATAGAAAGAAAGATAAATAGGTAGATAGATAGATAGATAGATAGAAAGATAGACAGACAGACAGACAGACAGATAGATAGATAGACAGACAGACAGACAGACAGACAGACAGACAGACAGACAGACAGATAGATAGATAGATAGATAGATAGATAGATAGATAGATAGATAGATAGATAGATAGATAGATAGATAGATAGACAGACAGACAGACAGACAGACAGATAGATAGATAGATAGATAGATAGATAGATAGATAGATAGATAGATAGATAGATAGATAGATAGATAGATAGATAGATAGACAGACAGACAGACAGACAGACAGACAGACAGACAGACAGAAAGACAGACAGATAGATAGATAGATAGATAGATAGATAGATAGATAGATAGATAGATAGATAGATAGATAGACAGATAGACAGATAGATAGATAGATAGATAGATAGATAGATAGATAGATAGATAGATAGATAGATAGACAGACAGACAGACAGACAGACAGACAGACAGACAGATAGATAGACAGACAGACAGACAGACAGACAGACAGACAGACAGATAGATAAATAGATAGATAGATAGATAGATAGATAGATAGATAGATAGATAGATAGATAGATAGATAGATAGATAGATAGATAGATAGATAGATAGATAGATAGATAGATAGATAGAACTTATATCCTTATGCTTACCAGTCTTCAGAAAAAGGGGCGGGGAAAGAGAAGAACAAGTTTGTTTTAAAATGCAGAGATGCTTATAAACGTCGTAACCAGGTTACATAAGAATATTAAAATAAAGACCCTCATGGCACATCGTCATCCTTAGCAGACCATTATGTAAAGTATTGCCAGATTTTCTTTTATAAGAAGCTAAACTAAAATATTTTTTAAGTTTGTTTTGTTGTACATGCTTTGGATGTTATTTGAAAATAATCAAATTTCTAGCCCAAAACTCCCTCAGGACGACAGGAGATGACAGCCGGCAGGGTATGAAACCGGGACTGTCGAGAGGACCGAAGGACAGTCTAGCGCGCATACTGCACCACCAGGCAACCATTTCAAAAATATGGTAGGCCTATTCATTGTTTTCCACAAATGTATTTAAAAACAACTGAGAATTAAATTGTTTAGACTCTAATTCAGTAACATTCCGATTAACGGAATTCGAACTAAATACACTAAGCCTATATAATTCATATATTACTAAATGTAAGTTCAATGTATTCACTTTTGATTAAACTTCCGCGTCCTTTTTTTTTATCTTAATGATTTTAATTAATATGCTTTTAAAATGCATTTGTTAGGGGAACGAATGTTAAATAGGCTTGGCTCTGATTATTTAAAAAAAAACTAACTTAACTTTCTTATAACAATACCTACTCATTCGTTCTATGTTGAAGGTTCTGATAGCTACTGCTACATCTGAGATAATTTGACAGTTCTGAGAACTATTACTACAATTAATTAGATCATTACACTAACATTTTTTATACAGCAAACGCATTAGGTGCTAGTGGTGGACTAATTAAAGTTACGTCAATCGTACGTTAGGCCTACACTGAATATGCTAACCTCTTTTAAAAGCCTGTGACAAGAGCCATGACTGATAGAGATAAGCTTAATGTAAATTGCGGGGCCATGTCTGCTTGTTGAACGCCAGAGTAAGTATTTCAAGGATTGTTGATTTTGGTGAATACTATTTAAGAATTTAAAAGAAAATAAACTAAAGAAAAATAGTGAGTCTTTTTTAAAGAAAATAAATATGAACTCTAGATGAATAACTTGACATGACGTCTGGTCAGGATATGTAATTGTGCAAAAGTAAGAAACGAAACTAATGGTAATTGACAAGGAAACCGCAGATAATTGTAGTTAGTTTGATTAGAAAGATTTGTAGATCATATGCTAGTTTTGTTCAATATTTGAAACTTAAGATTTAGAAGAAATATTATAAGGAAGAAGAGCTATGCAATTTAAGCTTTTTTCCAGCATTGAAAAAAAAAATGTCCATTTAAGATCTAGCTTGTATTTTTTTTTAGTTCTTAACTATTGAGGACATTGATTTTTCTCTATTTTTGTCTGATATGTCTTTTTCTAAACGTTACACTTACATTTGTTTTAATGAAATGGATCATTGCATTACGAATGGAGGAAGAGGAAGAGTTTATATTTCAAATTGAATTGGAGAATGGATGATTAAAATTAGTTCGCTAACTTGACGTTAACAGTAGGTAGGAAATGTTGATAACATAATCTCTGTCTCTCTCTGTCTTTCTCTCTCTCTCTCTCTCTCATTATATTTGGTTCTAATTGCCTATCTGTTTAATTACACCAAGCCCACACAAATCTAGATTGTCTATATCTCCAGTTAAGGACAACTCATTGTTCTATTGGCTGCTAGTTAAATATTGATCCCATCTTATCAGCAAGAGACTGGACCAGCAAAACCAAAAAAAAAAAACCCAGACTTGAAAGAACTAATACTTAAGTTCAATGTTAAAGAAGATTAAATGATGTACTGAAGATGTTTTTCATTTCAGTATTTTTAAACTTAAATCTCAGTTGATGATTAAAGCAGATGTTTAAACTAGTGATGAAGAGAGAATTAAAAAAAAAAATTAGAGTTAAGTATAAACTTACGAATACATTGGTTCTCAAGGACAACTTTGTTTACAAACCTTCCTCCACAAATCACATGCAGACAAAATCGAAAATGCCTATACGATTGTAATGGGATTAGAGTTAAAGGTTGACTTTCATTCTGTTACTTTTTAATTAATTTGTAAATCTGCCAGGTTGGAAAATATTTCTTCTAGCAGTTGAATGTCATCAGGAATTAGAGACACTCTACAAAGTAGATATTAGAGACACTCTACAAAGTAGATATTAGAGACACTCTACAAAGTAGATATTAGAGACACTCTACAAAGTAGATATTATTGGACACATCTTGGATGAAAGACTTCACATCTCAATTTGTGTCTAGTTGGACACATCTTGGATGAAAGACTTCACATCTCAATTTGTGTCTAGTTTTGTTTCCATTCCATTTATATTTCCAGTTAATTACAGTGATTGAGGTGCGGCGGCTAAGCGGTAAAGCGCTTGGCTTCTGAACTGGAGCTCCCAGGTTCGAATCCTGGGATTTTTAATTTTGTGATCTTTGGGCGCCTCTGAGTCCATCCAGCTCTTAACCTGACGTTAGAGGGGAAAAGTAAAGGTGGTTGGTCGTTTTGCTGGCTACATGACACCCTCGTAAACCGTAGGCCACATAGGCCTAAACAGATGACCCTATAGACCCACAAAGTCTGAAAGGGAAACTTTTTTTTTTTCATCGTTTGTTCCCCAACGAACAAACAAGCTAAGAGATAGATGAAGGTAAATACAGGTAGATCTATATATTCTATTTAAAAAGTAACGCTTTCGTTAAGAGAAATACTAAGCACACGTCAGACTTGGATTACTTTTGCGATCATCTCCCCTTCCGAAAAAAAATATGTTTCAAAAGTGAGTGTAAGTTATCAAAAATGTGTGTAAGTGTTTCAAAAGTAAGACTATGTGTTGTATAAAAAAATGTGTGAATGTTTGAAAAAATGTGTCTAGGTGTTTAAATAGTGTGTGCGTAAGTGTTTATGTCCATTTATGAAAGCACCGCGATGCATTAACGGAATGAAAAAGTAATTCTACCATAAGAAAAACATTTTGATCTACTGAAAGGTAAAGGAATCGATCCTCATTTCTTAAGACGATACTGTAACCAAACGGATTTGCAGATTTGTGTCTGTTTTTTTTTTTATTTATTTTATATATTTGCAGATGTTCGATGCTTCTCCTCCAGTATCGATCATCGTCCTGGCTATAACATAATCAACCTAATAGTCTGGGTTTAACTCGACGTATTCAATTGAGTTTTTTTCTCTTTGTTTACTCGTCTGCTTTAGAATCACGTGAACTGCGCATGAGTGAATGCGTGTGCTTTATTTTAGGCTGCTTCGGGGCGCTTTGAAACTTCCGACAGGGGTTGATCAACAAGTGCTTAGCGAGGTTGGCAAAGTATGGTGGATCTCTACTACAAGAATAACATTGAAAATACTTTTCAAATAACTAAGCTTATATTAAGTGTAATTGTATTAATTAGTTTGGATCAGTCTTGTGATTAGGCCTACATATATGTCGGACCTAGACTTACAATCTGCGCGATTAGAAATATTTTTAGCAATTGTTTTTGTTTAGATTTTTGCTTTATCAATGTGCAATGCTCCTATCCTTTGTCTGGACCAGTTGTTGAAAAGGGAGGGAAGAAGGGGCATCCTGTGAATGTTTACGTGATCGTATTTTAAATGCATAAACAATGTTCACTCAGGGCTCAAGAAACTTCAAGGGGACCAATTCAACTTATACCACCACATCTGTCATGTACGATTTCTTTCCCTTGTTGAAGATGCCATGCAAAATAATTATATACTAATAGTTAATTAATTAAATGGTTAATCAGTGTTATTCTTGTGTAGTCAGGTGAAAGAAATACATTTTCAGCTTAATCCGAGATTAGGTGTGGGAGAAATAAAGTGTACAAACCTTTTACCAGACAGACAGAGAGAGTTGACATAAGCTTCGTAAAAATACTCTTAGATAATAGGCCAGTTTATTCAAATGTATACTTGCGTTATATTATTTCCACTAAACATTAGACCAGTGATGCCCAAAGTACGGCCCGCGGGCCAAATCCGGCCCGCGACGTGAGTCCATCAGGCTTGCCGAAATGTCGGCACAAAGTGTTGAAAATCCCCCCTTTTTCCAAAAAAAAAAAGTAAAAATGTATCTTTACTTACGTTACGGGCTTAGGGCCCTCAACATCTTTGTTTTATAAAGAAAGTGTGGCTAACAACATATAAACGACATTATGAAACAAATATGACGGCATTCTTGGTTTGAGCCGCGAATAAAAGATTGTTAAAATAAGCCTAGAAATAGGAGGATTGATGAGTATATTTACCAAACAAAATTACTCCGTTGTAAAGCTAGCTACAATGTTGCTGATATTTTAAGTAGAGGAATGAAGCCATCTTCTGACTCGGGGAAAAAAAAGATAAATTTCAAATATCCCATTAATTAATGACGCACAGGATCTACAGGTTTCAGGTCAATATCGCCTACGTTTTGTTCATGTGGCCCGCGACACGAGTGTCGGAAATAAAAATGGCCCGCTGGTCGAATTAGGTTGGGCATCACTGCATTAGACCATCATATACATCTTCTTATATGGTCAGATCAGGTGGAATTGTAAACTAACAAAATAAAAAAATATTACTTTAAAAAAAAGGCAAATCGGTTCCAAGGGAAGAACTCTACATTTTCAGCCATATATCTCTTAATACTGTAGTCTGGTAGTGAGGACCAAACTTTCCAGTCAATTACGTCATCGCACAAAAAGACTTTTTTAATTGGTCGTCTTTTAGTCTTCAGAGATAAGGGCAGTGTTGCCGTGGACACTAGTTGTATGTATAAACTTCCTCTTCCAGACCTTGGGGCATCTGTTTTTGTGTTAGCGAAGATGTCATGTGGCCAGCACATGTCCTTAAATTAGGTACCTATTAGAGCTGTGTGGAGGCGCCCTAAAGATCGTGAAAAGAAAAAAAAACTAGTCTTCACCAGAATTGGAACCCGAGACCACTCAGGCACCGCGCGTCAGGACATTACAAATCGAATAATAACTTTTTGAAGAGATTCCCTGAACCGGACATCGTTCACTCGAAACCAGATGCGAAAGAAAGTGTGCAACAAACCCAGAACTCTATCGGCCATAGCGTAAACGCCAGGCTGAAAAATTTGAATGTCTGTTTTATTCATTACAGTTGGGAGAAATTCTTTCCAATGACCCAAGGCTTCACTAGGGGCTGGACGCAGTCCTATAAGAGCTATATTCAGAACCCAGAATGCTGCAGTTTTAGACTTTGCTGTGTGTTGGCGTAATGACTGATTGCACAGTGCGTTGTCCTGCCGCGGGCCCGCAGTTTGTCGCACGGGGTGAAACTAATGAGATAATGGTAACGAATGTAACTAATGGTGCCAATAAGGAAGTAAAACAGAAGCCTTGATGTACCAAACAGAACCGAGTTCAGTGCACTGGAAAGGATGGAAGAGATTCCCCATTAGAACGATCACAATCTATACACCAGTTTCCATAGCAGAATCTCGCGCCAGATACGTTTGACTAACATGGCAGTGCTTAAATATAACAGAAAAAATATTTAAAAAATTAAACGCATAATACATCTTTATATACAAAGAGCATACCTGATAATAATGAAATGTTCAATTGATTAGGCATTTTTTAAGTTCAAAGTGAAAGATGTTATGATATTCTAAATTAATGAGATAATTGAAACATGTTTAGTTTTTCTTACAAATTTACGTTTTCGTTACCTGTTAGGTCATGAGACAGAAACAAGTTTGGAAGAATACTAAGACCTTGATGTCTTAATTAAAATCTCGACTATCTGGTCTAGGGGACATAACCGAGAAAATGTTATTTTTTTTAAAGGCTTTACTTCGTTAACATTATTGTTAAATAAAATTCGGAAAATTTAAATTATGTCAAATATGAAATAGATCTACTTTGCTTTTACCTATCCCTTAGTCTGTTGGGCCGTTGGGGCGCCATGCAAGATTAGTCGACCGTCTTTCTCCATTCCTTTCTGTCTTTTGCTTTAGTTGGAACCTCTTTCAATGGCAGGCTTGTCCATTCTTTTATGTTGTCTTACCATCGCTTTCTCTGTCTGCCTCTTTTTCCTGGGACTGTTCCCTGAAGGAAGGTCTTTGCGAGCCGCTTTATACTAGAGGTGCCAATCTATTTGATGCCTGATGTCATATCAATGTACGATCCGAGATGTCAAGGGTCCTAACATTTAAAAATGGGTATCCAAAGGAACTGAAGTGTTATAATTTAGACGTTAATTGGTTGGCGAATATTATAAAGGGTTTGATCTCTTTACCATATGCCGGATTTGATCCACAGGCCAGATGTTGGTGATCACCTCATTGAACTATATAATTTACACACACACACACACACACACATATATATATATATATATATATATATATATATATATATATATATATATATATATTAGTTTATTCCTTCCTGTTTGACTGCCCTAAGACTTGTCCTGATATGCCATCTAGCTGTCCAAAGGGATGTAATCGATAGAATGTGACATCGTTAGGGCCTCATCAATTCTAAATCCGGTTCTGGTAATGAATCGTAAGAAGAATGATATTAAATTTTTGTGTACTATTAAAAGGTTACTGAAAATCGTTTGTATTCATCCAGTTTGTAATGGTAGCCTTAATAAGGAGTTCCACTATGTGAAACGAAAAGGCTGCTTAGTTGACGCCAGTGTGAAAAGGATTGGCGTTGATGTCTTAAAATCTCGACAATCTAGTCTAGGGGACATAACCGCGAAAATGTTATATTTCTAAAATGCTTTACCTTTACAACTGTATTGCGAGAAAGCAATACCAAGATTAACTTATAATCAACATTCTATATATAGAGGTACCTGCTTTTTTAATGTCATCACGGTGTATGGAATAATAATTTCATTTTTACCTCACTATTTCAAGTTATTACAAAGCTTATATCAACTCACTCTGTCTGTCTGTTGAAAAGTTTGTAAATGTAATTTCACGTTAATTCACCTACATCCAATTTTCATTCAAGATGAAATTTTGAACAACTATTTCTTTTAAATGACTAAACAAGGATCAATAAGATAAATTCACCAATTAGTTATTTAACTATTGGTACTTAATTAATCTGTTTGGTATCGAACAAGGGAAAGATATTGTAACTGACTGATGTGGTGGTATAGGATGAATTAGTCCTATTTTACTTTGTAAAGAGAAATTGGTCGCTGCATTAAAATTTAAACTAATAATAGATAGCTATAAAAACATTATATTTTCATAAGCACTTCGCTGGCACATTGGTTAATGTGTTGGCTTTAGCCGTCGAGTCGAATTCGGGTCTTTCAATTTTTTTTATATTTATATAAATACCTTTGAAAAGCTATCACGGTAACATTTAGTTTTCACAACTGTTCCAGATAATTGATAGGATTATATGGTACTCAGAAAACTAAAAGCATGACATTGAGCTAAACAAAACAATTGGTAAAAATATAATTTAATCTCACAGATGTATTATTGTTGGTCTAAAACTGTTGTCTAAACTAACTGATATAACTATATTTTATATAATAAATTTTTTAAAAAGCATTTCTTAGAAGTTCTTGTTTTATGGTTGGATTTGACATGCGCGGACACGCTACTCTGCCTCATCGTGGCGCTCGTTTGGAAAAGACCATTAGAGGAAGTGGTTAGGCTAAACGGGTAGCAACACAAGACTCCCGTGGGGATGTCCACGGGTAGACGAGAGTCCACCCATTGCACGGGCGGGGTTGCATAAGAGTCCCCATAAACCTGTCACACATCCATTCGCTGTTCCTCAAGGGACCGTTACACAAAATGGCGAGTCCCCCACGGTTAGCTTGGTAGAACGAAGGAAAATGGCGGAGGCTCCCGGTGTCCTCGGCCTTCGGCCATGTGCAGCCAAGCATGCGTCGGGGGCCAAAGGCATTGGAAACAGCAATGCTTTACATAGGCATTGACTCTTGTATCTCTCGAGTTCTCTCAAACAGAACTGTGTTCCCACAGGTTTTGTTTTTTTTTTTTGTTTTTTTTTTACTGTTTGGCGTCCAAACAGGTTTTTTTTTCAAACTTTGAGCTCGAAGAGCCTTTGGCTCAGCTCTTAAGACGACATGTGCTATTTAATTTGTTTGCAGATATCTGAACTTTCAGTATTTGTGATTCTTTTGTTGTTGTTTTTGTTATGTCATGAAAAGACTTAATTTTAAACATTGAATAAACACTTTAAACTTGTGTTTTTTTATATTTTCTTGTATGTGAGTATATATCTAATTAGCCTACAAGCTCTTTAAACAAAAAAATTAAAGTTCCTATTTCTGTCCTTGCGATCTATGGGGCAGATGACGTAAAGGTCTGTTTCTGTGGCCCACGGTTAACGAGGGTGTCATGTGGCCAGCACAACGACATCAAGTTCTTCAGACATTAAGAAATGTACATTGGAGCGACATTTCAAGCTCATTGATGTGTTTCGTTTTGTAAGTTAATTTTTCAATACTATATTTGAGTGTAAGATTTTTGAATATATCAACTTTGAAGTCTCTCAGCAATGTCGACATAACCGAAAACATTTTATATTTTAGAAAAATCTTTACTTGAAATATTCACATTCTCTAATACAATTTGGAAACTTCAATCAAATACAGAAACGACGAAAGTGCCAATTCTGTTTTCTTCCTGGGGTCATTTCAATTTACGAGACCCAATAAATGAATCCAAATGGAACTTAACTACTGCGACTTTAATATTAAATTGTTCGCAGCTATCTTAAGGGTTTGGTCTCTTTGTCATATGCCGGAAATGATCCACAGGAGAGATGTTGGGGTGTGATCACTGATTTGAATTATATAATGTAGAAATATTATATATTATAAAGTGTAAAAGTCCTTCGGATGGCTGCCTGGTCGTGCGGTTTGCGCGTTGGACTGTCGTTTGGATTTATCGATGGTCCCAGGTTCAAACCCTGCCCGCTCCCATCCCCCGTCGTCCTGCGGGAGGTTTGGTCTAGGAAGTAAACTATCTTCAACTCTGAACATCCGAAACATTCAAAACAAATAAACATTCTGTTCTTGTTTGACTTCCTTGGGACCTTCCCTTTTATTCCTTCTAGTCAAAGGGATGTAATCAGGAAAATGTGACATCTTTCAAAAGTAGTCATTTTACTAAATTACAATTATTGACCTAATCGTCCTTATAGCAATGAGATAATTAACCTAAAAATTTTGAAAATTTATATAACATTTTCAATACCTTCTTTTACCTGACCCTCTTTCATGCACGCTACATTTTATTTACATACAAATTAGTAGCCAAATTACTCCAATCTTACTCGCCTATTATAAAAAGTATTACAATCATGGCCGGTCCTAACAATGAACCTCATTCGCCAATCGTAAACAAACAACTTTTAGTCACGTGATAATATTGATAAAACAAGAGAAATAACTATCACATGATAGCCATTGTGTATTTAAAATTCGATCGTAATTTGTATAGAAGAGATATAGAATCACGTGGCTAAATGTTTGTTTATGATTGGTGAATGAGGTCCATTGCATGGCCCTATGCGAAACGGATTCAGCGGGGCTCAGTCTGGGTAGAGATAAGGATAATATATGAAAATTAAAATGTGTGTAAAAATTGAGTTAGTCTTTGTCTTACATTTTTATTAAATGAAATTTGATAATGCGTTTTTTTTTTATATCGCTCGTAGGATTGGCGTTTTCCCAATTGAATTTTGTCTACTTTTCTGGATATTTTTTTAATGAATTTTCAGGAGATTTTAATAATTTCTGGAGATTTCTAGGAGCTCCTGGAAAATCAGGAGGCCACGGAAACCCTGTTATAAGTTATAAAGATTTAATTTAATAAATTACACCTAGAATTAGCGCTCGGCCTATAAAAGTGCGTGGCCCACTGCGGGCGCATAGGTTGCAATGGCCTAAGTCCGGCCCTGACTATAATCCACTATTTCTCACCTTCTCCATTCTGTAGAATTCAAACTACAGGACTACAGGTACACTGTTAGTTTTTGAATTCTGAATATGATCAACAGACAAACAGAAACATTCTAATACATAAACAGTGATTGGAGGAAACACAACTAGGTCAGCTGTAAGTCACATCCGATGTGACCTACTTTTTTTTGCAGCAGTGCGCGACACGCTCAGTCCGAGACGACAAACCCAATCTCTTCGAGTGACTTTAATTAGACTCCAACGACCCTAAGTGCATTCCTTCTGGACAGTTAGTTGTGTAGTGGGTCAAATAGCTTTACATTTCAACACGATGTGTTATTACGCTGTACTTTGAAGGATCGGCTTTTTTTGACCAGGAGATTCCCGAGTTATTGAACGTTCGTCTGGCTGACGTCAGTGTAGTGAACTAGGATATGATTGTTCGCTTGGGTGACGATTAAAAAAAGTTAAAGGTGACTAAGGCCGTGTGTTAAGAAGACACAACGTGTTATCGTCTGCTCTACCATAGTCGGTGGATGATGTGTTACAAATCTTATGCAGTTATGGATAAATAAATTATGGTAAGTCTTTGTATTCTGATCTTTGGATCATAGATCTATATAATGCACATATCATTCAAGAGTAGACCTATCCACTATAGATTTAACTCTACATCTAGACTCAAATCTAGAGCTACGCGTAGATCTATATCTAATCTAGATGATAGATCTCTATAGGCCTAAAATACCGTATCTTAGACCAGTAGCGTAGCAAGGTAGCCTCGGGCCCGGGTTCAAGAATATCAGGTGCCCCCCTCCCCCCAAATAAGACTTTTAAGGTTATACTTATTAATTGACTTTACGGAAGTGCAATTATGACTTAAGTATTAAGTATTCAGTTTAGTGTCACCCCCAAGGCTCACTTGGGCCCCAACTGGTCAATAACTCCCTTTGCGCCATGGTTGGTATTCCAGAGACTGTGGGCCCGGGTTCATTGAACCCCTTCGCGCCATGGATGCTACGATGCCACTGTCTTAGACCCTAGAGCTAATCATCTAGACCCAGATCAACATTTAAATCTATATAAGTAGTCTATATTTTTATATCTTTTGATCTATACATAGATTTAGATCTATATTAATATATTTTCTTATTAAATGTTTATATTGGAAATAAATAGTAGGCCTATACACATACACACACACACACACACATATATATATATATATATATATATATATATATATATAGAGAGAGAGAGAGAGAGAGAGATGTTAACCATTTAGAGCTAGATCTACTAGTCTCTAACAGATCAAGATCGAAGCTGAATTAGTCCCCTTTATAGGTCGCCGCTTTAAAATAAGTTTGGAACAAACAATAGAAAACTATACAATGTTCTATTTTCATTAGCACCTTACTAGCAGAGTCGTTAGTAAGTTGGCTTGAGGAAGCTTGAGCCATGAGATCGAAATCAGGTCTTTCCTCCTCCCCCCCCTCTTTTTATAGACAGTTTTAAAAAGTATTAAGGTAAAATTCAACCTACCCACCACCCTACCCCCATTTTTCCATTGGTCCAGACAAGTGATAAGATCATAGCGTAGTGCGAAAGCGAGACGCATGAAACTGCGCTAAACAAAAACAATTGGTGAAGAAAAAATATTTCTACTCGCACAGATTTATTATTGTTAGTCTATATCTATTACACATTTAATTACATGACTTGTCCAAACTAATTGATATAACTACATTTAATATAAGCCTAAGCTTCTTCTTTTTTTTTTGTTTTTATTCTTGTTTGTAATGTATTCTTATAATAAATACATTTTAAACGAAAGCCTATATTACTAGATGATGTTTCTGGAAAGCGGGGGGAGGGCACCAATCAAGCAATAGGCTAACGTGCCTGGCGGGCAGATGTGCCCAGTACGCCTCCGAGATATTGAATAAATATGTGTGTATATTGTTTGGCCTTTGGGTACCTTTCATTTGTGTAAACTGTTGTGTTATCGATCTCAAAGAAAAGACAGGTTGTGTAAGGGGCATGCATGTAATGTAGGTCACGACATGTGTGCTTATATGCTTTCGATCTATGTTTACACTTGCTTGCTTAGTGTCGCAATGTAAACGCTGTGTGTACAAATGAAACCCGCTGTGAATCTTGTTTTCCACGCCTCGCTGCTCATGTATGTATAATTTCAACATGTTGTTTTTTAACTTTCATAAATCAATGGACCTCATTCACCAATCGTAAATAATAAACACATTTAGCCACGTCATAATATTGTTAAGACAATGAAAAATACGTATCTAGAGACAGCCTTTATGGACTACATAATTTGTATAGAAGATATATAGAATCACGTGGCTAAATGTTGTTTGTTTACGATTGGTGAATGAGGTCCATTACCATTGCTGAGGGGGATAAAAGGGAGATCACCCATTTCAGACCTTGCGATCTATGGCAGATGATGTAAAGCTCACCTCTTTCTATGGCCGATGGTTACAGGGGTGTCATGTGGCCAGCACAACTACCGAATCTACCCCAACTTATGTTAGGTAACCTTTCGAGTTGTATGGACTCAGGGTCGTCCTAATAATCCCGAAATTCATAATCCGAGTCTTCACCGAGATTTGAATCCGAGACCCCTCGATTCGGAAGCAGAGTGCTTTACGGCTCAGCCACCCCGCCCCGGAGTTAGCTAATGTAAAACGAATTGATCCCAATTGTACAGCAACTGTGGCATGGCCTGAACCCTGCAGCACAAGACCCGCCTATACACACGCACACAACAACAAACTGTCATAACTTTGGCTGTGTGTGTGTGTGTGCGCTATGTTACAGGTGAGATACAGGAGCCCACGCGTTACACATTTAGTTGTAGGCGGTTACAACACTGAGTTATGCCCTAAGATAAGTTGCCCTCCCCCGATGTCAGTTGCACAACAACCCGAGTGTGACAAGGCACCGATAAGATGACAGATAGCGTTTAATTCTCTCAATTTAGAATAGAATTAACCTCTTCACTGGAGTAAGTCAACATTTTTTTCATAATTTTTTTTTGCTTCGTTGGAAAATTCCCCTGTGAAACTTTCCTTGTACAAAAATCTTTTTTCGAAGAGTAGCTTTAGATCTATCTTTTTATGTATAGGCCTACGAAACACTGCACAATCTTATTACACATGAGTACGAAGAAAAACACGCTCATAAGTTTTATTTGTACAAATATAAACACAACCACACATGTCGCACACAACCACACGACATGAACACAACCACACGTGAGTTGTACAAGAATTCGAGTGAGCTGCTAATGTTGTATGGTGAATATGGCCTACCAGCTCCCATTCACTAATGTTGCCGACTTGATTCCTCTAATCCTAGCTGGATATATTAGGTCTGCTGAGCGTAAACATTAAAAATTCTAGTTTGGAATTTTATTTGTAAATAATACATAAAAACTGATACATCTTTGGCCTCCTTCAGTCGCCAAGCGACTATGGAACATCTCATGGAAATGAGATGAATGCCTGGGCATTAGCTGTGGGAACGATGTCCACCTTCTCCACCCAGCTGATGTATCCAAAGGAACGCAGTGCCGATACAGTATGGGGTCAGCGGCGTCGCAGGTTCTGCCAGGGTGGCCAGCTCCTGATTTTTCCTCAGGGTTGACTCCAGAAGTCTTTCCAATGATTGGGTAAAGCTGCAAGCCAACAGAGGTTTGAATTCAGAGTTTTCCTTCTCCTACGTGGGTAGCCAGCCGTGGCTCACGTGCTCCTTATGTCCTATACATAGACACGAAATTATACAATTAAATTTTAGAACCAACTCCATGTTATTTGTATGAATAGATATTTGGATCATTATGAGCGACCCCACTTATTGTCTCTCCCTATAAATCTACTCCCGGTAAATAAGGTACAGCTAGAACGTTGCAGAAATCTCTAGCAACGGGAGTCAAATTTAACTTAGATTATTAATTACCTCCCCTAAGATTATTAATTACCTCCACTAACTATTTAGTAAAAAATAGAACATTCTGGTACTCTGATCATTATTAATTATTAATTAAAATTAATACATTTTCGTCAGATAGTTTTATTACCTCCCCTGACTTCTTCCTAAAAATTAAATCATCTGAAATCAGATATTCAGCTAAAAACATTTCTACTCTGGAAGAGGAGGCTATGTGGCCTACCATGAGTTTCTTGGCTCTGACTCAGTTAAAATCTTTGGACCATATGATGTTTGCAGAATTGATGTGGAGGCCTTAAAAGTGATTGGCTCTCAACTTGACAAGGGCAATAAAGTTTGTAGTCTCTGACTCAAAACTTGAACTACATGAAACCTGACATTTAAGTGTCTGAGCGGACCACATTCGGGGGAGATTTTGAGTTTGAGCTTCTTTGTTACCCTGTTGTTGTTTTTTTTAGTAATTTATTACAAAGCTTGAAATAATAAATACAAAACAAAAAAACATGGAAACGAAAACAAATCGTAAATAATACAAGCTCTGAAAATCAATTTATCCTCTCTAGAAAATATATTGTCAGTCTTTCTCAAAAGCAATATAAATACTCAGAAAATCCTACCTACAGGCAGGGCCGGTCTTAGGCCACTGCAACCTATGCGGCCGCAGTGGGCCCCGCACTTTCATAGGCCTCGTGCGAATTCTAGGTGTAAATTATTAAATTAAACCATTTAACGTATTATTAAAAGGTACCTGGAATTCTCCTGAAATTGCAAAACATACGAAAACGTCATAAAAATATCCTGAAATTATAAAAAACTTCTGAAAACTCATGCAAATCTCCTTAAAAACAGACTAGAATGTCATTTCGGGGTGATTTTGTACTTAGTAAAGTATGAATAGAATGCAAAGACGAATTTATTTTCTATTACAAAATCTTAATTTTCACTTATTATCCTTATCCCTACCCAGACTGGGCGCAATCCGTTTCGCATAGGGCCCCGCAATCTATAGGACCGGCCCTGCCTACAGGTACAAGTAATTCAACAGAAACAAAGAAAGTAAAAAAGAAATATATTTTTCAGACCATCTCTTCCGGTGGTTCTGCCTGGGGCTAGGGCGACCCACCAGCTTTCTCCAGGCGTCTGGATACTGGGTGAGTCTCTCCAACCGTCCCCACGTGTTGTCAATCTGCTTGGCATCTGCTTCCAGATGGTACCCTATAAAGCTCAGTGAACTCAGGAGCGTCCTAAAAATCCCGTAATTCAAAATCCCATTCTCGACCGGGATTCGGTCCAGAGACCCCTCTCTTTAGATGCGAAGTGCCTTATCACTCAACCACTATGCCCCCATAAAATAGTATTATATTACAATAACTTCACTGCATATTATTCCTTAAAGCCGCATTCTTGTATTTTCAGTTGGTTGCGATGTATGATATAATCTAAATACATGTATGTTATATCGTGTTAGTGAACATGCCTAACAAACTGGACAGTATTAACTTCCTGCCCGCAAAGAGCAATCTACAATCTTCCAACTAAGGACAGGACACACACCTCTGTTAAAATTACCATCTCAATAAAATAAACTCCACACAACTCCCCCTTTGTAGACACTGCTCCCACCCCTTATGAAACCGTAAACCATATCCTTTTTGAATGCCTCTTCCTAATCCAACCTTAGGCAGACCCTTCTTCCACTACAGCCCAACATAACCAACACCCTGTACGGCAGTGCTGAACAACTGAAGAAAACAGCACACTATTTTTTTCCTTGGCACAGTCTGCAAAAGAGCTGACAGCTCGGCAGCAAAAAGCTGGCTAGAAGAAGAAGAAGAAGTTTGGTGTTAGAGTCATCTTAAATATTTGATAATAAGGGCAACAGCTGCCTTGAGGTCTTCGGAAAGTTTGCCTTTTACAATTTAACCAAACACAATACCTACACCTACGCTTGAACTATTGTAAAATGTTTTAAAGGCGGGTTTGTATAATAGACTTGTTGCATTTACATTTTGCGCTATTATTAATGGGATGTATGTGTGCATCTGTATCGTATCGTATTATTTGAGCAAGTTACATTTATTGATCGCTCTTTAAGTTGTATAAAGTAGGTATTTTTTTTTTTTACAATACCTATTTTCAAGTCACTTCTTCCTGGAGGGTGGCCTGACGCTGATCTCAAAAATGGCTCTAAACGATTTTTCCTAGAAACTTAACAGTTGATGTATATCGGTGAGGAAAGTATTACTAGCTTGCTGGCCACACGGGGAAAACTCTAGTTTGACCGTTATACTTTTTCAAAGTCAAATTAATGTAAATTTGGCTATAGGCTAAATCTAGGTCTAGATCCTACATAGGTTTTGAAAGGACTAACGCGTTCGGGAATATCCGAATGTAAGGCTTTATTTATTCAACAGTTATATATATATATATATATATATATATATATATATATATATATATATATATATATATATATATATATATATATATATATATATATATATATATATATATATATATATATATATATATATATATATATATATATATATATATATATATATATATATATTATCGCTCATAAAAATTGTGCTCTTTGTCTTCTAGGTCTAGATCTAAATACTTATCATTGAAATAGTAAAGGTGTACTAGATCTTTACATTCGCTTAACCAGGATTCTTTCTTGGGGAGAGGATGGGAGGGTTACAAAAATGTTTTTAGATGTAACATTCAGTAATTTGTAAGAGAAAAACAATCGTTCAATAAGTTGTACAAAGGAAGTACTTTTTTTTTAAATTATTTTTTTTAAATTTATGTTGTACACAAACTGTAGAGCTACTTTTTTTGATAAGAATGCTTCCTAATGAATGAAAAAGTCTCTTTCTTGTCCACAGTGCGTTGATAAACTCTTCCCGCTTTAGTATTTGGTCCGAAAAAAAAAGCAAATGAAGATTACTTTTTTAAAACATAGTTTATCTTAAATAAACGGCTAATTAATGACATTTATCTGAAAATTGCAGGGTTTAGCTCCCTTTCAACCATATAAAACTAAATTAATTAATTCGTACTAATTGATTAACTAATTAGTTAATTTTTCGATTGATTCCTGTGTTGTCATCCACTATGAATAATTGTGCAAAATTTCAACTTGATCCGAGAATGGGAAGTGGAACAAGAAGCATGTCAAAACGTAGTAAGGGGAAAAAATGCATATATATACATCCATATCCCTCATTAAGTAGCAGCTATTCCCCTTATTTCGACTTCAAACAAAATAATTTCTCACCAGTCCTTTAATTAACTAATTATTTAATTTTTTTTTTGATCGGTTTATGCCTTGACAGGTACATTAAATAATTGTGCAAAGTTTCAACTTGATCCGAGAATGGGGGAAAAATATGCTCAAACTTTTTACCAGACAGACAAGGTGAGTTGATATAATCATAGTTTCTGAGGGGCTCTGGGGAACAAGTTTCTTTGGAATAGCTTTTAAAATACAAAGACAAAGGTTGTCATACATCTGCTTTTTTTAAAACTGTGCATGAGTAAGCCAGGTGATTGGAAGGAGTACATTTGATAGATTGATATAATGGTATTGCAGAAAAAATAAAATTCACACCTATGACCAGTGCCTGTTGGACGTAGGACACGATTTATAAAAGGAGGACTTGTCGTACTTGCGCCGGACGTCTGGTAACCCCGGGCTGGAAGAGAGCCTAAGATTGATAAAAGTTGTATTCTCCTGTAGAAGTTATAGACATGTTGTTCGTGTTCTATATTGCTGTTGTTATACTAGTAATGCTGAGGTGGAGAGTTATAGTCAAACTGAATTTCCATTTTGCTTGGACCAGTACAATTATTTCACTATCTTATCTTATTATCTTGTCTTGATATATTATCTTTTTATTTTATTATCGTATATTATTATCGTATCTTATCTTATTATTTTATCTTCTTTACTTATCTTCTTATCTTATCTTATCTTATCTTATCTTGTATTATCATCTTATTTTTATTATCTTATCTTATTATCTTATCTTATTATATTATATTATTACCTTATCTTATCTTATTATCTTATCTTATTATTTTATCTTATCTTAAGCATGGCTGATAAGAAATCACATTCACTCTACTTCTAACTTGTGTTGTTGTTCTATAAGCAGAATATGAAACAGACGAGTATTACCCTTCCATGGAAAGATTTCCTTTTCCTGATGTAAGGCATCCCTGATAGGGGCCCAGTCAAAGCATGAAGGGGCTGACTAGGAGAATTGGGGCCCATGGCCTGGCCAGTATCTTTGTGAGCGTTTGTCTGTTTGAGCTAGGTAAGTTTTATCGACAAGTACAAATATCATAAAACTCAACCAATTAATAAACATATAAAAACCTCAACCAATAGGCCTATATAAACATACATAAACCTCAATCAATATATAAACATACATAAGCCTCAGCCAATATATAAACATACATAAACCTCAATCAATATATAAACATACATAAGCCTCAGCCAATATATAAACATACATAAACCTCAATCAATATATAAACATACATAAGCCTCAACCAATATATAAACATACATAAACCTCAATCAATATATAAACATACATAAACCTCAACCAATATATAAACATACATAAACCTCAATCAATATATAAACATAAATAAACCTCAACCAATATATAAACATACATAAACCTCAACCAATATATAAACATACATAAGCCTCAACCAATATATAAACATACATAAACCTCAACCAATATATAAACATACATAAGCCTCAACCAATATATAAACATACATAAACCTCAATCAATATATAAACATACATAAACCTCAATCAATATATAAACATACATAAACCTCAATCAATAAATAAACATACATAAACCTCAATCAATATATAAACATACATAAGCCTCAACCAATATATAAACATACATAAACCTCAACCAATATATAAACATACATAAGCCTCAACCAATATATAAACATACATAAGCCTCAACCAATATATAAACATACATAAACCTCAACCAATATATAAACATACATAAACCTCAATCAATATATAAACATACATAAGCCTCAACCAATATATAAACATACATAAGCCTCAATCAATATGTAAACATACATAAACCTCAACCAATATATAAACATACATAAACCTCAATCAATATATAAACATACATAAACCTCAATCAATATATAAACATACATAAACCTCAATCAATATATAAACATACATAAACCTCAACCAATATATAAACATACATAAACCTCAACCAATATATAAACATACATAAGCCTCAATCAATATATAAACATACATAAACCTCAACCAATATATAAACATACATAAACCTCAACCAATATATAAACATACATAAACGTCAACCAGATAGAAGAGCAATACTATAAAAAAAAAAAAAAGAGACACGAGAGACTTAACAGCAAACATATTTTTTGGCATAGCCACTTTATTTTAAACTTTTGAATCAACCATCACAATTGTGTGTGTGTGTATATATGTGTGTGCATTTCGCATGTTCCTGTGTTTGTCGTTGAGATATGTGAAGGTTAGCATGGATGTTTACATGTTTTGTGTGTATGTTGGGAAATATGTATGTCTAAATGTGATGTTAGAACTGTGTTTTGAAATGTATCAAGTTCTGGCTATCGAAAAATTATTTAAATCAGTGGTTACTCATAGGCATTGACCATTTGTATTCATCTTGAAATCTCTAAAGATGCACATTTTGAAATTACATTTATTGAAACAATTTAATTTTTTTTGCTGTTGAAATTCAAAAATTAGATCCTGAAGATGTGCTCAATCTTTTGTCTTAACGATGTGCTAGATCTTTTTTCTCAAAGATGTGCTACGATCTTTTGTCTCAAAGATGTGCTCTGATTTTTTTTTTCTCAAAGATGTGCTATGATCTTTTTTTTTTCTCAAAGATGTGCTATGATCTTTTTTCTCAATGCTGTGTTATGATCCTTTTTCTCAAAGATGTGCTATGATCCTTTTTCTCAAAGATGTGCTATGATCCTTTTTCTCAAAGATGTGCTATGATCTTTTTTCTCAATGATGTGCTTTGATCTTTTTTCTCAAAGATGTGCTACTATCTTTAGTCTCAAAGATGTGATATGATCTTTTTTTTCTAAATGATGTGCTACGATCTTTAGTCTCAAAGATGTGCTATGATCTTTAGTCTCAAAGATGTGCTATGATCTTTTTTTTCTCAAAGATGAGCAATGATCTTTTTTTTTCTCAAAGATGGGCTACGATCTATTGTCTCAAAGATGTGCTATGATCCTTTTTCTCAAAGATGTGCTACGATCTATTGTCTCAAAGATGTGCTATGATCCTTTTTCTCAAAGATGTGCTATGATCTTTTGTCTCAACGATGTGCTATGATTTGTTGTCGCAATATATGAAACACCTATTTTCACAACGATGCGCTACGATCCTTTCTCTCAATGATACATAATCTTAACAATGCTTTACGATTCAGGGACTCGCCCATCTGCACTTAATTGTGGGCGTGGGACTACATAATGCATGAATGTTGGCCAGTTCTACCATAGAACAGTGCGTTTTTTGTTTTCTCCTCGACTTGCGCCATCTGGCGTGTGATATTGTTTCTGGGCATTCTGGCCAATACGAAAGTGAATGTTACATCCATTATACAGTATAAAATAAAGTACCTAGGTATTAGTACGGTTGTATTCGTGAAACCTTCAACCACTTCTTGAAATATCTAAGAGATTGTAATCAGTCGTTAGATTTGTTTCTTTTTAATGCCCCCCCCCACACACACACAAAGACATAAAAAAGAGTTGGACAGAATAAATTATCTCCAAACGATTTGGATGTTGCATCCACGGCCAGGCATAGGCAAACTAGGCAAGCTCGTGATATACAAGATAACAATCTTTTTAAATGTAGTCTTTACCATGTATTAGTATAATATATGGAGATAAAATTATTGAGAAACGCTTGTAACCTCATTGTTGTAAAATTGTATGTAGTTATCTCCTCTTATTGATTCTTCTATTAGGGTCTGAGCTGTTTCTGTATTGCGGTTTCTCCAGTGTAATAGAACCAAAATATTATAACAATTTCTTTTTTTTTATTATCATTTTTTTAATAATTATTTTGCAGTAGTGTGTTCTTGTCGGTCCCCGGTGACGGAATTGTTTGCCTACCACAATCCCACAGTATACCAGATGAATGATAGTGTCATCCCTTTTTTAACCTCAGACAAGTACTCAATTTTATTTATTTCTAGTGATTGTGTCAATTTGCTAGTGATTGTGTCAATTTCATTTACTTATAGTAATTGTGTCAAATTTATTTCTAGTGATTGTGTCAAATTTATTTCTAGTGATTGTGTCAATTTTATTTATTTCTAGTGATTGTGTCAAATTTATTTCTAGTGATTGTGTCTTGTTTATACCTCCTTGTTTCTTGTATATATCTTGTATTAGTTATTAAATTTCTAATTATTACTGCTCTGCTAAGATAATCAACTTATATAGACAGTAAGAAAAGTTAAAAGTTCTATTTTGACTTTTCATTTTTTTTCTATCTCCAGAGGAGAAGAATGCACTTTCTTGATTTCTGCTTCAGACAAAAATGAAATTGTGACCTTGTCATTTCCAATCTTCAGTTTAAAAAGTGATGATTGTTTGGAAATTTTTGATGGTCAGTGATGTTCTGGATACGCAGTTGACTCTTGATAGTCCGACATTTCATGATCTGACACTTTTAGTAATCCAACACACTCAGTAATCCAATGCAGTGCCATTGTAAAGTCATATATTTAATGTTTACTGTAGTATGTATTCTTTTAGAATGTAGGTCAGGCTTAATTTGTAATTTAGTACCATTTGTATTTGTAAAGTTTCCCCTTTTTTCATCTATTGTTCATTTTAAAAGTCTAAGAGAATATCATGTTACATAAAAATATACATTTCTTGACATACATTCATTGAACTACAGTTAGCCTTTTGGAAATCTGAGGTTTTTGGTCTCTGGTTTCATAACTGTCATATTAAGTGTCAACTGTATATCCTATTTGAGAAAGCAATTTCTATTAGTATAGATTTTGGTAATTATTAGATCTACATATTGAGGATTTGACCATTGAAATGAAAAGGACATATTTGTAATATATAGTCTAAATGTTCTTGTTTGTATCTTCCCAATTTTAATACCATTTAAAGTGGTGATTATTTATTTTACAATAACCGTTATTTAAGTATTCTTTTAAACTTAGATATTTAAGTATGTGCAGCCAAACATGTATGATTGTATATATTAGCGAAAACAAAATGCATAATTAGAACTTAGAAAAACCTGTTGAGCCCTTATATTATTTAGAATTTCAAACAAATACTCAGGACCTGAATAAATTCAGCTTCACACAATGTGTGAAGACAGGCAGAAAGAGTAAAAGTTTCTTAATTCAAATTGTGACTTAAAATAACATAATTTTTTTTTCAGCATTGTAGACACTAAAGTCTATAAAATCTGCTACACTCATGGCTGTTGGTTAATTAGCTATCAACCAACAAATTTCTTCTATTTATATGAATAGATATCTCAGTGTCTATGGTGCCATTCTATAAGTACCTAGGTGTTGACTCGAGTACTTATTTCCTCCTACACATTGCTTTTCCCTTTTTTAAAAAAATCATCTGTGTTGAAAGGACATGTGCCCATTCATGCATAACAATTAAACTTGTCACATAAATGACCTGTTCTTGGACAGTGTTCAGAGGACTACAAGGAAGTTGTTTCGCTCTGATTAGTTTTGAACCTTAGCAGTGTCAGAGGCATAACAATAATTATTTGTTTCGGTTTGGAGGCTACTCATTTTGCATTGCCTTTAACAAAAATGTGGTGAAATAAAATGTACTATATTACTTCAGATTTATAGCAGTGGCATCAAAAAGTTGGCTTTCATTAATTACTTGACAAAGGAACAAAAGAGATCTTGTATTGGTTTGTTTTTTGTGATCAGGGCTTTGTCTAAAATGTTAAAATTGTAACTTAAAGGGTGTTTTGTTATGTTTAAAATCTTATTAGCTTTCTTAAGAATTTTATATTTGAACAGATGTCCAAGTGAGTTTTTATCTGTTGCAAATGATTCTGCTAACAGAATTTTATGATTTTTTTTTTTCACATATTACATTAAATAATGTTTTGACTTCTTTTATTTTAGGCAAAGCAGAAAATTCTCAAAGTCTTGATGAGCTTTGTGATAAAAACCCTAAACCAGCATACACTAGTAGCCAGCAGGTGCTGCGTGTGGTCTATAAGCGAGGGGAAGAAAGTGGCAAGAGAAAGCTTTCTATGATGTATTCTTCACAAAAATGTAATTTTTTTATTGTGCCTTTTCTTATATTATAATTTTGTATGTTTAATGTTATAATTATTCACAATGGGGTGTGGGGTTCTTTTGGAGGAGTAGTACCTCTGTCAACTGGGCAGTCGGACTCTCTGAGCAGCTCATTGACCTTGGTCTCCACTCAGAGCCCAGCTTTCACCTGTGGCTCCAAACAGTTGTCTGCATGTGGCAACAGCCACACCCCGGCAAACCGTCTCGACTGACAGGCTAAACTAGGTGAGGGTTAGCCAGAGCTAGTATCTAGTGAAACTATGGTCTCTGTCATGTGAAGTCTAGTTGCGGCTGCATGGCGCTCAAGTCTAATTGGACTATCAGGGCCATCAGGCATCACCTAGCAAATGCAGTGGAACATTTTGGAGCACTGTGGGACATGTAAAGCTCACTGGTCATCCTCTGCACCCCAAACCAGCTCCAGTTGTCTGGACTCTATTCTGCCTCTGGATTCAGCTGGCAAGGGGTGAGAGAGTGAGGCTGATGCAGCGCAAATCTCCTTCACTTTAATAATGTTTCATCGCACAAGCCAAATTCTCTTCTCCCATGTTCAACAGCCATCTTCGAGTCCATAGGAAATGAGAAATGTGCTCATCTTTGATCACGAAGGAGGAGCTATATTCACGAAAAAATATATACATATAAATATTGGTAGATATTTGTTTAAAATGAAAGTTTTGAAAACTAGATGTATTCTTCATAATTTTTTTTTTCTTTCTACTTTTGTAATTGTAGCTTTCATTTAATGTGCAGGGTGGTAAAGGGGGGTAAATCACAATCATTTTTTTTTAATTTTGTTTCCTTAACAAATTTTTTGTTTGTCATTAGACTAAATTGCATGTCTTGAGCTAAAATTTAACAAAGATCAATTACTATAAATAATTGTTTAAATAAAATTGTCTTAAAATTTGAAGAAATGGAATATTATTAAAAAAAAATTTTTCAAGTTGTGAAACAGTGCAAAATCTACTTACTTATAATTACTTAAATGTTTTTATCCTTGAATTTTCTATTGGGAGAATATATAACTGTAGTTCAGTGTATTATACCCATTTGTCAGCACTCACCTTAAGGAGAACATATGGTCCACAGATAGATAAATATATAAAGTATATTAAATATACTCTACCTGTAAAAGTTGTGTTGACAAAACAGCATCCTACTTCATCTAGCATGTCTTTTGTGATATAGCAAGCTAACCTTTCTCACTAGTTGAATATCTTTTATGGATATGTAGGGAACTTTGTAGAAGATTCCATGCTCTCTTAGGCACTCAGCTTAGCTAGAGTTGGGATTCAAACTCAAGCTCCCTGATAGATTGCCTAGCAGTTTTAGTCACTCAGCCACACCTCATTCATTTCATATATAGACCTTTTAAGAATTTTTTTTTTTTTTGTAAAAAATTTTCATGTTAAAACTTTTATAGATATTAAAGTAAAAAAAAAAGTTCCCCTTTCAGACTTTTTGATCTATAGGGCAGATGATGTTAAGGTCATCTGTTTCTTTTGCCCACAGTTAATGAGGGTGTCATGTGGCCAGCACAATAGCCAACTACGTTTACTTTTTTCAATTAATTTAGGTCCCCATTAGAGCTGGGGTAGACTTAGAGGGGGGGGGCAAGGATCCAAAAAATTAAGAATATCAGTCTTCACCAGGATTTCAACCTGGGACCTGTGGTTAAGAAGCCAAGTTCTTAACCATTCTGGGCACTGTGCCTCCTTGTATCGATATTAGATTTTAAAAAATAGTGTAATGGTTTACAATTGAGTAGAATATTTTTTTAACATCTTATATTTTTTCCCCTTCATATTTTAGATATTTCCAATGAGAAAATCATCAGGATAGCTGGCATCATTGGTGCAGTTCTGGCTGCCATTGGTTTGACTTTTGTTATACTCCGCGCAACAAGATGTTGTAGTTGCATCAGAAACAAAAACACGAATGGGGACCATCATGAGAGAGTCAGTAGTGTCAGAGAAACGACTCGGTTGACAACTATTGGCTCTGATGAGGTGGAGGAGAGCACCAGAACAGTTGTCGTTAATCCAACTGACCCCAATCCCAGTGTAACGCCTGAAAATGATAACCAAACCCCAGGTAATAATCAATCAGCACATCCTGAAGGAAGTGATTCGGACTCTTTGCCTGATGTTAATGAGCTTCCACCTTCCTACGAATCTTTGTACTTGAATGAACTCGGTGAGGCCATTGACCCTCCCAACTATTCTCCACCCAAGCACCGCAGTAGCCACCCACCCAGACGAGTTCACACAATAAACTGATATTATCTAGCTCTTGTTTTATACAATATAGGTTAGTGATTTGAGCCGCACGGCCAATGCTCACATGATGTTCATGTTGGAATCATTGCCTCATCCACCAAAGTTTTTGTTGGTGGAATTTTGTGTTTCTTGCCAACAAAACTTTCCTGTGTGCCTACTAAAAAAATTCACATTCTGCAATGCTGGTGAATGGAATATAAAGTAATAGTTTTAGAACTAAGGGGAATACATCTTTTGACCCTATGCAAGATGAACATTATTTATAAAAAGTGCTGTAACAAAAAAAACATATGTACTTTTAAGATTAAAAACAATTAGATCTATTCATATGTATGTTATTTTAAGTTGGCAAAAAACTCTAGGTGATTTGCATTAGTAGGTGTTCCCAACTAATTTCATGACAAATTCATGTATGTAATTGTTTTATATTTTACATTTCGGTTTTAATGATTATGAATATTTAATAGCAAATGTTTTGACTAATGAATAAACTAATAGGATATTATTTTTAAGTAACATACATGCTTGCTGACAAGCTAATCTAAAGTGTGATGCAGGTCTATGATTCAAATTCTGTTGTGTATACAGTGCACCTGCTCTACTGAGTGCTTGACATTTCAGCAAATATCACAGGCTTGAAGTCTTAACAAGCTTTCAATGTCATAATATTTGGAACATTCTTTAGCTCACTATAAAATAGAGTGGCTACACTTCATCCTTATCACACTCCAACCTCCTGCCACAGCCTTGCCTTATTGTTGAAGATGCTCATTTGAACCAATATCTATAATTCAATCCCTGTATGCTCACGTATGGCAACATAGTATATACATTAAGCCTACAATGGTTATGAACAGCGCTGAATTTACCTATGGTCAACATAAGCTCTAGCCGCCTCCACTCACATGAGCCTTCCAAAAAATTGTTTTGAAGAAAAAGTGAAGGAATACATTGCATTTTGTGGATTTCAAGGGACCCCATATCTCAAATAGCATTAGGGCCTTATCAAGTCTGATAATCTGATCCTGATTATGAATAATTTGAAATGTATCTACTTTTGTACAATATAAAAATGTTACTAGTTTCTAGTGGTAGCCTTAATATAGTGTACCTTTAGGTGAAATGGAAAGACTGCTTTATTAGTAGTTAACCCTAGCTGATACAACTAACTACAAGTGTGAAAGGGACTAACAAATATTAGTACATTTTGTGTTGTGACAAAGTTAACAGCATAGCCTAATAAACATGGAGGTAGTGGTACTTTACATTTTAAAATAGATTATGGATATGAATTTCAAATTTTTATATTGATCTTTCAAATTATTTAATGAATGATTGTATTTTACATGTCCTATTTTAATTCATAAATTATATGGAGATATCTGTACTTTCAAAATGTGATTCTTTTGTTATTGTTATGTCATGAAAAACTTGTTTTTACACAAAGAATAAAGGCATTCAACTTGTGTTTTATTATTTTCTCATTTGGGTTTTTATTTTAATATCTTACTATGTCTAAAGAACTTGTCGGCTATTTTTTTTTTGTGGCAGCTTTGTTTTGTTTTTTTAACCTGTCACAGGTACTTTTCCATTATCCCTCATCTACTTCTGTCTTTCCTATTTCTCATTCAATGTTTCTTTCTCAATCTCTTTCCACCATAAAGTTAGGTCTGTTGCAGTCACAGGTTGCATAATGAGCAAAGAGCCATAAAAATAAATATTTTTTGTGTGTACATTTTATTTAATGAGTTATCTTTCATGAAATAAAAAAAATAAAAAAGACATGACTCCTGTTTTTCTCATTCTTTTTTAAACCACAAATAAATAAATACTTCACTTCTTGATTATTCCCTTAAATAGTTTGATTTATAACAAGAATATTTAAAACACTGGTACAGTTAAACAGTCACTTTCAATCATTTTCATCTGTATTAAATCTACATGAACACACACACAATAAGCTCTTACACTGCAGGCCAGGACAGGACCCTGTAGACCTCTGCTTTATTCCCCCCTTCCCCATTCCTTCCATTATGTTAAAAAGTTATGGATGACACAATCAGGTAACTGGGGTTATAATGATTTTAAATATCTGATCAAATTTTCTAACAGACAAATATAACATCAATTTTCTAAAATTTGCTATTAGTATGAAAAAATCCTCATGCCGTCAATGATACTATATCATTTTGGAGTTAATAATCATTTATACATAGGTTTTGGAATGATTCATTATTGCTGTTTGTCATTTGTTAATGGTGTCAAATGTCAAATTATATTCAATTTCACAAGATGCACATATTTTGACACAATTTAAATCTCATTTTTTTTTATTCCACAAAGATTTTTTTTTTTAAATGATCACACTTTGTTAACAAAGAGTTGATTCAAAGACTGAAAGAAGTACAGCTGGGCAAACTATATGATAAAAGAAAATTGAGAACTGATTTGATAGATATTATTAAATTATAGTTAAACAAATATTAAAATACTTATTGTATTAAATTATTTGTATCAAAAGGAAACATTTCACATTTTTAACTTTTCAAGTAAATCCTCCCTCCCTCGATCATTCCTATCTTCAGTACAAATGAGTTCCATTTGACTATAAAGGAGAATATTCATAACACACTCATACGAACAGACATGGTCATGAATTAAACATTGATCCATTAAGAGGCACAACTCCAACACTTTACACATTTGTCTGTCGTCCCTCTAAATCATGTAAACAGACAAAACTGCATCATTCCACCATTTACATTTAAGTTATAACAATGTAAGCAAAAATAAACAAACAAAATTAACCTTATTATTTAGGCATAGATTCATCAACCAACAAAAATGTACACAAGATTAAATATAAAAAAAAGACATTTGTTTACTAGGATGATCTACAACATGAAACACACACACACTCACACTATAGATATGAAAGCTTATGGTAAATTTGAGCTGTACATTGTTCGGGTTAGGGTTTAAGGCACTACAAATTGAATAATGTCCAGACATCTTAATTGTGCGTTTAAACATAATTTTTGTAAAAAGGAAAAAAAAACAACACAGTTACAATCTTTACTTTGTCTATTTCAAAGTGGACTGAACTAGCCTGGTTAAACTTATAAATCAGATCATAGAGTTTATTAAATTAAAGTTGTTATACTGTCTTTTTTTTAAATTAATAAGCAAATGCTATGCTATAGAAATATAATAATATCTTTGTTCTAGGCCCTATATCTATATACTTTAGGTTTATATCTAGATCTAGATCAGTAGAGGCAGCCAAGTCTCTGGACCAATTCTTATCACATCAATGACTCAAATACAAAATTTCAAAAAGTATATCAGGGATAAAGTTTATATTTAGTGCTTGAAAGATGCCATCTCAGTTACTATTCACACTAAACGTGTCTATCTACGTAGCTATTGTCCTTCATGAAGTTAAAACAGGCAAGGAACGAAACAACAGAAAGAAAAGTTGATGGACCTGAAGTTAGCAGACAGCATTGTGGGAAAGAAATGAAAGGGAGAAAGCCGGTAAGATAGTGTTACCGGAAATATAAAAGTGTAAATAATCTTTGAAGAAATATACATAGTTAAAAATCTTAATAATTAAAATTCAATGATTTACAGATATCACTTGATCTTGGGAGAAAAACCTAGCATTGAACAGCACTTTTGATCACAGTGAACTACATGTATAATGAAGGCTGAGATAGTGTGAAATGGAGATCTGTATAAGTTAGCCGTGACCATGACCGTGTTTCCGAATCTTCCAGGCGTTCTTCCAAATGTTGCTGAAGCAGACAGTGGAGTGGAACCTGTAGTAGATGCCCAAGGGGACACTGACGTGGGTGAAGATTGCCCATGCATCGTTTCCATAGAACTCCACCTGATTAAATATATATTATCAATGTAAATGTGCTTTTCATATAATAATTATACAAGGAAAATATATAAATCTTTTAAAAGAGCAACAACAACAAAGCTTATATTAAGTGTAATTGTATCAAAAGGTTTAGATCAGCCATCTAATTAAATTTATAATTGATCCAGACTAACAATCTAACAATAATACATCTGTTCGAATAGAAATACTTTTACCAATTGTTTTTGTTTGGCGCAATTTCAAGCTTGTAGCTTTCTCAATACGCTACGACTTACGAGCCTATCACGTGATAGACCAGCTGGGAAAAGGAAGGTAAGAAGGAGGGGGGGTCTGGGGGGGGGAAGGTTACCGTGATCTCTTTTTATGAAAAAAATGTGTACGACTTGAATTCGAACTCGAGGGCTCAAGCCTCCTCAAGCCTCCTCAAGCCAATACACTAACCAATGTGCCAGCGAAGGTTTCAAACTTTTAAGTGAGGACATAATTCTCTACACAAAATTTAAAGGGGACTACTACCAACTTGTACATCTGTCAAGTACAATTGTTTTCCTTTTTTTTATTCTGTACCAAAAAAAAGGTAATTATCAGAAATTAATTAACTAATTGGTTAGTATTCTTGTATTGATTCTTGTTTTTTCATTAAAAAAAAAAGAAATAATTGTGGGAATTTTAACTTGATTCGAGTTGTACAAAAATTGTACCAGACAAACAGACGGACAGATAAACAGACGGACAGATAAACAGACAAAGTGAGTTAATAAAACCTTTTTTTTAAAAAAGAAAAGGAGTATTAAATAAAAAAAAATGATGTGTACTTTAGCAAACTCAGAACTGTAAAGCTTCCAGAAGAAGTGACCTCTTTACAGTGTTACTCAATTCTCAACCAGCATGTTCTGACAGTTGCCGGGACTAGCAGAAGTGGGAGTAAACTTCCTTCCCGATGAAGGCCGCATTTGTTTTTTCTCATTATGAAAGTTAAAGAACCGGCGAGGCAACAAAGGCAACTTTAAAATATTTAGCCAAGTTCTTCCCATGTAATTGTACTCATTCGTACCACTGGCAAGGAATCTTTTTTTTTTTTTCTTTTTAGAGAAGGCAACTTTATTTTAGTAACTTGCTTAGTAATGACACCATCATCTCGATGTTTTTCTGTTTGTTATCACACTCACATAAGAACATAAAAATTAACTTGCTTATATCCCTTAAACCTGTGGCGTACTATTAAACACTAACCTGTATAGGATTGTGTTGTGGGGTCTGTGTTTCAAAAGTGTTCACTGCCCACATGGCAAAGTTGGAGATGAGTAAAAATGTGATAAACTCACGCCCTGGTTTCTTCCTTTGCTGAAACAAATAGTTAAAGTGTATTGAATTGACTATTGATCATTTAAATTTGAGGTTTAAAAAAAGGGTTGTGGGTAAAAAAAAAGGGTTGTGGGTAAAAAAAAGGGTTGTGGGTTAAAAGGGCTGTGGGTTAAAAGGGTTGTGGGTAAAAAAGGGTTGTGGGTAAAAAAAAGAGTATAGGGTACCCCTTTCAAATCTAGATATCTTTTGGGACAAATAATGCAAAGCTCCTATGTTACTAAGGCAAATGGTGTACAGGTAAGTTATGACGTGACCGGCTCAACAACCAACCTCCGTTAATTATCAACGTGTTTGTCAGGTATTCAATCGGTTGGGTGGAATCAGGGACGTTCATAAACTCTTGATGTTCAGTGGGGTTCGAAATCGGGACATCTAGGTTAGGAAGCCAAGAGCTTTACCATTCCCCCAGCATGCCTCACTTTAACTTGAAGTCACAATAAAAACATGAATCTCCTTAACTTTCTAGTACAGTAAAGTCTCCTTTTCAGACCTTGCGAGAAATTACGTTAACAAGCAAGATGTCATGTGGCCAGCACAACAACCAACCGTGTTTACTTTTCCCAAATAAAGTCAGGTACACATTAGAGTTGGTTGGATTAGGGGTATCCTAAAAGTCCCAAAATTTAAATCCCAGATTTCACCTAGACTTGAACCCAGGACTCCATGTTCAGAAGCCACATGCTTAACCACTCAGCCATCTTTTCCCATTGACTTTGTAGTGACAAGTTTTAATTCATATTAAATATATCATTGGAATAAAAAGTTAAACTTTTGGAATTTGATTTTTTTTTCAACTAACAAAAAGTTTGAACATATTTGTTTTTAAAATTCTTTTTTGAAAAAAAAGTAGGACAATCTGTTATTTTGTTTTGAAATATTGGCTTATGTAAAGAGAATATGTGGTCTAGTGTAGCATCATGCTGTTCTCTAGTCAACTAATGCCAGCTATGCTTGACAAACAACCCCTTAACACTTTGCAATCTTAGACTTACCTGCAACTCATCCGACGCGGTCATTCTGTCACCGGCCAGCATAAAAAGTGTCTGCGCTGTTGACTGTAGCAACATGAAAATGTTGGACAAAATAGTCAGCGCTGACCTGGTGTCTGCAGGCGTATGCAGGATAGAGGCTACAAGACTGTAAACAATATATATATATAATTTACTATCATTTCTTATGTCTTACTATAAAGTTTGTTCCCCTTTTAGATCTTAGGCCTACGATCTATAGGGCAGATGATGTAATGGTCATCTTTTACTATGGCCAATTGTTAACGATGGTGGGTAGTTGGATTGTTTATTCTTTATAGCATAACCAATGTATAAACTTAAAATACTGGGTGAAACACAACCAATAATCATTAAGTTTATATTAAATGTACTTAATACGTGTAGTTTATTAACCTTAAACTATTATTTGAGAATCGGTTATAATTGAATCATTAAGAGAAACCAAAAAAGTCAGTAGGAACCTATTTTTAAAGAAAATATTTATATAATTATAAGTGGCAAGTGCTACCGTACCAAGGGTCTTGACTCCAGTCTTGAGACATGGATTTATTTGGATTTTTACTTGGTCGTTGTGCTGGCCACATGACACCCTCGATAACCATAGATCAGCGATGCCCAAACTACAGCCCGCGGGCCAGATCCGGCCCGCGACGTGCTTTTATCCGGCCCGCCAAAGCATTGGAACAAAATGTAAAAATTAAAAAAAAAATAAAAAATTAGAATGTTGAAAAATATTCTCTTTAAGTTAGGATTCTGATTCTCACTCATTCTTGGATGAATTCCATCTTTATGTTTGGTATTCTAATATTCATAGTCAATATTTTTTTTTTTATTGTAAGAACACAAGTGTTGTTTTGTTTTTTTCAATGGCGATAAAACTAGACAACTTTTTTTATTCTTGGAAAATTCCGCTACTGTCTTGAGCTAGCCGTGTCCTTGACACCTTGTGTGTGCAACACAGAGATCATTGATGCCTCGTTTTGAGTCGTGTTCTTTTTCTATCACAGCGATTGGTACCGTCGGTGTTTAATGTTTGTGATTGAATGAAATGGGAGAGAAACGAAAAGTAGAATCTGAATGTAGAAACTTTCAAGAAAAGTGGACAGATCTTTACTTTTTTGTGGAATAGGATAGTAAGCCAACATGTTGATTTGTAAACAAAGTGTGGCTGTTTTTAAAGAACATAACATTAAAAGGCATTATGAAGCCAAACACATAAACACACATGGTGGCATTCTTGGTTTGAGCCGCGACGACAAGATTGCCAAGTTACGACTAGAGATTGGGGGGATTGACAAGAATATTTCACAAAAAGAGACAAGAAAATGATTCTGATGAGGCTCTTGATGAATTATTTCATTGAAAGTTTTGTGGAGTTTCAGAATTTAAAACATGAAATCCGTCTTTTTGAAAATCCGTTTGCTGCCAATGTTTAAACTGCTCCGACGGATCAGCAAACTGGAACTGATTGACTTACAAAGCCAGACATCCCTGCTTGACACATTTCAAGTGATGCAGACCATTGACTTCTACTCCATGTTACCTGCAGAAGAGTTTCCAAATCTTCGAAAACAAGCGCTAAGGATGATCCCAATGTTTTCAAGCACTTATTTGTGGGAACAAACTTTCTCAATGATGAAACGGGTGAAAACCAAGTGACGTAATCGCCTCACGGATGAACATTTAGATTCAGTGCTCCGACTTTTTTAAAAATTATTATTATTATAGCTTTTATATAGTGCTACTTTCATGCTTATAGCATGCTCAGTGCGCTTTTTGGTCCAATCTCATTTGTGGAGCACTGGGGGGGGAGGGGGTATCTAGGAGTTGGTTTTTCGTGCTGCCTTAAGGCACTCAGTAAACACAACTCGGCCCAAATCGGGTGTCGAACCTCGAGCCCCCTTCTAGGTAGCCAAGCCAAGCCAAGTTCAAGCGTACTTAGCCTCTCGACCACGCTTCACACCAATCATTTATTCAGTCAGATATTCAGAAAATGGTTTTGGATAAACTTCATGCATCACATTAATTAGTGTAAGTAGGTCCACAAATAAAACTATTAAAAATAGGCTTATTGTATTTTTTTTTTCTTTTTGGTGATATGGCCCGCGACACGAATTTCGAAAATTAAAATGGCCCGCAAACCAAATAAGGTTGGGCATCACTGCCATAGATCATCTGCCCTATAGTTCACAATGTCCGAAAGGGGTAACTTAACTTTTTCTATGATCTGACCGAGGAACTAAAACTGGGACACTAAATGGATGAATATAAAAGTGTGATAGGCTTTGGTCTTGGAATTGCATAATGACTGTCTGGCTTCGACAGATTACTCAGAAGATGTTTTGAGTTTCTTGTCCGGGCGTATCAGACGCGTTAAAAACTACTAAAACAACAAAGCCTATCAGCATAATACGATAAGTCCAAACCGTTAGATACTTGAATGAAGTTGTATACATAAAGGTCACATGTCGCGTCTTTGTCCGTAATACAATATTGTCACCTTGAAGTCCTAACACCAACTGCCCAATACTAACATAAACACGCTAACCCCCACTCCAATACACACACACTATCGGTGACGTCACTAAATGTCGCTTTCAAAGTCCGTCGACTCTTAGTGCATCTCTATACTAAGTGCCTAACTAAAGGACGTTACTCTTGACAAAGCTATTTCTAGAAGTCTTCCACTAGGACTCCACAGTGTACCTGAAGATGATGAAGACCAGGAGACCAGTGTAAGAGATCAGCACCAGAATGTCCTCCAGGTCAATCTCGTGCTCGTTGTGGAAGGTCAGGTTCTTCATTCTCCATGCGGCCAGCAGAATGGCGATCAAAGTCACTGTGTAGATAAACGTCTCTGACAGGTGGGTCAGTATTAGCCCAGACAACTGGTCAAAAAGAGAAAACAGAATAAACTTGTAGAGGTGTATTGTCCATGTCAAAAACATTTTTTTTTATAGAAAACAAATCCGTAATATAAAAATGTAAAAAAAAAGTTCCCTTTATAAACCATGCAACAACGGTTAACGAATAGGGTGTCATGTGGCCAGCACAACGACCAACCGTCTTAACGTTCCCTAACTAATGTCAGGTACCCAGTTGGGTGGTTTCAGGGGCGACCTACAAATCCCGAAATTCAAAATCTCAGTCTTCACCGAGATTCGTATCTAGGACCCCAGGTTCGTAAGCCAAGCGCTTAACCACTCAGCCACCGCGACCCTTACAATAATGTAAGCCTACTAAATATTTTTTCCAGGTAAAATATTTTCACGATTTAAATCTAAAGAGATTCTAGGTACTTTTAGTAAAGATCCATCAGCCATAAATATAAAGAGGTGTAACTTTTTTAAATACAATAATTATTATTCATTGGTCTTTAAAATAAGTTCATCTCTAAATCGTATCATACCCAAAAGTATTGAGAAAAGTTGACAAGCTGTAACCCTCTACACTTAACATCAAGGAGCACTACCAACGCCAATTAGACGCAACCATAATTAAATTACGCAAAAAACAACCATCTTAGATGTCATTGTGTGAAATAAGACATCAACAGAAGTCTGAAAAGATATTTAGCACAGTTTAATTTATTAATTTGCTGTGGGGGAATAAAAGAGTTTACCTGTCACTTTCCAACAGGCTTTGGTCAATAAACTCTAAACATAATATTTAAACTGTTTCGTAAAATAATTAGTAAGCTACGACTTCATCCTAGAGACCGAACAGAATCTCATTTCCCAGGAACTCGAAGATGGAATTTAAGTCCCAGCTTCGCTTTGAAAGCTTATGACAGTCAAGCGATAAGGTTGGTTGATGCTATTGCAGATCTTTCAAATTTGCTTTAAGATTCAGCTAATTGTTTTCCTTCAAAGTCTACACAAATTAGGCATGGGTAAATCACGACAGTCCCAGGAATCCTTTTTAGGTAAAATATAAAATCGTTTCATCGCGCCGATTCAGCGGCGGCCCAACAGTCTCAGTGGGTGCTGGCCCACCGGGCATTTGCGCGAATTCACATATACCCAGTCAGCCCCTCGTAACGACTAACCATTCCGGAATTCTACTGTCATTCTATTCGTTATCGATTAACTAAGATCTTCACAATCATACATAAACGACTTAAGTGTAATCATTCAATATGACCAGTCACTAAAGTTTCGTCGACTAGTCACTAAAGTCTCGTCGACTAGTCACTAAAGTCTCGTCTACTATTCACTTAAGTCTCGTCGACTAGTCACTAAAGTCTTTTCGTGCACACAAAACACTGTCAACCAAACAAACACACTCACTATCACACTAGTCACTTGAAATCATGGTTTTCCCAAACAAACCCTACAAAGTGAACAGAGCTGGATACATTATGAACATGTTTACTGTACCTGCATGTTCTCCGAGTTGACCAGCATGTAAAAAGCAATGATGGAGATGATGGTGCCGACCATCATCAGGATACCCAGAAACAGGCCTCTGCTGCTGCTGGTGCAGTCCACACTCATTCGGTGCACTCTCTCGTGGTCATCGTCGTCAGAATCGGAGGGGTGATGGCGCATGGGCTTGTTACCCACATTCTTCCACATAATATACAATATACCTGTAACAGTAACACATAATATACAATATACCTGTAACAGTAACACATAATATACAATATACCTGTAACAGTAACACATAATATACAATATACCTGTAACAGTAACACCTAATGTACAGTAAACCAGTAACAGTAACTCATAATGTACAGTAGACCTGTAACAGTAACACAATGTAAGTAGACCTGTAACAGTAACACATAGTGTCTAGTATACCTTTCGCTTGTAATATCCTTACTTAGTTGGCAAAGGGGATTTATTTTTATATGGCGTTCGTGATATAGTTTAGTTTATATTTCTTTTAAAAATCTCTCTCAATCGTCTTCTTTTTAAATCTTTTGTTTACCTTATGTAACCCCATATTTCTCAATACCTTTTCTTTTCCTTTACTATGCTTTAGTATTTATTACTTAAAGAATGTAAGCTTGACCTTCTAACTAAAATGTTAACAAACTGGAGATAACTATATTCACAATGTATTGTGGAAATCCCCTAATTCGCAAGAAGGTTTTTTTTTTTTTTAACTATAAACTAAGTAAAAAGTAAACTTATGTGTTGTTGACAATGTAATCTCTTCAGTACTGAATTTTAAAAAAAATCGTCTTTGAAAAAACTGAGAGATAACATCAATTTTTAGCGGCCCCCGTAAGGGGAAAAAGCCGCTATTAGGTTTGTGCAATGTAAATGTAAGGGAGGCAATGTTACAATATGCTAACAAAGATGGACAATTTTTGTGTATTTTCAGTATCACTAAGTCAAATATATTTTTAAAATGTACAGGAAATGTTTACAACAAATACAAATAATAGTTAAAGACGTTTTTTCTGGTCAACTAGCTGCTAAAATTAAAAGAAAACATTTCTGTTTGTTTATAAAGGCTAATAATGCACTTTGTATGTAAATATCACGCACATTTTTTTAAATGGACTTTTTATGCAGCGATTTTCGTGCAGTAGCGTAACGTCGCAACATGATCAGGTGCTAAACCAATTCCTTAAACTTTTTTTAAAAATCAGATTTTATTTATTTTTTGTTTAGTGCCCCCATCCGAATAAAAGAGGCTTATTTTTGTGCGTTTTGTCTGTTGGTCGGTCTGTCCGTCACGATTAGATTTAAAAAACTAGAACTCTAAAAGCTATTGAAAATCTGATTTACCCTTTAATGTTCCTCCCATAACATCTCAATAGTTTTAAGTATCTAAAATTGATTGTTCCGGATTTTCTTGTGCAAAACTAATCAACGCCAACAAATGTTTGTTTGCTCTTCTAACTTATATTACATTCAATTTCCATGCTTAAACGTTGCAAAAACACATTATCAATAATATGTTGTTCCGTTTTTTATGTAAATAGCATATTAATGCTAAATCATAATCTCTATACTGACTTATATTTCATTAATTGTAAAAATGTTCCGGATATTGTTTTATAAAACATGAATTATGCCTAATGATTGTTTGAAATCGCATAAGGCTTTTAAAAAAAGTAATTTACTAGAATTGATTACTGAAAATTACTTTTTAGACATTTAATTTTCTTGTAAAACATAACATAGAAGTTTTGTAATCGATAAAGAAAGTTCCGGATTTTGTTTCTTACAAATCGTCGCCAGAAATTTCCGAATTTATTTAAAAATCTACTAACGCCAAATAATTGTTTGAACTCCCTCTTCTAATTAATAAACAAATAATCTTCTCATTTACGAAATAATGTTTTTACGGATTTTTATGAAAAATATTTTAACTCACTACTCTCTTACAGTACATTTAACTTTCTACCTAAAACATTAAAAAATCTAATTATCGTTAATATTATGTTCCGATTTTTAAGGAAAACAGAATCCAAACACCAAAGTAAGGTATGAAAATCTCTCCACGTGGCTGTAGTACATCTAATTTTTATACGAGACCATCCAAAAAATTTAATTAACGGTATTACATTTATCTGAAATTCTCTTTTTCTTTATAAACTTTTCAATTGTGTTCATACCTAAAAATTATTGCGATGTTTTGAAACGTAAAATAAAGGTTAATCAATTTTTAATAACTTTTAGTTGTTTTTTTTATATCAAGATAACGGACAGACCGACTGACAGACAAAACGCAAAAACAATGTGGCTTTGATCCTTTTTAAATAATATCTATTAGAACTCAGTGCACCAATGTCTATGAACCCTCGTTAAATATCTCGTGTAAATAAAGACATTTTTTTTATGGTACCGGTACTAGCCTATTGTGAGGTAATGGAATTTTTTTTCTTTGACGTCATATGAATGGACTCTTTAAATGTAATGTTAAAAGAACGCACTCGGTGCACCAATGTCTATTAACCCTCGAAAAAATTGCTTGTATTAATGAAAACATATTTTAGTCTAACTAAGCCGTGTGACGTAGTGTTTTTTTTTTCCTTTGACGTCACATGGAATGAATTCTTTAAATGAAATGCTAAAAGAACGCACTCGGTGCACCAATGTCTATGAACACTCGAGAAATGGCTCGTGTTGATAAAGGTGATTTTTAGTCTAGCTAGGCCTTGTGACGTAGTGTTTTTTTTTTCCTTTGACGTCATATGGAATGAATTCTTTAAATGAAATGCTAAAAGAACGCACTCGGTGCACCAATGTCTATGAACACTCGATAAAACGCTCGTAATGATGAAGGCGATTTTTATTCTAGCTAGGCCGTGTGACGTAGTGTTTTTTTTTTCCCTCTGACGTCATATGGAATGAATTCTTTAAATGAAATGCTTAAAGAACGCACTCGGTGCACCAAAGTCTATGAACACTCGATAAATGGCTCTTATAGATGAAGGCGATTTTTAGTCTAGCTAGGCCGTGTGACGTAGTGTTTTTTTTTCCCTCTGACGTTATATGGAATTAATTCTTCAAATGAAATGAAAAAAGAACTCGGTATAGTAATGTTTATTAAGCCTCGTTATGTGACTCGCGTTTAAAAAAGGAATGATATCTTGATTTAGATCTAATCTAGATTTTTTAAACTAGATCTAGATTTTTATTACAGTATATCTAGATCTGGATTTATATTCTAATTAAAATTATTTTAGAGTCTAGATCTAGAATTTCTAGATCTAGTTTAGACTAAAATAGACTAGATTAAGATGTAGAATTTCAATTTCTAAACTTAAAGTGTAAAAAAAAAGTGTAGATTTTCATTTCCAAACGTTTTGATCAATATTGTAATGTTTTAATATACTAAAACTAATCTACTATTTTTTATTAAATTTAATTTTAAATTTACGGCAAATTAATCTTTGAAACATTATTACTTTTGACCATCGGATGGCTGCCTGGTCGTGCGGTTTGCGCGCTGGACTGTCGTTCAGATTTATGGATGGCCCAGGGTTCAAACCCTGCCCGCTCCCATCCCCCGTCGTCCTGCGGGAGGTTTGGACTAGGAAGTAATTATCTTCAACTCTGAAGGAACATCCGAAACGTGTAAAACATTTTACATCAAAATTAAATCACCTCTTGAATATTATTTGCGAATATGCAGATCCGACAGGGATCCGACTTCGACGGGGGCCGCCTCTGAGTTTGTGTAACACAAACTCTCTTTGTAATCTTGTTTTAATACTGCGTTTGAAAAAAACAGTTTGCATAAACTTTGCAGCAGAGAGTTTAAAACAGTAAGGACGAGTGCTCGCTCGGATATCATCACAATTACTGTGTTGTCTTCTGTATTATGTATAAAATGTCAATGTAATCAATATTACTGAATAGAAATTACTACACTATTTAACAATAACTAAAAAAAACCCAGTAACATAGCTTTATAGCATGCAATAATACATTTGTTGGGTTATATTACATATTTATTTATTTTCAAATATTAAAAGCATTTAAAGAGAATGAAAACAAATGAACAATAATTCAGACAGAGTATACTAGTTAGTCTTTCACTCATTAAGATTGGTCTGAACCCCGTTGAACCTACCGGCGCACATGAGGCTGTATTCGATGGTACATGGGTACAGATAGGGTCCAGCAGCTTCGACGGCATCGTTCATCATGCCAGACATCTCACAGGTCGATGAGCTGGAGTTAACATCGTGATGATTAGACGAAGAACTGACCGCTGAGACATAAATTAAAAGACATATAACGATTTACTTAAGTGTGTTGTTTCAATTAGAACAATCTCACATTATAAAATAATGTCAAGTTTTCTGACTCAACCAAAGAAATAGCTATAATTTTAACACTAACTCAATGCGAAACAGTTAATCTTCATATTAAATCTTATTTACTACCGCTGGATAGTTGCCTTTTTATTTTTAATTAAATTTACAGTCAAATGGAATTGACAAGCTTTAGAAAGATCCTAGGCATCACACAAAAAAAAAAACATTTCACAATGGAAGAGATTAGAAACATCATCACAGTGGAGGAGATTAGAAACATCACCACAGTGGAGGAGATTAGAAACATCATCACAGTGGAGGAGATTAGAAACATCATCACAGTGGAGGAGATTAGAAACATCATCACAGTGGAGGAGATTAGAAACATCATCACAGTGGAGGAGATTAGAAACATCATCACAGTGGAGGAGATTAGAAACATCATCACAGTGGAGGAGATTAGAAACATCATCACAATGAAGGATTGATTTGTTGATTTGTTGATTTGAGGCACATCGGCACAATTTAGGCCATGTCGTGCCTGCAGTCCCTCAAGGACCACTCTCTCTCTCTAAACAACAAGGGCCAGATTCTATACAGTCATATAATTAAAATCAAGGTCTATTCACAGTTAAAATAGTAAAGGTAGTAAAAATTTAAATATTTGGTAAAAATCTAATGTAAATAGTGCATGTTCACAAATTCATAAATCAGATCTTCGTAGATAGCCCCACTTCCCGAATAAAGCCCAGTACCTTCCCAGGGTCGACATTATTAAATAGTGTTTTTAGATTAGTGGGTCTAAAATATTTCGCCCTGACATCCTGGTATCTGGGGCAATCAACGAGGATATGTTCCACGGTGAGGCGAGCGTCACAGTACTCGCAAAGTGGGGGCTCCTCTCTCTTTAGTACAAAAGAGTGCGTGATGTAGGTGTGGCCAATCCTAAGTCTGGACATGGTTGTGCTACCACGCCTTGTCAGACCCTTAGATGTGGGCCGCCACCTGACATCCGCCACAATCTGCCTGAGTTTACTGTGAGTCTCAGCCTCCCATCGGTTCTGCCACTCTCGATAGGTGGCAGAGGCAATACTTTGTCTCAGGTCCGAGTAGGGAATTTGGGTTCCTGACACCGCATGATTTAGGGCTCTCTTTGCTTCTCTGTCTGCGGCTTCGTTTCCCTCAATGCCAACATGGGAGGGGACCCAGATGAAGGTGACATCCCTACGGTCGGCTGTTATTTGGTCCAACAGCTTCAGGCTCTTATGTACCAATGGGATGTCAGTCTTCATCCGCCCCAAAGCTTGCAATGCAGATTTGGAGTCGGAGCAGTTTATAAATTTACTCCTTTCTGATGCTTTTACGGCCATAAGTGCAAGCAACATTGCGTGCAATTCGGCCGTAAAGATGGAGCAACCATCGGGGAGTCTACGGGAGATTGTTTTGTTCCGAAAGGAGCAGGCACACGCGACCTTTCCCTCCATTTTGGATCCGTCTGTGTAGATGGTGCCACAATCTCCGTAGCTCTCCTGCAGTTCCCTAAAGTGGACTTGTAGTATGCTTGGGTTTGTATTTTCTTTTTTGAAATTAAGGAGGGATAAATTTAATTTGGGTTTATTCATTAGCCAAGGAGGATTCTGAGGGGTTTCTATTTTAGAGATTTGGTCAATGGGTGGGGTTAAATTTTGGATGGGTTCTCTCATTCGAAGGCCCAACGGCTGTATGACGTTAGGCCTTCGATTGTATAATTCTACCTCTGTGGGGTTAAATATGGAGTCAAAAGCAGGGTTCGTGGGGTTGGATTTTAGCTTGACTATATACTGCATTGCAAGCTTTTTCATTCTTATATCCATGGGGAGTTCTCCAGCCTCCACATGGAGACTTGGGATAGGTGATGTACGAAACGCGCCGAGACAGAGACGCAGGGCAGCATTTTGTATTGGTTCCAGTATTTTTAGGTACGACTTCCTTGCTGCTCCATATATTATGGATCCGTAGTCTAGCTTGGATCGAATTAGACTCCGATAGAGCAGCAGCAAGGTATCTCTGTCAGCTCCCCAGTCCGTATGGCTGAGTACTCTTAGTATGTTTAATGACTTTTGGCATTTCTTCTTAAGTTCCTTAATGTGGGGGAGAAAATTAAATTTGGAATCTAAGGTGAGGCCTAAAAATTTTGTAGTTTTCACGACAGGGATCTTCTTTTTGTGTATAAATAGTTCAGGGTCTGGGTGGAGTCCCCTTAGATTACAAAAATGCATACTAACTGTTTTGGAGTCTGAGAATTTGAAACCATTATAGTTTGCCCAACCCTGAATTTTGTTTAAACATAACTGTAATTTCCTTTCTAAGGTGTTCATGTTTTTCCCATAAGTAAGAATGACAAAGTCATCAACATACAAAGAGCACTCTATGCCAGGGGACAGCGCATTTATGATGCTATTTATTTTAATGTTGAACAGGGTGACTGACAGAATGCTGCCCTGGGGTACACCCATTTCCTGGTCATGAGTGTCAGAAGCGGAGTTGCCCACTCGGACCTGAAATTTTCGATCTTTCAGGAATTCCTCCACAAAACGGGGGAGGTGTCCCTTAAGCCCCATAAGCGCCAGGTCACGTAGAATGCCATGTTTCCAGGTTGTGTCATAGGCCTTTTCTATATCGAAGAATACAGCTACTAGATGTTCTCTTCTGAGTAATGCATTTCTAATATAAGCTTCCAGCCTTACCAGGTGGTCAGTTGTTGTCCGCCCCTGCCGGAATCCGCGCTGGTAGTTTGAGATCACTTTATTCCTTTCCAGGTACCAGACCAGCCTACTGTTAATCAGTACTGTTACTAACCCTCCCTGCGCCTGGTAATGCGCCGGGCATGGGTGACTCCTTCAATGCCCTCCACTATTTCCTTCTCGGAACATTCCAGTAGGTCCCTAGAGCTGATTACACCTCTGCTGGTGTTCAGACTCTTGTGTGGCATGACTTCCACTTGGAGATCACAGAGTCTTCTGCATCTTAAAAGCCCATCAGAGTGTGTCTTGCTGTCTACTTCTACAAGGAGTTCCATTGTTTTGTGTAGCTTAGACACACTCTTGGGCTCTCCCACTACTGACTTGAGTCCCTTATAGATAATAAAAGGGCTCAACTTGGTCAGGCTTTTTCCCTCCTCTGTGCATCTAACCACCAGAAATGATGGCCAGGTGGCACAGCTTTTTGGGACCTCCTCTTTTTTATCGTCAATTCGTCGTTTCTTGCCCAGACATAGGTCTGGGGCAAGTAGTTTTGTGTGTGTTTTTTTGTCCATATATATTTTGGTTAATTCGGCACCAATGCTCCCCACCCGCCATCGAGTCCAACAAGGGGACGGGCCATTCGGATGTCCAGAATGAGCCCGCCAGGGCTACACAGGTGCTATACTCAGTCAGCTGCTACATCGGACATGTGTCCGATACAGCAGCTCCTGATTGACCCTCCAGCCACCGACGACCTATGCTGGTAGCTCGGCATGACCAGCCGGTTGACACATCATCACAATGGAGGAGATTAGAAACATCATCACAATGGAGGAGATAAGAAACATCATCACAATGAAGGAGATTAGAAACATCATAACAATGGAGGAGATTAGAAACATCACCACAATGGAGGAGATTAGAAACATCACCACAATGAAGGAGATTAGAAACATCATCACAATAGAGGAGATTAGAAACATCATCACAATGGAGGAGATTAGAAACATCATCACAATGGAGGAGATTAGAAACATCATCACAATGGAGGAGATTAGAAACATCATCACAATGGAGGAGATTAGAAACATCATCACAATGGAGGAGATTAGAAACATCATCACAATGGAGGAGATTAGAAACATCATCACAATGGAGGAGATTAGAAACATCATCACAATGGAGGAGATTAGAAACATCACCACAATAGAGGAGATTAGAAACATCATCACAATGGAGGAGATTAGAAACATAATCACAATGGAGGAGATTAGAAACATCATCACAATGGAGGAGATTAGAAACATCATCACAATGGAGGAGATTAGAAACATCATCACAATGGAAGAGATTAGAAACATCATCACAATGGAGGAGATTAGAAACATCATCACAATGGAGGAGATTAGAAACATCATCACAATGGAGGAGATTAGAAACATCACCACAATGGAGGAGATTAGAAACATCATCACAATGGAGGAGATTAGAAACATCATCACAATGGAGGAGATTAGAAACATCATCACAATGGAGGAGATTAGAAACATCATCACAATGGAGGAGATTAGAAACATCATCACAATGAAGGAGATTAGAAACATCATCACAATGGAGGAGATTAGAAACATCATCACAATGGAGGAGATTAGAAACATCATCACAATGGAGGAGATTAGAAACATCATCACAATGGAGGAGATTAGAAACATCATCACAATGGAGGAGATTAGAAACATCATCACAATGGAGGAGATTAGAAACATCATCACAATGGAGGAGATTAGAAACATCATCACAATGGAGGAGATTAGAAACATCATCACAATGGAGGAGATTAGAAACATCATCACAATGGAGGAGATTAGAAACATCATCACAATGGAGGAGATTAGAAACATCATCACAATGGAGGAGATTAGAAACATCATCACAATGGAGGAGATTAGAAACGTCATCACAATGGAGGAGATTAGAAACATCATCACAATGGAGGAGATTAGAAACATTATCACAATGGAGGAGATTAGAAACATCATCACAATGGAGGAGATTAGAAACATCATCACAATGGAGGAGATTAGAAACATCATCACAATGAAGGAGATTAGAAACATCACCACAATGAAGGAGATTAGAAACATCACCACAATGGAGGAGATTAGAAACATCACCACAGTGGAGGAGATTAGAAACATCATCACAATGGAGAAGATTAGAAACATCACCACAGTGGAGGAGATTAGAAACATCACCACAATGGAGGAGATTAGAAACATCATCACAATGAAGGAGATTAGAAACATGATCACAATGAAGGAGACTAGAAACATCATCACAATGGAGGAGATTAGAAACATCATCACAATGGAGGAGATTAGAAACATCATCACAATGGAGGAGATTAGAAACATCATCACAATGGAGGAGATTAGAAACATCACCAAAATAGAGGAGATTAGAAACATCATCACAATGGAGGAGATTAGAAACATTATCACAATGGAGGAGATTAGAAACATCTCCACAATGGAGGAGATTAAAAACATCATCACAATGGAGGAGATTAGAAACATCATCACAGTGGAGGAGATTAGAAACATCATCACAATGGAGGAGATTAGAAACATCACCACAATGGAGGAGATTAGAAACATCACCACAATGGAGGAGATTAGAAACATCATCACAATGGAGGAGATTATAAACATCACCACAATGGAGGAGATTAGAAACATCATCACAATGGAGGAGATTAGAAACATCACCACAATGGAGGAGATTAGAAACATCACCACAATGGAGGAGATTAGAAACATCATCACAGTGGAGGAGATTTGAAACATCATCACAATGGAGGAGATTAGAAACATCATCACAATGGAGGAGATTAGAAATATCACCACAATGGAGGAGATTAGAAACATCATCACAGTGGAGGAGATTTGAAACATCATTACAATGGAGGAGATTAAAAACATCATCACAATGGAGGAGATTAGAAACATCATCACAATGGAGGAGATTAGAAACATCATCACAATGGAGGAGATTAGAAACATTATCACAATGGAGGAGATTAGAAACATCATCACAATGGAGGAGATTAGAAACATCATCACAATGGAGGAGATTAGAAACATCACCACAATAAAGGAGATTAGAAACATCATCACAATGGAGGAGATTAGAAACATCATCACAGTGGAGGAGATTAGAAACATCATCACAATGGAGGAGATTAGAAACATCATCACAATGAAGGAGATTAGAAACATCACGATCATCTGATGACAACTGTAAACAAAAGCGAACTAACATTTTATGGCCATTTCACACGGTTCTCAGTGCTTGGAAAGACCTTCCGTTAGGGAACAGTAACAGGAAAAATAAGAATCAAGAGATGGAAAGACAACATTAAAGATTGGACAGGTCTGAAAGAGATTCAAGGCAAAAAAAAAGAGAAATGGAGAATGACGGTTCAAAAACTTCCACAAACAAAGATGTAGTGAAAGATGCAGTTATAGATGTATTTAGAGATGTAGTCAAAGATGTAGTCAAAGATGTAGTCAAAGATGTAATCAAAGATGTAATCAAAGATGTAGTCAAAGATGCAGTTAGAGATGTAGTCAAAGATGTAGTCAAAGATGTAGTCAAAGATGTAATCAAAGATGCATGTAGAGATGTAGTCAAAGATGTAGTCAAAGATGTAATCAAAGATGCAGTTAGAGATGTAGTGAAAGATGTAGTCAAAGATGTAATCAAAGATGTAATCAAAGATGTAGTGAAAGAAGCAGTTAGAGATGTAGTCAAAGATGTAGTAAAAGATGTAATCAAAGATGTAATCAAAGATGTAATGACAGATGCAGTTAGAGATGTAGTCAAAGATGTAGTCAAAGATGTAATCAAAGATGTAATCAAAGATGTAGTCAAAGATGCAGTTAGAGATGCAGTCAGAGATGTAGTCAAAGATGTAATCAAAGATGTAATCAAAGATGTAGTCAAAGATGTAGTTAGAGATGCAGTCAGAGATGTAGTCAAAGATGTAATCAAAGATGTAGTCAAAGATGCAGTTAGAGATGTAGTCAAAGATGTAGTCAAAGATGTAATCAAAGATGTAGTCAAAGATGCAGTTAGAGATGCAGTCAGAGATGTAGTCAAAGATGTAGTCAAAGATGTAGTCAAAGATGTAGTCAAAGATGCAGTTAGAGATGTAGTCAGAGATGTAGTCAAAGATGTAGTCAAAGATGTAGTCAAAGATGCAGTTAGAGATGCAGTCAGAGATGTAGTCAAAGATGCAGTTAGAGATGTAGTCAAAGATGTAGTCAAAGATGTAGTCAAAGATGCAGTTAGAGATGCAGTCAGAGATGTAGTCAAAGATATAGTCAAAGATGTAGTCAGAGATGTAGTCAAAGATGTAGTCAAAGATGTAGATAAATTTGTAGTCAAAGATGTAGATAAAGATGCAGTCAAAGAGTGAAAGTCAAATACTTCCTACAGAGTCTCTCCCAAGTGAACTCACTATTTTGCCGTGACCGTAAAGGATAAAAAAAATACAAAAGAGAAGAATGGAAGTCTATCAATACATTTTCTTTGAATTGTTCATTAGCACTTGCAGATTTGTCACACACATTTGAAGTGTTTGCCAGGAAGCAGGATGCCTACATTGTGTATGTGTTGTTAACCCTTTCAGACTTGAAAGTTGAAGAAATCAAAAACTGACAAAGCTTGAGTGGTACCTAGACGTGTATTTTACATTTAAAAATATTCGCCAGCAGAAATTGAGAGAAGGATCCTAGCCATGTGTCACAGTCTTAGTTGACATTGCATGATCTAAAGTTCACGTCATGTTAAGAGTTTAAAAGACACGTGGAATTCCTGATGTAGAAAACAGGAAGTAAAATGAATAAAGTTGACTTTGAGAGCAGTCAGTCAGGCTAGTGAAGTCAAGTTAGAAGTCAAGTGTTATCCTTTGGACCGTGTGGTCAAGTAATATTTTAGTCCGCAACGGACAGTAGCGACTTAGAAAAGTCTGAAGTAATTTCAGTTAGAAAGTAACTTGTGGGCAGTAGTTGCCAGTGGTCTTTTTGAGACATGTATTAGTTGATCTATATTTCTACACAGTGTTACCCGCTGAGATGCGGACGTGATTTGTAACTAACATATATTGGATACATTTGATACCGCTGTTATGCGGATAGGATTGTTTATTATTTCTTGACTTGTAGCACTAACAAAGAGTGCAGTATTATTATTATTGTAGTAAAATAAACTTCATATTTGTCTGCTGAAACGGACTTAGGTCAGTTTATAATATTTGTCCTGTCACGTGTCAAGAGTACTTCAGGAAGCAAGAACCCAGCATTACACGACATTCGCATTCTGCAACCTTACACCATTCAACATTCATTTACACCTTGGAATTGATGTCACACAAAGAGACTAGGCTTCAAGCATCACAAAGGAGGACATTCGAAACGGGATCATAATGGCTAGTTCGCCCCACGATGACCTGCTGTCCGAAAACGCAACCTTAGCCTAACGTCCAATAAACTAAGGGATAGGTGCAGGGAAACGCAGGAATCAACCTATAAAAAAGCTTCTACTCAGTAAAATATTTTGATTCAGATCTATTCTTCTTTATAAATTACAGATGTTCGCTCATAAGTAGAAGACAATTACATTGTATGTGTATCTATGGGTTAAACTAGTAGCGCATGCAAGTTAAAACTGAACTCTTCTAATCGTTGATTGGCTGATTGAGACAACACGTGTCAAGCTTTAAGGGCAATAAGGAAAAAGGGAGGACGCATTACAAGCAGGGCCGGCCCTAACAATTGCGGGGCCCTATGCGAAACGGATTGCGCGGGGCCAAGTCTGGATAGGGATAAGGAAAATAAGTGAAAATTAAGATTTGTATTACAAAATAAATTAGTCTTTGCATTACATGTTTATAAGAGGAAATCTGACAATGCCTTTTTTTTAAAGCGCGTAAGACTGGCGTTTTCTACATTAAATGACACCCCAAAATGACATTTCTATTTTTTAAAAAGATTTGTACGAGTTTTCAGGAGTTAAGGATACTTTAAGGATTTTTCCTTATATTTTGCAATTTCAGGAGATTTCCAGGATTTCCTGGAAAATCAGGAGTCCGTAGGAACCCTGTTATAAGTTATAATGATTTAATTTAATAATTTACATCTAGAATTAGATCGGGGTATATAAAAGTGCGGGGCCCACTGCAGCCGCATAGAGCTTGTGCATTGCAAGCCAAAGAAGTGAGCTCTGACGAAGGTTGCGGGGCACACACATGAGGCCCCAAAGAAAAGTCATTGCCGAAAAGAGCAGCAACAGAAACTTAAATCGCCCCCGACGGACAACGTTGCAGGCATTTTATTTCTTTTTTTTATTGCTATAGTATTTGTGAATGACGTCCAAAGTTCAATGGTAGGATAATCCCCTTGTTCTTGTGTTCTGTGTCAAAGGTCAGCATGTCGGAATAGTGGATGAACTAAATCATTCTACAACATATATATATATATAAACGTCTAGATAAACTATCTAACGCAGATCTTCAAGAGTTTCTAACCTGCATGAAGTCGCCTGCCAACTTTGATGGTCGTCGACAGAATCTTATGTGGGGAGGCGGTAGGCCCCAGGTGGTCGTCGTGCCCGTGATCGTCGTCGGGGTGGGAGGTCGCATCCCCGTGGCCTCCCCCGTGATCTCCGCCGCTGCCGTGGTCGCTGTGTTGGCTGTTGTGGTGGTGCATGTGAATGACGTGGAGGGTCTCCACCACGATAGACTGGAACCACACGCATATGTTGGTGGCGCACATGTGCATGAGACCAAAGCGGGCAAGTCTCTTGTAGCGGTGAATACACATCTAGAGTTGGAGCAAAATGAACAGTTTAATGTTTGAACAACATAAATAACTTACTATTTTTTTAGTACTTAGAGAACATTACTTTATTATATGGGGGCGTGGTGACTGAATATTAAACCCCATGGCTTCCGTATCTCGGTGAAGTCTGGTATTTTGAATTTCGGGATTTTTAGAACGCCCGTGAGTCCACTCAATTCTAATACGTTGATTTGTAGAACGCCCCTGAGTCCACCCAATTCTAATACATTGATTTGTAGAACGCCCATGAGTCCACCCAATTCTAATACGTGGGGGAAGTTACGGCGTTTGGTCGTTGTGCTGGCCACATGTCACTCTCGATAATCCTTGAAAAAGATTACCTTTACATCATCTGCATTGTCTGAATCAGGTACTTTACATTTTTACTATAATATTTCAAGCGGACAATAATTATCTGTTTAAAACATGGATGCATATAGGCAATAGAGGTCTCATTATTACCATGTAGGAGGGTTACATAATGGCTGAGAAGAGATTTCATAAATAAATTCTAAGCTGATGAAATGTATTTAAAGAAAAAAAAGGAAATCGCGCGCCCTTTCATCCCCATGCTCTGTGGTGTTGAACATTTTGGATAGCCTAACATTAGACATGAAAAAGGTTGCTTAAAGCGAAGCGCCATTTTGCCCTCAGTGACACAGAGGAAATTAGCTGGCAGCAGATGGCCTCTAAAGAGGACACTTGGTGACAGGGTCGGACTGGGTGTCAAAATCGGCCCGGGCATCTCTATTTCGTCCGGCCCATAAATTGTATATTATATGATGGACGTCCAATTCTAGGTCTACCTGTCCTCAAAAATCATTATGTCAAGTTTGATAATGTATCGATAGCTGTACACATGCATACAGTGAATATAAATACTTCACTCAGAGGGCCTCTTTTGTAAGAGAATACTAGAAAACCTTCCACAATGTAATATGTGCCGTAGTGGCATCCATGCTGCCCTTATCTTAAAAAACAGACCTGATTTTTTTTAAAAAAAAAGATGATTACTGTGGTTTTACCGGCCCATTTAGGTACCGGCCCACCGGGCATTTGCCCGAATGCCCATATAGCCAGTCCGCCCCTGCTTGGTGAGCTCTGACGAAAGTCGCGGGATACACACATGAGGCCCAAAGAAAAGTGCTTGCCGAATAGAGGAGCTACAGAAACTTAAATAGACCTCCGGCGGACAACGACTTTGACTGCATCAGATGGGACAAAATATGTATGTCGCAACTGTGATTGCGTAGTCATATGGTACATGGTTCTATTTACGAATAGAAAAGATTGCCTAAGTTAAAGGTTTTAAAACATTTTGTTCACACTTGAATTCTGTAGTATACAAGAATGGTGAGGATTACCTTAGAATTCATAAAGATGAAATACAACTGAAAGAAAGTAAACACAAGGTGGAACAAAGGTTTGACCGCGTCCAGCGCCTCCTGACAAGCTGCCTCAGTGACTGCAAAAAACTTGCCAAAGTTTAGACCACTGTGTATCATGGAGCCGATGCCAAAGCCTGAAAAACAACCAAAAACAAAATCTCGGTTCATTAATATAAAAAGATAATTTTTCTTCTGTCTAGTAGCAGTGGGAGGGGGGGGGGCACCAATGTTGACTCTTTCAAAACTTCACACCATTCGTCTTGCTGCTCTGCGAAGGATAGGCCGATCCAAAACTGTAGATCATTCCACTACTTGTTATTCTTAAGAAAGTATGCTGTAGGTCGTCAGAATGTCTCAATGACAAATTTCTGGCCAGTTCTCAGTCAGCGACCCATCGATAGACTACTTCATGCGTGGACAAGTCTACTTGGTCAAGTTGTGTGGTCAAGTGGGTTTTCTCAATGTATGGTCAAATTGTGTGGTCAGGTGGTTTGTTCAATGGATGTCTCTAATTGCTAAAAATATTTTCTGTGTAGACACTGTTAACATGGATAATAGGGATATAGGAATACCTTGGCGATGTTGTAAGCTAATATTGATGACCAACATTCCTTTGTAACGGGTTTGATATATAAGGTTTTACTGCTTCTAAAAGTACTTCGGAAAGTTTAGATTTACTTATAAACAACATAAGCCATAGCTTAGGGCCCCTGCTTGCTTGGGGTCCCGAAAATGGTTACAAGTATATTTTCAATCATTTCGGAGACAGCAGTAAACGAAAACAAACTCAACAAAGGGTTCAATATCTTTAATAGGTTAGAGCCTAATCATGTCTACATCTGGCAATATTTGAAAGGACGTATTGTTAGAGATATCCTAAAATTTAACATGGTATTAAGTTATTAAAACTTATGAATTAACTATTTCCAACAATTAAAAAGTTTAGAATGTGGATACGAACCCAGGACTCCTAATCGGAGGTAGAATGTGCCAGTGTGGTGGTTGTCGACATCAAGAGAGGTCATCCTCTTCCTGAGCTTCCCTTTGGTGGCCTCGTCCGCCTTGGCCCAGGACTTTGCCCAGTTTCTCGTCCAGGAGAGAGACCTGGAGAGCGTCCTGGTCAGAAACTCGGTTTTCAACCTGTTCCGTCTCAGCAGGTAGGCGTAGACATACACCAGAAATATGATACTGACGATGTAGAGGTACAGATAGAAGGCCTGAAAAATTATAGGACATAACATAGGCCATAACGTAGGACATTACATGGGACATTACATAGGACATAAAATAGGACATAACATGTGTCTTTTAGTTGTTTTGTTACGTAGACCACACGTACTTTAGAATTAAGTATTTTATTGCAAAATGATTCAGACACATAGTTTGAAATGTAAAATATACAAGAATTACTTTTTCCGTTACGTAATTTTTGTTAACGAAAACTAAAGGAATTTAGTTTCCTCCCCCCCCCCCTTTTTTTTTTCGTTTATTACCAACTTATTTCTCTTTAAGAGGCGCAGTGGTTGAGTCGTTAAGCGCCTTGGCTTCCGACCTTGGGGTACTGGGTTCGAATCTCGATGAAGACTAAGATTTTGAATTTTGGGATTTTTAGGGCGCCCCTGAGTTTTCACCCAATTCTAATAGGTACCTGACTTAAGTGGGGGAAAGTAAAGGCGGTTGGTCGTTGGGATGACCCTTTAAGACCCTGCTTGTAGATCGTTGAACAAAGAAACAAATGACCTTATCCTCTGTTCTTTAGATCGCAAAGTCTGAAAAGGAGAACTTTTTTTTTTTTTTGCTTTATTTGTAAATACATACAGGCTTTTTGGTGTATTCGGTGTACAAAGTATGGATATGCAAATCACTCCAATCAACCATGTAATAATTGTACTTTTTAGCGCTGTAAAATGAAATACATTTTCGCTTGTAGCGCAATGTAATTTTTTTATTTAGTTGGCAACAGGGATCTTTTACTATGGCGTCCAAGAGATTGTATGGTATGTTTGTTCATTCAAAATCCTCTCCAAATCTTTCTCTTTACTTTTGGTTCCCTTTTATCGCCACAGCATTTCTTTGAATATATATTTGTTCATTCTTTTTCTCTCTTTCTGAATTCGCTTAGAGAACTTTAACCGGATGTTAAAATCAACATGAAAACAGGGGAAAGAAACACTTTTTAAAACAAAGCTTGTCTAAGGGAAAGCACAACTAATTGCTGGAATTTATCTCAAGATGACAGTGTTTAACTCCCTTTCTGCTATATAAAACAAAAAATAATTAATTAGTACTAATTGATTAATTGAATGGCTTTTAAAAACTGATTCATGTATTGTCATCGACTTCGAATAATCATGCGAAATCTTTTGCCAGACAGAGTTGATAAAAGCTTTGTAACAAAGAGTAGCTTGCTGGAATTACGGCCCATGGGGAAGTCCACAATAATTTTAATGTTGCTTTGGAGGATTTAATTCGGACACGAGGTAGGCTGCTGAAATTGTGCATATATTTCAACATTCACGCACAAAAGTTTTTGCATTCACATTATTTTATCTATCAACAGAATGACAATTAAATTAAAAGCAATGTCCAATTCTTGTACCTCAAAAGATCGTTCCTTCTCGTTCTTGACAAATATTTCAGTGATGGGAAGCACCGCACCAAGTATGACAATGACCACTCCGTAGAGACCACTCAGTATCATAAATAAGTTCTCCCTTAATGAAACACAAACAATAGGTATTTCCCATTTATTTTTACACAATTTTTTTTTGTTAAAAACAGGACGGAGTTTGTCGGTGACACAGATAATCATATTTGTGATGATGATGATGTTAATGATGGTAATGATGAAGGAAATGAAGGAGTCGGCAAACACATACATACAATAACAATATGATAAATGTAGTCGACTTATTTTAATATCTTCCTATTGTGGTGGTCATGATACTTTTGTAACCCGGCCTTGCATCAGTGCATGTGGTGCGTACGAGCGCACTATTGAACCAGAACAGGAAGACGCTGTATGAGAGGAAAGAACAGTGTCTCAAGTGATAAAGCAAAGTCTCAATTATTAGGAACAAAGGAGCCATCTTTTGTGCTGCCTGAGGACTGTAGTAGGGACCTGGAGCGAAGCAGAGAGGGCTGGGGTTGGTCCGTATTCAGGTTTGGTGGAGAAAGGATTGGTAGAATTAGGAACAAGACCCTTTGCCTTTGGATGTAGAAGGCTGTTATGTGTTGGCTCTGGTGAATATACACACGTATTTATTCACAGTAGAACTTTACTGAGTTGTCTTCCTTTGATTTACAACAATATTTTTAACAAAATATTGCTATTGAATGAACCTGCTCGTGAATCAGACATATAAATAGCAATAGTATCTGGTTTTGTGGCTGTTTAATCTGTAATGGAAGCTACTTTTAATCTTGTCTCTTTTTCAAGCGCGTTAATTCGTACTTAAAGTTCATAGCAGACGAATAACAAAATAAACAATAAGAAAAAGAATCGCAAAATTATTACTCCATTTTTAAATATAGGAATAACCTCACTTTTTATCCAACAAAATTAGTTACCACTAATTAACTAATTGGTTTTGTTTTTTTATTGATTTATGTTTTATTAGGTACAATAAATTGAAGTGCAAAATTTCAACTTGATCCGATAATAGATGTGGACGAAATTTCTTATATAAAACATAATGCAGGCAATAACTCCACATATTCAGCCACATATCACAACAAGTAGCTTTTATTTCCCTTGTTCGATACCAAACAAGCGTATTAATTACCAATAATTAATTAATTAATTGGTAATTTTTTTAAATGTATATTCATGTTTCTACTTAGGTACCATAAATATTAGTCTAGAGCAGGGTAGGGCAAATTACGGCCCACGGGCCACATGCGGCCCTCCGAGGTGTTTTATGCGGCCCGCAGACACCTACAGAAATAAGGTGTGCCCACACTATATAAAAATAAAAATGCAAATATTAAAAAAAAATATCTATATAAATTATTGAAACTGTCTCGTTATAAAAAGTTTTAAGTAAACTAAGATTATGCTTATTGGCTATACATCAAAATACTTAATTCAAGACACAATGTCTGAGTGTTGGGTAGGCTTGGAACAAAATTGTAACAACTGATGGAGCTCGATTTTTTTTTTTTTTTTTACTGAGAACCATAAACTTGAAACTGGAAACTTTGCACAAAGTTGCATATATATTATACTGTTGTTATAGCTCAAGAGCAGTGATGCCCAAAATACGGCCCGCGGGCCAGAACCGGTCCGCGACGTGGTTCCATCAGCCCCGCCGAAACGTCGTGTAGAAATCTCCCTTCCAAAAAAAGGTTGAAAAATGAATTTTTACCTACGTTTGGACCCTCATTTTTTCTCCGATAGATTGATATTATGATCTATAACATTTGTGTGTTTATGCATTGGAACTCTGAATGTAGAATCTACCAGGAAAAGTGAACCTATCTTTACTTGTTTTGTTAAACACGTTAATAAGCCAACATATTTATTGTATACAGAAAGTGTGACTTTTTAATAAAACGACAACATAAAAAAGGCACTATAAAATAAATATGGCGACATTATTGGTTTGTGTCGCAAATAAAATATTGTTTAACTACGCCTAGAGATTGTAGGATCCATGTGAATATTTACCAAAAAGAGACCAAAAAATTTAGTCGGTTGTAAAGCTATCTTCACTGTTGCTCACATTTGAAGTAGAGAAATGAAGCTGTTTTCTGACGCGTAAAAATATGTCAAATAACCTATTAATTAAATATTAAATTCACAATTTCTACCAAAATAGTTTCAGAACAATTTCATTTCGTTTTTGAAACTTTTCGGTCATGTGGCCCGCGAGACGAGTGTCGGAAATTAAAACGGCCCGCTGGTCGAATTAGGTTGGGCATCACTGCTCTAGAAATATTAAGAAAATTAATAGAGCTAGGGGTGTTAACCACGGGTAGTTCTGATTTATAAATAAACAATCCAATGTATCCGCTAACTTAGCATGGGCAAGGCAAAGGAGAAGAATATAAAACTCAAGGAAGAAATTGTTATGTGACTTGAAGGACATTGACTGTGACCTTGTTACCAATATTTCTAATGAAGAATGGAAGACAAAATTTCATGTTCTCTATAATGATTATTGCAATTGATTGTTTACATATGAAATATAAATGCATATTAAATTCAAACAACAAACATTTCTAAATTCAAGCAAAAAAAATAGTTTTTGTCATTTTCCTTTGCTGAAAGGTGAAACTATCTTAAGTGAAATGATTAAAAGTACAACACTTATTAAGAGAAGCCGATTCAGCTCCAGAGGACATAACTTAAAGCAAAGAGAAGTTCCAGTCAGCACTACCACGGGAGTTTTATGGGTGCCAGAAGCTGTATTTCCACATTTAAAAAAAAAAATCTTCGCTGCTGTTCACACTATTTGGGCACACATACATCTGTTCTTCTTCTTCGTTCTCATTTTAAACGTTGGAGGGTTCAGATCAGTAATCTTATATCTGAGATGAACCGTGTAGTGGTTTCCAGATAAGGCAGTTCTCCAAATAGTCTTTGGAGAGTCTTGTTCAGGTCCCTTGATTTAGTATGCACCATTGAAGGACATGGTCAGCATTCTCTGGTGATGCTCCACAAGGGAAGGCTTCGCTCGTCCCGACATTTTACTTCCGGAACATAAATTGTCTCATTCAGTGAGCAAGCATTTTTTTGTGGAAACTAAACAAGTATAATCACAGGTCAATGTTGACTGACTGTAATTTGACAGCAGTCACACACAGAGGTAACAACTAGTAAGCTAGTTCCACAGTTCCGGAACATTATGCACGAGTGTAAGAAGTAAAATACTGCACATTAAGTACAACTGTATTTTTGTGGGGATATTGTGATATAAAAAGACAACAGCAATTTAAAAAAATCGTAATACAGCGTATGTATGAATTAAAAGACAATCTACACAGCAAGCTTATCTTTCTAAGATATATATATATATATATATATATAAATATATATATATGCGGCCCGCCATTACCAAACTTTTTTTTAATGCGGCCCTCGATACAAAAATGTTGCCCACCCCTGGTCTAGAGTTTCAACTTGATCCAATAAATGAGGGTGGGATAATGAACGAACAAAAAGTGAACTTGACAGACAGCAGAGAGAGTGATAGGAGCTGTGTAATACAATATAGCCACGCCCACTTTCACAGGCCAAATAATAATAATAATAAAAATAACAATAATGATTCTCCTACAGATTATTGATTTGTTTTAGGGTTGTTTTTTTATGCAACAACGTCAATAGCAACACATTGAGAAAACATAACTGTACTTTTAGTGAAAGTGTGTACAAATTGAAGGCATTCTCAGTGCTTAGTTATAACAAGATTTGGAGAGAGAGAGAGAGAGAGAGAGAGAGAGAGAGAGAGAGAGAGAAGAAGAAGAAGAAGGAGGCAGTTAGTACAGGTAAAATTAACAATTACCCTAACTTAAAGAATGCTTTATGGCGCTAATTACAATGGTATTACAAGGAGAGACAACTCACTTCAAGATGGCCACTTGGTGTTGCTTCCTCTCGGCCGCTGTCTTGCCAGAGTGGTGCCCATGTTCGTCGCTGTGACCTTTGCCCTCAACATCTGGAAAGTAGGTAAGTGATTATGAAATAGTTGGGAAAATAAAAAGACGTGTGAAAATTAAAATATTTATTTGTAATTAGCGAAGCGTTGCTGGGTGTGTGATCTTGTGTACGATGATTTACATAAATGGAAAAATATGGACGTGGTGATTGTAACTCGTTCATAGTTTTTCATGTTTTACTACTGGTTACATTTTGTTGTCCAGGTCTGAGTAATATAAGTAGATTGTATCTGATCAATGAGCTGGTTTAGCTAAAGTAATTATAATATATGTCTATACAAAAATATCCTTCCCAGCATTTCCATATTGTCACTGGTGAATGTGGAGGTGCGCTGGCTGAGAGGTAAAACGCTTGACTTCCGAACCGAAGGTCCCTGGTTCAAATCCTGGTGAAGATTTTTTTAATTTCGAGATCATTTGGCGTCCACCCAGCTCTAATGGTTACCTGACATAAGTTGGGGAAAAGTAAAGGCGGTTGGTCGTTGTGCTGGCCACATGACACCCTCGTTAACCTTATGCAACATAAGCAGATGATCCTTACACCATCTGCCCTATAGACCACAAGGTCTGAAAGGGGAACTTTACTTTTTTTTTTTTTTACTGATGTATATATTTGTATAGGTTAGTCATATATTAGTATAGGTCAGTCAGAGAGACTGCAAGAAAGACAGGAAAGTGCGTAAGTATTTTGTCGAGACATTTATCAGAGAAAGAATAAAGTGTGATAAGACCGAGTTTTGTTGGGTTGTTTTTTTTTTCACCAGAACCCAGAAACACCTAGACAGTGGAGAGAAATTAGTTTAGTTTCCATAGGAATGAATTCAGTCGAGAGCTTCTACAAATGTAAAAGAAATGTGTTTATAACCCGTGTAGTTAAACTTTATTTCTTTTGGCCACTCACTCATCGAACGTTCACTGTGACAAGTCCATTATGATCTTAAAAAACAGCCACCACGGTCAATAAGTTTACAATTGCAACTGTTATATAAACTAGACCTCCAAGGGATCGTTGCTTGTATGTACTCACGCATTGCCTTACATGCAAATTCAAACCTAGACGGCATTCATAAAAGAATGACCATACATTAATTTACAATAGGATGGTGTTTGTTGCTGACTTTGAAGAGAAAAAATAAAGATATTTTTACTTAATCTGTAATCTTTTTAATGGTTGTGAATTTTTTTTTTTTTTGGTCAGGTAGTGTAGAGGGTGAAATGCGAATTACATTTTTATATGCGCGCGCACACGCAAGCACACACACATACTTATGTCTTAATAACAAACAAAAAGTCACGTTTCCAATAGATGGTCATTGTAATTACTCCGAATAACTCGATGGTCATTGTAATTACTCCGAATAACTCGATGGTCATTGTAATTACTCCGAATAACTCGATGGTCATTGTAATTACTCCGAATAACTCGATGGTCATTGTAATTACTCCGAATAACTCGATGGTCATTGTAATTACTCCGAATAACTCGATGGTCATTGTAATTACTCCGAATAACTCGATGGTCATTGTAATTACTCCGAATAACTTGATGGTCATCGCGATGGTGGGGGGGGGGGTGACATGGATATGAGTGACACGATTAAACGTTCGATTTCAAACTTAATTGTATGTGTGTATAAAATTAGCATATTTCATTTCAAAAAGAATATTCTCTTTGCGAAGGTCACGTGCCATACATGCACATATTTCGAGCTGCATGAAGAGGTTAGGGTGACATTTGTAATAGCTTTTTATTATTATTATTATTTGTATTTATTTTTGGTTACGTTTATGTGAGGCAAATAGACTGGCCGTTGGGATTTAACAACACACTAATCATAACTTTGACATACAAGAGCTTCTTGTGTATATATTCTATGTTTTGATAGGAAACGACAAGCGCAAGATAAACATACATCACAATAGATGAAGATCAAAACAGTCTACTTACCGAGAGATAGATTTTTACAAATTACAAAAAAATGCTGTGAAACTTTAGTTACCAAACAAACCATGGGGTCAAGTGAAGCGAAAGGCTAGATCTGGATGAAATTTTAAAGAATCTTTTTTTTAACTCATTCAAAACGTACGACATATTGAAAAGAAAATTGAGCCGCTTTTGTTTAATTTTTTAAAATATAGCTTCGGTTACCATGACGACTTAATGTTGACATTGATCGCATGAATTAAAATATTTGCTAGGAATGTTAGCTGATAAGTCTTACTACCGGTAAACTTTGTGACCCTAACAGCTAAACTATTACCGAAAAGGTTATCAGAAATATGCCACGCCAAGAACTCAGTCTTGAACTTAGAAAAAAATGTTATCTACGAAGGTCACCAACGTTGACCTTGGTAAAATAGAATTTAGATTGTGGATAAGAATAAATGGATTAGATCTAAACTGAAACATTTCTTGAATTGAACTTTTAGTGGTTCCCACCATGGCCAGCCTTAGGCATAGGTGAACAAGGCAGACGCCTATAGACTCTTGGCGGGGGCCTCGCATAGGACTCTATTTTTTTAGGAAAACAAAATTTCGAAACAGATCAAACCTCAAACATGGAAAAACTCTATGGCTCTGTCTACTAGTCAAACACAAAATCTCTTATATAATTCAAGGTTTATTAAAAAAATATTTAGATCTTCTTGTTATTCTATATATACTGGTATATACCGGTATTAGAAGAAATTCTCTTCCTATTAGTGAAATATCGAAATGTTATATATATGTGATGATAATGGACCGTGCTACGGCGCTTAAGAATTTAACTTATTTGATAATTTAGAAAGGTTTTTTAGTTTTTAACTCATTGAATATTTTTCGGTCTCCAATTTTTTGTTTTTCTATTGCATAGGGCCTCCGATTACCTTAAGCCGACCCAGTTCCCAGAGACTTTTCTTACGGACCTTTACAGAACAAAATGTAGTTTTACTTTGTCCAGAATGTGCAAGTGGTTTAATGGTTGTTATAAATGTCAATAGATCAGTGAGAAATGTAATATGAAAGTGGTGATGGTAATTAGCATTTAGAACAGACAATGTTAAATACAGAATTTGAATACTAATCAACAATGATCTCTACCACACTTAGAATAGACTACTATTCAACAATGATCTCTACCACGCTCAGAATAGACTACTAATCATTGACTAATCAACAATGGATTACTAAACAACAGTGATCTCTATATCACTCTTAGAATAGACTACTAAACAACCATCTTCAAAGCAGACTACTATTGAACAACAATGATCTCTACCACATTTAAATAGACTTACTATTATAACATGACCCGACTTACATGACCCGCCCCAATGTTGCTCTAATATTACCAGTCACCTGTCCAAGGGAAGTCAGTCTGAAAGGTTGTGCTGTTGTAATTATTTAAAACGCTTTGCGCTAATTATGAGGACAAAACGGAAGACAAAATCAAAGTGTACACATCTACTGAGAGCATTGGACATTTTCATACATGGCGGAGAAACTATAAATAGCTAAGCGTTTTGGCGTATCTGGTGTACAAAATAAAGAAAGTGCGGATATGGTGTTGTTTTTTTGTTCAATTTTTAGCCCTGCAGAATCAAATCTTCCGAGCTCTTTAGTTTGTAGCCCAAAGCAGTTTCAATAACGAGGAAGCATTAGACTTTCAATCTATCACTTATTTAAAATAAAAGGCAAATAATTAAAGAAAATGAAAAAAATTATCTTATCTTATATAATACAGACGTTACTTCAAAAAAGAAGATGATTACGTCCTACGCGTCATGCATCTAGTCATGCATATTAACCAATGACTTAAATTCTGCCAAGTCACTGGTTTTCCTGGCTGGCTCAGGCTACCCATTCCATGCTTTAATAGCAATAGGGAAGAAGGAGCATTTGTACAAATTTGTCCTAGCATATGGAACGAGGAGTGTGCCTTTATCTTTGTGACTTTCTGAGTTGCTAAGAATATCAATTGCCTCGTATTGAGATAGTATTAAGATTATTGCAAGATTCTTTTTTTTTTCAGTTGGCAACAGTGAAGTTCAATTTAGCGTCCTTGACATTCCGATAGATATATATATATATATAGCTCCTTCTTTCGTGGTCGAAGATGAGCACATTTCTCATTTTCCATGAACTCGAAGACAACTGTAAAGTCCAATCCTCGCTTTAAAAAGCCGGCCGGGCCGCATACGTGGGTTAGGTCAGTTGTAGATAGGCCTGCTTCTTGTCTCAGCTTTTTGTTGGTTCGGCACTCTTTCGCCCTGGCCACACTTCTTGCTTCAAATCTTGAGACTCCGAGACTCACAGCTTCAAGCCATGAGGGGCGATCGAGAGCTAGTGTTTCCCAACCGTGAATGTTGATATCGCACTCCTCGAAGGAGCTCTTGAGAGTGTCTTTGTAGCGCTTGTATTGACCTCCCTAAGATCGCTTTCCTGCACACAACTCCCCGTACAGTAGTCGCTTGGGAAGGCGATTGTCTGGAATGCGGACTTCATGTCCCACCCATCGAAGTTTGGACCTTTTTACTGTCGCATTGATACTGTGCATATGGGACAGCTTTAAGATTTCTGTGTTTGGTATGTGGTCGGACCAACACACCTTATGAATACTCCTTAGACAGCGTAGGGGGAAGGAGTTTAGCTTTTTGGTGTGTCGGGAATATAGGATCCAGGACTATGATGTATATAAGAGTGACGGGAGAACAACAGCACTGTAAACTTTCAGCAGTTTTGTGGATATGCTGAGTCCTCTCCGTTGCCACACTTGTCCTTGAAGTCTGCCAAAAGCAGCACTGGCACGAGCAATACGGAAGTCTACCTCATCATCTAGGTTGGCGTTTGTTGATATGGTGCTTCCCAGATAGACGTTTGCTAGTTTCTGGCTATCTATGAGAATATCTGGTTCTGTGACAGCTTTATTTGGAGGATATCGGTGCAACACTTCTGTCTTTTTGACATTAATGGTGATAGATGAAAATAATTGCAAACTCGATAGATATACACAATTACCAACTAGAGTAATCAGTTTTAGAATTGTTTGTGGTGTCATGTTTAATAAGCAGGTCTAAAAATAGAATTAACAGTTTCAACTAGACGTATCAACATTATCAACAATTTCTAATAGTTGCAGAACTTTCTAAAAGCAGTATGTATCAACATTTTCTAAAAGTAACACTTTATCCCTTTTCTTATCTTAGCTAATATCATACATAAGTTACTTATAAATAGACAACCCTTCCATGGACTTGAGAGGGGTTTTTATATATTTTTGTGACATTCTTAGTTATTCATTAAACCAATTTGAGGTCAGTCACTAAAAAGAAAAAAAGATGGGAACATTTTGCTTAAACTGTCAGGACCTCATAGCTAATGATACATAAATATGGCCACGGCTGCCTCATTGTGTGGTTTGTCGTAATGACGCTCACGAGTTTGAACTATTTATTCTTCCTGCAGGACGTTTGCGATAAGACGTGATAATCATCTTTGAATAAACGTCCGACACGAATACAAAGCAATAATCAAAATATTTACAAAGGAAAATAAATTGCATTCGTAAATATTATGTTTAAATATGGAGTTAGTATATATTTTTTTTTATAAAAAAAGATATAATGTCTAAAAGTGATGATTTGTATGCACAGCGAAACGCTAGATAACTGATGTTTTCATAAAATAATTGGCTAGCAAATGTGTAAATAAATCGCTATCGAGAATTTGCATAAAAAAGGACTAGACTTACCTGTATCTCCATTATCTCTACCTTCTTCCTCTTCACTGTCCTCTTTCATGGCGTCCTCGGCAGAGCCGAAGAAAAAAGTCGCTATCCTACCCGAAGGGGTGGAGTCCTTCCGGTGAATGCTCACCCTGCGCATGACCGTATCCAGCAAGCTCATCTTCCGCTTCCCCTTCTTCCCGTCTTCCCCGCTGTGTTTCATGGCGGATTTCAGGTGGTGGAACTCGGGATGGGACGAGCTTTTGCCGTTGCCCAAAGCGTTCGCTGACGTCATTGAGTTGATTTTCTGTTTCAGCTTCTCCACATCCGACAGCGGGGTGCCCTCTTCTGGGGAAGCGGACGGCTCGGAACTGTTCGAATGGAAGTTTGTGACTGCTGACGTTGGGGCTGTAGATGCTGGTGTTTGCGATGGCGAAGCAGATGTTGGCGACGTCGGAGAGGTCGAAGATGAGGAAAGTAGCGGGCGCGTTTCTGGAGACTTCGAAAAAAAGTTTAAGGAAAGAGATTGGTGGCTGCCCTTTGAATTTCCGTGTGAAGAGTTTTGAGAATCAACTTTGTTTTGTTTCGAATCTTTTGTCTCATCTGCGGTGTGGAATAAATGAGAGTTGGAACCTTTGACAGTGGCCGATCCATTGATCTCACCTGAGCTGACAGGTTTGTCTCCGCTGACGTCACGCATGCTGCTAGGTCCCTCCTCCCTATCAGCGTCTTCTAAAGGAGTCAATCTGTCAACTGCCTTGACAGATGCGAATGCTCGATCTTTATGGGCGCTCATTGTGATGTCATCACTGTCAGGAGTCTCTGTTCCTGATTAAAACATTTCCCATACAAATGCGTTTACATTTATCTTAAGACGTAGCATTACTAATTGTTTCATTTTGCTTTAAACACTGACAGCTACAAACTAATCATATTGAGTATTAAAGAATGATTATCCTTTTTTGGATGTTCCGTTATTCATGCAGTGATTCTCAAATTGACCTTCGTAAAATTATTGTTTTACGTTTGGTATAGTTAAATAAATCAGGATGACAAATAAATCTTAACGAAATAGATATATGCACTGAGAAGCTTACCAAATATAAATCAAATAAAAATCAAATTCATAGAGAACAGAAAGAGAAGCTAGGATATGCAGACACACAATAGAATGAGAGTAATTTATAAAGGAACTCTATAAATAAAGTTTTAAAAAAATATATAAAATGCAATATTATAAATTTCTTACTTGTTAAAGTTAACAGTTTTCTAGCCATGACCCATCAAACTTTTCAGATACTAAAATTTAAAGTATGTGTCTTTAAACATTGCAAAGTAGAGAGCACCGCTGGCATGCGGAGTAGCGACAGAGGTAAAGAACAGTTCGAACGCATTTGAAGACACCCAATAGGGAGTGACACCCAATTAAGTACACTTTTCTTTTTATTTAGTAAGAGCATAATTATTTTTTCTTAAGAATCGACATAAGCTAGAAGGGGTTAATGGCTTGCCTCACCTAGTGACCCCAACAATAGAGACGCATGTGATAAATAGCTAGAATATAACTTTTATCATGAAAAAAATGAAGATAGAAGACCACGGACAACCTGGCTAGGCGCTACTAAATGAATTTAAAGACAGACAGACAACCAGACAGACATAAAGATAGACAGACATAAAGATAGATAGACAAACATGTCTGTCTATGTGCTCACGGACTCCGCGAGCCTTTTGGGACTTTATCGAGTAGTCCAACCATTGTTCATTTACTAATCTAAGAAAATAGATTCTAGTGCTCAAGATGTTAACATTCAAGTATATCTGGTCTGAAGACGTTCTTGTGTTATATTAAATAGGGAAAAATTGCAGTTAGGTCTTTTTTTAGCACTTCAGTTCTACGAGTTATGAAAGTCATTGTTAAACGGTATGGCCATCAGCTCTGTTCCTAACATATGCAAGTTCGATTCTCCCTTTCCTATCGACTGTGCAAGACAAAAACAAGCTAGTCTGTTTATATCCAGCAAGAAAACATTGCATTAGCTTGATGTGTTCCTAACAAAAAGTTTTACATGCAAGGAATACAGAAGCAATTGAAGCGAAGTTTGATTTAAAACATAACTATATTTATTTAATATGTATATTGCTTCATTATAAGATACTTTGTAATTATAGGATCTTTTCACTACAATATAAATACGATACGGTCGTTTTAATAACTGCTCATTTGGGGAACTAAGATTAGACAATTATTTAAAAAAAAAAGATTTTTGTTTGTATTATTTTACCATTAACTCTTTCCAATCTCAATTAACAATTTGCTTTTTTATTTGCATATATGTGAAAACCTTTTCTACAACATGTTTTATTTAATTTAATTTCTAAAGCATTTCACAATTTCGTTATGCAATGGCATATTTGTTTCTTAACAATCTCGATTGCATTTAAAGAAGCTTAAGAGAATTAAAGATTCAATTAACGACTTGTTGAAATGTATGGTCTAATTAAGTTTCTCTTAATTTAATAAATTAGTAATGTAAGATGATTACATTGAAAGTATAACACTTCCTTATATTATTACTTCTCTATTTCTCTTTGAAACATGCTTACATCTCTTGGATTCTGTTTATATGCATCATTATATTCAAACCAAAAAGTAGTGTTTCTTTACCGCAATCGTAGTTGTATTAGAAATTACTGTAAACTATTCTTTACTTTACGGATTAAATAACCAAATAAACTTTTAAATTACCTGAATCTTTTTTTGAGAATCACTGCATTAACGTCATTAGCAACCTAATGTCGACCAAAGTAATCGTTTTTAATTTGCTGCTTGTAGCCTATATAGTTTTTAAGGTAATGGAAAAGTTGAAATCGTCTACACACATCATGACCTCCTACACACCATGTAGATATTGTCCACTTTTATTTTAAAACAATAGATTATGACATTTTTTTTTCAGTTTGCTCAAAAAGGAGGGGGGGGAGAAAATGGTAAAAAATTAATGCTTTTGTTTATGTACATTCTCATAATTGATAATATGTTGCTATAGAACCGAGAAGCCCTGCCCTATGTCTTAGATATATCTTAAATTAGTAGCAAGACAATAGAATTTAGTTTTTTTTAGATACTTTTGCCAAGATCATACATGTTAACACATTTGTCTTATTTCATGAACAATTATTCAGATATATAAAAGCCCTACTATAGGGCTACACAAGTGTGTTTGACCTACACATTAGATTTGTCATGAAAAATTATGTAAACAAAATGATTACAAAATATACTGCTAATATATGTATACTATTAATATCTTTAAAAATAAAAAAAAATCGAAAAATGCTTTTCACTACATACTATGGCAATCGATCCATTAAGAAAACTGCTTCTGTCATTAAGATTGCGATCACTTTTCACGGGCACCACAGCAGACGACTAGGAAGAATCCAAGAGTTGAACTTTTAGTGAAAATGTTTTGTCCCAGCGCGCAGTGCAGAATTTGTTTATAAAATTTCTCTGCTGGTGACGCTTGCTGAACAGAGTAGTGCCAATGTTCGAGTCGAGGTGAAAATTGTCACTGTCGGGGTGCTGGCAGGGGTCAACCTTCTAGGTAGCTTAAAGTGACAGTACTTACCCCATGCTATTGTAAGAGCTTAACTTCAATGGTGGACAGTCAACGTTTGTCCAGCCCTCCCCCCTCGTTTTTTGTTTGCTTTCCTGCGAGGGGCTACGGTAGTTTAATGGATGACCCAAACTGGTGTGTCGAGAGTGTGTTTGCGTAAGTGTGTCGCACCAGAAGATGTTCGGGAGGCGAGTTTGTGTATATTTATATATATCTCCAGGTGTTAGTGTTACCTGTGTATGTGTGTGCGTGTGTGGGTGTGACCTTTAACAATTAACATATTTATAACTTGAGTGCTGAAAAATTACATCATAGGCGAAACTGGTCCAAAACGACATTCAATGGATCCATACACATATAAGGAGGTGGGGAAATTTAAGGATCGGAGTAAGTGGGGTCACAGTAAAAAGGGGTCGGGATAAAAAAAGGGAGCGGGGAACGGGGTTTTAATGGAATGATAAACGCTCACATTTGAAAGTCTTTCCCTACGTCAGAGAAAGAAAGGGAGATGACCCCGTCACTGCCTTAATGTGACACTCCTGTCAAGAGTGTACAGACCTGACCTCATATATCAGTCAAGAACGTAAACAGGTCTTTTGGGTTACAGTGGATAATAGGTAAAAACATAAAGGACACTAAACTGAATAGTCAATCGACTGCGTTTTGTGTAGATCATTCCTTGCTTTAGTTGAATACAATACGCTAGTTATTTATTGTGATGAAGGTTAGCTTGTCATGTTTTGAACAATAGCGATAGCGCTCTGGGTCGTAAGCTAGAATAGCTTTAGCGTAGTTTTTTTTTTTCTTAGTCTTTGATACAGTTAAAGTTAACATTTCAAAATTTGCGATCATAGAGCAGATAATGTAAAGCTCACAGTTAACGAGAATGTCATGTATCCAGCACAACGACCAAATATGTATAGAAGTAGATCAGTTTTGTATCATCGATTTATATTTTCATTCTAACCAACCGTAATTTTGTTCCAAATTCTTTTGGTCTGTTTTCTGTAATGGATATGTGTGTGTCTACATTGATAATATTGTGTCTGCTTATTGGCGCGTGTTTTCCAGATCGTTCACTCCCATCAATCATCTTCAAACTATCATCTCTCTTGCCTATCTCAATCAACTCTCTCTCTCTCTCTCTCTATATATATATATATATATATATATATATATATATATATATATATATATATATGTCAATGACGCAATAGAAAGACGCGTAGAAGTTGGGGTTTAATTGGGTTTTTCCTTAGTGACGTGACGGACCATTAAGAAGTAAGAACAGAAATAGAGAACCAACGGATAGGACGAAGACCTGAGAGACCGGATTTCAGATTAGAGACGACTCAGACTGTGCCCTTATTATTTAATCAAGTTATTGTTTAATTGACTCTCAGGAGTTCTTCATTATCTACTGTACTTTGTTCTGTTGGATGTGTCTGGTCCGAGCTCGCAGACGACATTGATCTACACAACAATCGTGATCTACCAACATCATCAACACACCGACCATCAACACATCGACCATCAACACATCGACCATCAACACATCGACCATCAACACACCGACCATCAACACATCGACCATCAACACATCGACCATCAACACACCGACCATCAACACACCGACCATGAACCAAATGGAAAGCATGTCAATAAACCCTAATGGCTAAAACTGTATTAACTGAAACGCCATGTTTTATCTCTGAAGAACTAATCCTCTAACGATGCAGTCAGTAGTTTGTAAGCTATTAGAAAACTGTTGTTTTCCTTGGCGGATATCTATATACTAAGTGTGATGCTTTTTCAAAATAATTGAACAATTTCTGTTTAAAATAAGTAAATTCATTAGTCAATACAAATCCATGGCAAATAAAATGGCGACCTGTAGGTCTAAGCGCAAGGATCTATAGCTGTTGTCTTATTCTTTTGGACTGCCCCAGACTTGCTGAGCTCCGTCTGGGCAGGTCTGAAAAGCCGAAAGTTCTTGACCTGTAGGGTCACCTACGTGAGTTACGCATAACAGCAGTGTTTTTGTCCAGGGCTTTTGCAAAAGAGGATTGGAGCCTCTCAAGCGTTAACTTAAATGGAGTTTGATGATGATGATAGTGATGAAATTGATGATGAAAGCTTCACTAGACTGAAAATAAACTTTCTTGAAGCATGGGTTTTACAACTTCACCCCCCCCCCTTTTCTCCTGATTAGCAAATACAGAAGTGTAGAAATGATACACCAGCTAAATGAAGTCAGCGATACATTAGTAGAATATAGACATAGACATACATATAGCTATAGACATACATATAGACACAGACATAGACCTAGACATAGACATAGACCTAGACATAGATCTTAGTTTGGTAACTCCCACACGGATACTGGAAACGAAAAAGAAAATCGGCTTAGACTGGATCTCCGCTTTTTAGTGTTTCGCGTTTCTTCACTGCCACTGCTGTAATCAGGAGCGTTACCTAAATGTGGTTCTATGTGTTGACAGAACTTGGAATAGCATGCCACCCGGAGGAATAAAAATGAGGTCATTTAGCCTTTTCGTTGACGACATTTCTATTTTGATTTTGCTACACTTCCCCTCCCCCCTACTACTAAGGTCGTTTGATCCTCTCTCTGTCAGAATATAACACTGATTGCACAATGTAATCAGTGTCGAGAGAAGAATTGACTTCATGTAGCCTCAATAATACATTCAACATTGCGCGAATGTAATTCGAAATAAATACGTATAATAATATCGATTACCTTTGAACTCATTTCTATATTCATACAAATTTATTTACTAGACTTTAGAGACTAATTAGGGATCGAAATTCGAAATGTTTATAGTTTGTAAAATGTCAAGAAGATCCCACATTGAGTCTTTTGTGTCTGTTATTTTGCTCTATTTCTGGGTGTACATATGTGAAAATGATTATTAAAGTTAATCTCAGCAATCTGTTCCTTATTCACATATTCATTTTTATAATCCGGTTCAAATTATTGAAGCAATGAAATATATTTTTAAAAATAAAAAAAAGAAGAAAAAGCGATATGGAGAATTAATAAAGAGTTAAACTAAATTAAACTAAACTAAACTAAACTAAAGAAAAACTTAAACTGAATAAAGGAAGACTGGGAGAGACTTGGAAATAAGCACATTGAACATCGACGCGATAGTGAAAGCAGAGGCGTAGCTAGGGGGAGTGAGGGGGGAATTAGAAAATCCCCCGGGGGGCCCCGAATGAGTGGGGGTTTTTTACATTAAATATTACGCAAATCGCAGGGGCCCTCAAGGAGGTCAAGCCCCCCGGGCCTCAAAGAGGTCGGGCCCCCAAATGACGGCAAATTCCTAGCTACGCCACTGAGTGAAAGATCATTGTTACCGACTAAATAATGAAACGATGCGAGCTTGAAGAAATTCAAATTGTTCAGTACCAAAAATTTATATAAAAAAAATAATTTTAAAAATACATAGCGTATCAATTTCTCTGCATAGATAACCGTAACTACTCAAGGTTTGCAGGTTCGAGATAGCAAAAGTTATTATTTAACATTGCAAATTAGTTATTTCGTCCGTCACCGGATGTATATGTAATCGGATGATGACAGAAGAGCTAGTCAATTATATAAATACGTCATAAAAATGGTGTATATTTTCCAGCATAATTTGTGTCAGTCTGAATCAAGTATTAGATTGAAAGAATGATAGTTAAAAGGGGACGTAAACGCTAGATTTATTTCTTCTGTCAATGTGATGCCTTTACAAGAAAGTATTACATGCTTCTACTGTCACCACTTGACGTCACGTGACAGGGTGTGTTTGCCCTACTAATGTATGCCTTGGGCAGAGTTCAAATGAATCACGTGCATTGCAATTATGTATAACAAACCTACATACTGATTGTGTCTCGTTCGTTTTAATGCCATCGCTTGACGAGCATAAAGACCCCTCCACCCCCCCTCGACCTACTTCGCCTCATTTCGGAGACAACTTGTCGATCATGTAAAAAAAATGTCAGACAGTGTAATCAATATTAAGCTTATTAAATTATATACTCCAAGTAAATCTATAAGTGCGAGTGAATAGTTTATAGTTAAAGCAACATAGGTCAGTGCTACAAATCTCAGGGGCTTCAACTTCAAGCTGCCACTCATGGCTCAAAGTCGTATCCTCAACTTTCTTGTTATAGTACTAAAGAAAAGAACTGTCCTAACCCCTCCCCTACCCTATTTGTGTCCTCATACTGTACCTTATCGATATTAAATGCACAGTCATTTTTTTTTGCATGAAGTAAAAAAAAATAAGAAACTAAACACGTGAACTGTATCCGTGAGGCCAGTGCTTGCTTACGTTCGATCAAACAAAAACTGCAAACGTTGACTGTGGCTGCCGAAACTGTCAATAACTTAACTACACGAAGAGCTTTTCGTCGCTATGGACAAGCTGGCGATGAACGCTTATCGTGTAGTTCTAATATTCTTTTTCGCATTGCATCGCTTGCATCGCTTTAGGATGAAGACAAAACAAGTTGAACTGACCATTATCATTGCTCGTAAAGCGAGACATAAGAATTAAGATATGTTATGTAAAGCCGTGTTCTGTAATAACTCCCAAAATCCAAACTTGTGGTTTTTGCTCAATGTGTCTGTCGATTGCGAATTCTAGGCAGCAGCAACTCAATATTCGGTATCAAGTTTTTCTGCCAGCAGTCGCTCCTTCCTCAAGATGACATCTCTGACGTGTTCCTCAGGATGGTCAAGTTGGTTTTTGATTATGCCATTAATGTGACTACTGATATGCTGTTGAGCGGCCACTATGTTAAGTTGTAAAGACTGCAACACCATGGAAACTGGTTCAAGAACAGATGAATAATTGACGACAATGAAAAGACAAATCAGAAACAAGAGGAGAGACATTTACTACACATGTGCAGTTTGTCTGGTTTCACTTGCAGTCGTTAAGATCCGCCAAACAGTCAAAGATCTAAGTTGAGACTTAAAGCTCTAATGGATTTGTATTTTTTCAGTTCATTGTGTCTCACACAAAAGAGGTAAATTTAGCACCAACGCTATGACTAGGGACAGTTACAGAAAAAGAATGCTAGCCATCACGGGGCAGCCTTGACCGAGTAGTTTGTCCATGTCTGGACTGTACAATGACGTGAGACAGTGCTTCGTTGATCTAAATCAACGTTTCGACACCAATGATGACATGTGAAGAACTTTCTTGTATTTTCACATCGAAAGATAACTGGCCAAAAAAAAATAATTCTAGATTCTAAATATTATAAAAAATAATTGTGTCGTTTTACTTCTCGAGACGATTTTTCCCTTTGCAATTTCTTGTTTGACTAAATAAGCCAATCCATTGTACTTTCAGCCTTCTTTCTACTACCACTGTGAATGGCATTTGCATTTTGGGACCCTTCCTTTATGCTCGCTCTCCATGTGGATCTATCCAGTGACACGTTTTTCCCATCTGTTAGTGCCGATTTAAAGAGCTTTATGTCGCGTTTGCATACAACAGTATACCTTGGCAGTGGACGACCAGCTCTCATGCCTTCTGTTAAATCACAATACAGAATTTCTTGTGAAAGTCGACCTTGTGGCATTCATAATAACCTAGCTATGTGCAAAGTAAACAAATCGTCACGGCTAACATGATATAGAACATTTGACATCCTTTACAGAATTGCAAGCCTAGAATAAATCGTACATGGTCGGACATGAACTACCTTCGATGAAGTCCAGTAGGGAATCGGCGCCGGAGGCCCCATTATCCCGTTGATGGTTAGAAAGGCTTTTATCCAACCACCAGGCCTGGACATGGGGTTCTTCACCACTGTCCTGTCTGAGGGCACCCAACGGTAAGCGGCCATAATGGTTGACTGACTGGTAAAACCGGGCCGTGCCGTGTACACATGACATGAACTACAGATTTGCCTATTCTAGTTACAATAATAGCATATCTTTACAACTGTACTTCAGTGGAAGAATTACTTGTTAATTTACTACACTTTATAATATTCCAATGATAGGCCTTTAGATTTACACTTAGAAGTCGAACATTAATTTATTAAACTCTTGAATCAATAATGCATGGGCGCCCGCAGGGGGTACATGGTGGTGAACTTGCACAACCATGCATTCTAATTAAATCTACATCTACGTAATAAAAAACAAAACAGATCTGGAAGATGCATTTCATTATAAAATATTTTTAAAATGGCTAAAATGTGGCTACTCAGAATTCAGAGACGCGCACGTACATGGTTGGCCATCCATTCCTTACGCCTAGGTTAATCTACTTATTTCTGCTACTACATCAACCAGTGGAAGCACCACTTGTTCAGTTGCTACTTAGAAGTTAATTGATTTGATGGTGCGAAAAATTGACTAGAATTTGGCTACTCAGAATCCAGGGGGGTGCAAGTGATCCCCCTTGCACCCCCTGAGGGCGCCCATGCGGACAAACTAGAGTTTTCCCTATGTGGCAAATGAGCTATTAATTATTTCCCCAAAACATACTGTCAAATTTCTCGAAAAATCGTCAGAAAATTTTTGGTTTGCAATCTTTTTTTTAAAGTCTTAAAATACATCTGTGTGATCGGGAACTGAGCAGAAAGGAACCCATAAAAGACTGGGGCAAACTGAAAGTGTCCGTCAGTTCATCGACCTTCAGAATAAAAGAGTTCCCAAGAACAGAGCGATTGCGATAGTGCTGTAACATTCCGTTCCTACCAGACGACTAAAGATTTGAACATAGTTACAATAGAACAAAATTCGTGTGTAAAACTGGTCTGTGAAGAACAAGAAGACTTATTCAATTAGAATGTTTAAACCTTCAAGTCTAGGTGAATGTTTGGGTATTTTACGGGGATTGAGCCTTAATGCTCTGACAATACATGTTTATCTGCATCGTAATGTATATATCATCATCTGCCCTATAGACCACAAGGTCTAAAAGGGAACTTCAATTTACATTTTTAGCGGCTCCCGAAAGGGAAAAAGACACTATTAATTTTGTGTAGCCTGTGTGTCCGTCTGTCCGTCCGTCCCGTTTAGATCTCAGAAACTAGAAGAGAAAATGAAAATCGGACATCATGATATTTTAGATCAGTGATGCCGAACCTATTCGGTCTGCGGGCCATTTAATTTCCAACACTCGTGTCGCGGGCCACAACAATGAAAAGAAGAAAAAAAGAAATAGAGAATAAACCCTTCAAAATATTTTTTTACAAACCCGTTGCTCTACTTACACGCGTAAAGCGATTACGTAATAAGGGTTTATCTGTATTATTACGAAGACCGCGGGATACACATTTAAGACCAAAGAAAATCCGCTGCTGAGGACAGACGCAGATTGCGAAAAAAAAAATCTAAATCGACCATCGGCGAACAATAGTTATGCCTGCGTTGCTTGTGGCAAAATATGTAGGTCGCAGCCGGGGCTGCGTAGCCACAGGAAATATTGCATCCCTCATTGATCTTCGGACTCGAAGACAAACCTTACTATGCTCGTTAAGAACTAGGTGAAGGGGTATTTGTAACAAAAAGTTATGTATTAATGGGTATTAATGATAACAGAGCTTCGACCTTACAATAAAAAAGGACAGAGTTGTGGCAACATCCTCGCAGCTCGCTTCCATTTTGTCATATTTAAATACAGACCTCCTCCCAAATATCAATTGAAACAAAATCTTAGAACTGTAGAAACTAGTTGTGTGTTGATTGAAATGTAACTTTGTCCTAACGTGTGTAGACTTTCATTATCTCTTATACATAAGCAACGTCTCAAGTGTAGTGTTACATTTATAGTCGACAGCTGAATATATGCACTACTTTAATCAGCGCAAGTCTACATTCGACAGAGGGATACTTCGGGGTTGTAAGAATATTTACACTACCCCTAGAGCTCAGCAAATAATCAGTGTTGGAGCTGGTTCTCTTACGATATTAACGCTTAGTTCCGCCTCTCTTGCCGTTTTAAAATCCCCCCTTCCCTTTTTGTTGTCTTTCTATGTTTGAAAAGTTGTGTAATCTTGGCCTGTAGAATTTGTACTGATCAGAAGATTGGTTGAATAATTGCGCGTTCACTAGAGGTTACCAAAAGTGCGTCTCTACAACATCATAGATAACGATGTGTCTAAGTAGAACGTCGCTCCGTCTAGCCGCGTGATTTTAAATCAAATTTCAAAGATGTCATTCTAAGGGAAATGACGTCGGGGCCTGTCGATATCTTTTTCTCTCTAAATAATTCTGTGAACTAAAATTGAGCAATGTATATTATTGTATACTATGAGTATTCTAGAGTGTATGTGTGTGTGTGTGTTTCTATGGTGACGGTGGGAAGAGATTAGCGTTTGGTTGTAAACGATGCAGGATAGGTGGCAGTGTCGTCATTGGTTTTAGTTAGGGGAGACGACTCCAGAACGTGTGACTGACTGGTTGTGTTACTGTAGTGAGGTTTTGTTATAAATATTATTACTAAAATCTAGTATTTGATCTCATATCAACTTAATTTAGTGTCCATATTATAATAAAAGTTGTATTAAGACTTGTTCACAAAGAAGTTACTATGTTATTTAAGTTTTATTAGTTAAGAAACAATCACTAGCGGATCCAGAACTTTGGAGTGGGGGGGGCGATTTTTTCCAAACCCAAACCCTAACGCTCAGTAAACCCAAACCCTAACGCCCAGTAAACCCAAACCCTAACGCCCAGTAAACCCAAACCCTAACGCTCAGTAAACCCAAACCCTAACGCCCAGTAAACCCAAACCCTAACGCCCAGTAAACCCAAACCCTAACGCTCAGTAAACCCAAACCCTAACGCCCAGTAAACCCAAACCCTAACGCCCAGTAAACCCAAACCCTAACGCCCAGTAAACCCAAACCCTAACGCCCAGTAAACCCAAACCCTAACGCCCAGTAAACCCAAACCCTAACGCCCAGTAAACCCAAACCCTAACGCCCAGTAAACCCAAACCCTAACGCCCAGTAAACCCAAACCCTAACGCTCAGTAAACCCTAACGCTCAGTAAACCCTAACGCTCAGTAAACCCTAACGCTCAGTAAACCATCATTAAACTAATCGGTTCATTTATTTTATTGATTCTTTTGTTGGCATGTAAAAGAAATAATTGTGCAAAGTTTCAGCTTGGTCCGAGATTAGGTATGGGAGAAATAACGTGTATAATCATTTTACCAGACAGACAGACAGCTTGAGTTCATATAAGGTTTGTAAAAACATGGGCAGGCCTGTCAGTGAATGAAATACTATCTGAAGCAAAGAACAGAGAGGAATGGAGAAAGACGGTTGACCAAGGGCGGACTGGCTATATGGGCAAACGTGAAAATGGCCGGTTGGCCGGTACCAAATGGGCCGGTCTGGTCGCGACCAAAGAAAATGTTTTTTTAATGAAGACAACTTAAAAAAAAAAAAAATTGACAACTGCAAGACACAGATTCCCGAACAGTTTTATTATTATTTTTTTATATTATTATTATTACAATTACTTTTTTTTTTAAGAAAATCAAAAAAATTGCACTTTACACTGTAGCCTACGCATTAGACCGTACTTTTTGCTATGCAAGAGCGGCATGAACTTCAACACTGCTTTGATGTCTTCGAGGTTGTGTTTGGCCTAATCATTTGGCTGGTCGGCATGGATGTTTGATGGCACTCCTACTTGTTTTTGCTCCTTCCCTCCCTCGTCTTTCGATGGTTCCATTGTCAGTTAACGAAAAAGAGGGATGAGAGAGGTTAAGTTAGAAAACATTGATATAACGCAGAAAAAAAAAGGGTGACAATGAGCTCTTTAACGGATACAATGGATACCAGCACATATAGAACTAGAAGGAAATGAGAAGGCTGACACACTCGCCAAGAGTGGGAGAACAAACTCACAATTAAATATTGCACTCTATCCTGTAGAAATGAAGAAACTAATAATAAATAAAATAAATGAGAATGGACAAGCTCTCATCCGAATCACAAGAAAGATGATGCCTATTATAAGCTATCCCGACAAGACCAACGTCAAATTTTACTACTCAGGGCCGGACACAAGAGAATGAGACAACATGTCCTTCAAAACTGTTCGATCTCTTGTTCCATGAGACCCGTACAAGACACTGGCCCCAGAACACACCAATAGAAAGAAAACTTTATGGAGAGCTCCATGATTTGGAAACCATTTCGCAGTTCATCTCATGTATTGATCTAGTCATCTGAACACTCCAACATAACAATGAGATTGAGGAAGAAGAAGTAGAAGCTCTTCAACAATACTTAATAGGAATTAACTTAAACACACACAGCCGCGAAATTGCAAACCACCCAACTTATTCACAACTCAATATGCGTATAGAGTTCTTCTTTCTGAGATGTGTACAGAAAAAGCAATAAGTTTTCTTTTTGTTTATTTTTAATAACATTGATCTAAAAATACTACACTTAAGGATTTTAAAAAATTGTTTAGTTAAAAAAAGACAACCTAGATAGAAATAATTTTTTTTTACTATTATAATCAATGGCAAATATATGCTAGTATTCAAAATATGAAGTCATTAATGATGGAAATTCTTATAATAATGTTAATACTTAATAGGCCTATAGCTCTGCCACATCCAATATTTAATGAAAGAAAATGTATATTTATATTTTAAATAATGTGTTATAATCTGTTCATATACAATTCGCCTTTTTCAGAATGTACTTGTAAGTGCCCCTCTAACCGTTTTGCATTCTCTTATCTTTTGATGGAATGGGTTGCCTGAGTCAGCCAAGAAAACCATTGACTTAGCATTTTTTAATCACAGAACAACATGCATGACTAGATTGACACATGAAATGCGCAGGACGTAGGGCTTAACTATCTTACTTTTGAAGAAACGTCTGTAATCTATAAGTAATACCAAAGTGTTTCAAACTCATTAAGGCTGCTATTGTATTGGCTATAGTTTTCAGACTACATACATGTATAAATAAAATACAATATGTAATCCTACGCAAGCATACATACAGTTTTTGATGCGTTATAAAACTGTATATATTTTGAAGTGAATTAGGCTTACACCTATAATATGACACATGGGCGTAGCCTGGAGGAGGGGGGCTCAAATCATCACTTGCCCCAGATTTCATTGTCTGAAAATGAAACTTTACTTAATGCCACAGAGCAGCCAATTTAAATAAACTACAGTCACCGAATTTCCTAAGCTTAGCTAAAAGGGGTTTTGTGGTTATCCTCCCCTCCAATACAAAAACTAAAGCAAAACTATAGTTACCATTTTCTACCAGTCTCTAGACTCCATTAATTAAGTGCAGTAAATAGTAGATTTGGTTTTTGAATTTTGTAGCGGAAGAGTAGCAAGCTAATTGCACTGTATATGCATATGAATATGCATTTTTTAAAACTAAAAAAGAAATAATGCTTAGATCCGGGGCCAGCTGGGGGAACGCTCTGACTTCTTAGCCTCGGTGGTGTGTACTGTCTTTCCACTAATTAAAAGAAGAACATATTCTAGGCTAAAAAAAACGCCCGAAAGAATGAAAGGTAAGAATGTAATGAAAGATTAATTAAATACATATACATTGCAGAGAGGGGTAGAAAAAAAATCCCCCCACCGAAAAAAATCCTGTCTACGCCCATGATATGACATGCCATTCATTTGTGGGCCGGTTTATATGGTAATGCCCGGGCCGATTTCGATACCCAGTCCGCCCCTGCGGTTGACAGATCTGGTTTGGTGCTCAGCGGTCCAACTGACCAAAGGATATTTGAAAATGAATGTCATCGATAGACACCAATGACTAGATCAAAGAGCCCTGGTTGTGTCATAAATTAGTTTATGGCTATCTTGACACTTTTATCATGATACTTTTATCACTACACTTTTATCATGACACTTTTAGTATGATACTTTTAGCATGACACTTTAATGGGAAACGAGCTTTGACAGCATAAATTATTTGTTCAAAGTATCTGAAGTGGATAAATACATCGCAGAAATACCACTCAGTGGCAAGGCGAGTAGGCAGATCATCCAATTACTTATCTCGACATGACGGCTTGAAGATTACATCATAAAATATGGTTCTGTAAATCAAAGGCTTCATTTTTTTTAAATTTGTTTCTGTGATCGTCGTAATCGATACGTCATAAAATGTAATCGCCACACACACGGTGTTGTTAGGGAAACATTCGATACTTTGCAAAGCATTGGATTCCATTAGAAAAAACAACAACTATACTGCGTAAGAATACCTTGTCGCCCTTAACAAAAGAAGAAATATATGGTTCAAAGTCACATGCCAATGTCTAGTCAAGTCTATGAAACTATTGTGTGGGTGTGTTTATATGTGTGCGAGTGATCAAAATTTCACCATTGCTGTGCTTAGACTAAAAATAAAGTTCAATGACTACTTTTGGTCTTCTAAATGCGAAACTTTGTTTTTTTAAAAGAAGTATGTAAGCAAAGAGCTTTGGCTGCTTAAATGTATACATCCTTCCCCAGCCATTGTATCCATTCTAAATGTAACCAATTACATATTACAGAGAATGTACATTGTATTCAATACAGCTTTCTTTTCATTTAATAAAATGTTCAAAATAGTTTATTGTTGTAATATTTCCATGTAGGTTACAACCAGTGGTTCCAAAACTATTTCCTTAACGGAACACTTCGCACATTTTGAGTATTCAGGCCTCGCGAAACCCTAGTGTTTCACGGAACACAGTTTGAGACACACTGGGTTAAAAGAAGCTTTTACTTATAACTAACTTACAAAGAGAACAAATAAAACATTATTTTTAGGAGAGACAACCCTTGAATAATATAATTTTACTATGGTATTAGTATATCTTAGGAAAACAATTGAAATAACAAGCAAAATATAAGAAATACTTTTTAAAGTATCTAAGGGGAAGAACCACAACATCACTGCCACATCTGTCAATACTGCAAGCATTCATTTCCTTTTTTCTAATTAGAGCACAATTAATTTATTGCGACTAATCTTATCTTATATAATACGGACGTTACTTAAAAAAAAATGATTGCATCCTACGCGACACTCAATCACATACCAGTTGGTGTTTTGATTGATTAGTTTATTAATACACTGTGTGTGTTTGTACCAAAAGTCACACTGACACAGTAAGAGAGAGACCTAAAGGAAGAGTACCATATCTTCACTCACCTGGTGTAGACACAGAAGTCTCTTCGGCTCCCAGAATTTCTTGCTTTAGAGAATCCGTTTTCTAATTCTTTGTACTAATGCTTTGGTCGAATAGTTATCTAAGCTCTTATCAAGTTGTTTTCTTTCTAATATCCAAGAGTCACAAAAGTCCCTAGATGTTCAATAAATGTGAAATCGGTGTGCCTTAAGGCATTGAGATGTGTCCACTATTACATGACACTGGTGTGTATTGCCGCGTTGTATCAACGACACGCCGGACAAAAAAAAAACAACAAACAAAAAAAATGGGTCACTCCAGATGGTCTTTGTGTCCAGTGACCAGTGCTCTACGAATACAATAACAAACAAGAACACAATAAGCGCTCTATATTGGGCACTCCTGATGAAGCCTTGTAAAAGAATTGTATAATCGCCCTCAGGCAATATAAGTATTACAAAGTGTGTGCAAAGATGATTGAAACACTTTAAATTGATGTATTATGAATGAGGGTGTAAACAAATGAACAGGGTGGCTATTTTCTCCCCTCCCCAATCACGTGTTAAATGAAATGATTATAATCACAAAGGTATAACCTAGAAATGTATCACGTTTACTAAGTTTAAGTTGTTTGTTATTGAAACTTTATTTGTCCATTGCATACTTGTTATTTCTTGATTATCAATACTTCTAAAACTGCAGAAAGATCAGGTCCGAGCTAGAGAAACAAGAACCATAACGAGGCTGGTAAACAATCTTTGCAAAAACACAACGTGGATATGGTGTTACTTGCGTCCAAGACTCCAAACTATTGGAGGAATAGATCATTGTGAATAAATACCTAATTAAAGGACCAGAGAAGGCTATACAAATAATAATAATAAGAAGAACATCAGAAGGCGGTACTGCTGCAGACCTGCCACATCACCAGAAAATTCCTCAGTGGACACTGATAAAGGGACTAAAATTAATTTTGTTTCTCTTTAACGAAACCACTAGCGGATCCAGAACTTTGAAGTGGGGGGGGGGCGATTTTTTTCCAAACCCTAACCCTAACGCCCAATAAACCCTAACCCTATGCATAAACGTGCGTAGAGCGCGCGCGCACACACACACACACACACACACAAACATATATATATATATCATTTCTCAACCTTCGTCGAAAACAAAACAACTGGGGCAGCGCTATAAGGTTCCCTTGTGGGGTTCGGGGCGAAGCCCCGACGACAAAAGCGTTTTCTTGCTTTTTTCACTGTAGAAACGTATTTTCCTGACATCTGCAGCTCATTATTCACCAATGGAGTTCGGGGCGAAGCCCCGACGACAAAAGCGTTTTCTTGCTTTTTTCACTGTAGAAACGTATTCTCCTGACATTTGCAGCTAATTATTCGTCAATGGAGTTCGGGGCGAAGCCCCGACGCCAAAAGCATTTTCTAGCATTCTTCATTGCAGAAACGCATTCTCCTGACATCTACAGCTCATTATTCATCAATGGAGCTCGGGGCTAAGCCCCGACGCCAAAAGCATTTTCTTGCATTCTTCATTGCAGAAACGCATTCTCCTGATATCTACAGATCATTATTCACCAATGGAGTAGGGGCGAAGCCCCTACGACGCCCCTACGACAAAAGCGTTTTTTTGCTTTTTTTTCTCATTTCTCATTTTTTTATCATTTCTCAACCTTCGTCGAAAACAAAACAACTGGGGCAGCGCTATAAGGTTCTCTTGTGGGGTTCGGGGCGAAGCCCCGACGACAAAAGCGTTTTCTTGCTTTTTTCACTGTAGAAACGTATTCTCCTGACATCTGCAGCTCATTATTCATCAATGGACTTCGGTGCGAAGCCCCGACGCCAAAAGCGTTTTCTTGCTTTTTTCACTGCAGAAACGCATTCTCCTGACCTAAAGCTCATTATTCATACTATTAAAAAGGACCTTTCGAATAATGTTGTACTTGAAAAATATTCTAATATAAATGTATAGGCCCATAATACATTGCAAAAAAAAAACTGATTTGTTCCTTGAAAAGATAGGATACCCCACATATTTAGATTTTTGCTTTGAGGATCGCCGCCGAAAAAAAAAATTTTTGATAAATAGTATTTAAGAAAATATAAGTATAAATTGTGAGTTATAGTCCCAAATTTATTTAACCAGAAAAATATCAGATTGAGTAAAGGTTGGGAAAAGGCGACTATGAAATTGTTATTTGAGTTTAGAACTCATCTCAATCATGACTTTTATAGTGAAAAATTTCGTTTTAATTTTTTTAACTTTTCCAATGCATAGTCTTTCTTAAAATAATTATGATAAATTTATGTGAAATTACATAAACTTTGGTCTGGAAATGGGAGGGGCGGTAGAGTCAAAACGATTAATCCTCGCTCCTTTAATAATTTCTGCTAAAGATTGCATTGGGCATTAAAGAATAGGTATGGGGCGACTCGATATAAGAATTTAATTTATAGTATATATAAATTATATTAGTGACAGATTTTTTTTAATTTTGTAATTTCTTAACTATAATACAAAAAAAAAAAGTATTGATTTGTCCAATTGGGGAAATGCGATTGCATGTATCGCCCCTCCCACCTGGTACAACCCTTTTTCATTTACTAATGATACAATTTGAGATTAGAGTGTGGTACGACATAATATACAATGGGTCACATATCAATACGTAGTTTATATTATATAGATGTTCAACTAATTTTGTTCACAAACTATGATTCTCCACAAAAATAGGACCGCCCCCCCAGCACTCAGAGGGCTAGAGTGGGGAGGGCAGTACATGCAGTCGCCCCCCCCCCCCTCACCCCACCGAATCGGCCAAGATACCAGAAAGGGAGCGACATAATATACAATTTATATATTAATTCAACTAATTTTGTTCACAAACAATGATTTCTCCATAAAAACGGACCGCCCCCCCCCCACTCAAAGGGTTTAGGTGGGAAAGGCAGTAGAGGTATTCGCCCCCCCCCCCCCACCAATCGGCCAACAGGGAACGACATAATATAAAGATCGGTTAAAATATCAATAACAAGTTTTAAAAATATAGATATTTAATTGATTTTGTTAGCAAGCTGTGATTTCTACAAACAATTTGGACCGCCCCCCCCACTCGAAAGTGTAGGGGGGGGGCGGGATTGATACCATCGCCCCCTCCCGACCCCACCAAATCGGCCAACATACTAGAGTGGGGGGGGGGCGAAATAATCTAAAAATAGGTTGAAATATAAATAATTAGTATATATTTTTAACATAAGTAATAAATTCGTATACCAATTGTGTGAATCCTATACTAAAGTTCGTCCGAGGGGGGGGGTCGGCCGAGTGGGGGGGGGGCGATCGCCCCTACCACCCCACCCCTGGATCCGCCAGTGAACGAAACTCGACCCTGGCAGCGACAAAGAATGAATACTCGTTCCTTTCTAATATAATAATAAATAAAAGAAATACTTTATACAAAAAAAAAACAAAGATTATATAAGGGGAAGAACTGTACAACAGCAAAATGTATCAATGTTGAAAGTTTTATTTCCCTCTTTTAAAATTAAACAAAATTAATCATCTAATTCATTAATTAATTGGTATATATTTTTGATTGATTCGTGTGTTATTACGGACAATAAATACTTGTGCACGATTTCAACTTGATCCGAGAATGTGAAGTGGGAGAAATAACGTGTACACATTTTGTGCAAGAAAGACGGAATATGCTTTGTTAATAATAATAGTAACTATTTGATGTCATATGCTGCACTTTGAAACGTATAATGGAGGCGCAAGGCGCTTTCGAAAATTTAACAAACATAAAAGAAGATTTATGTAACTTCTGCACTCGACATTGGAGGAGAATGAACTCTGAAAGTGTCAAGAAAATAATCTTAAAAAAGTTTTCTTAAAGGTCTGTATCGAGTCCATGTGTTGCTTCACAAAATATTTAATAAAATACTCTGAAAGACACAAAGATAAAGGCACATTCCTGGTCCCATATGCTAGGACAAATTTGTACAAATACTCCTTCTTCCCTAGTGCTATTAGAGCATGGAATGGGTTGCCTGAGCTAGCCAGGAAAACCAGTGACTTGGCAGAGTTTAAGTCATTGGTTAATATGCATGACTAAATGCATGACGCGTAGGACATAGTCATCTTCTTTTTTTGAAGTAACGTCTGTATTATATAAGATAAGATAAGAATACACTTTATAAAATGAGCGCAGAATTTCACATAATTGTTACATGCAAAAAAAAAAAAAAAAAGAACGCAATCTTTGAATAGTTATACTAGTGATGCTTGTGTGAAAGGCCAAAACCGCTTGTCTACGGCTTGGCTACCTAACAACGGAGCTAAAGGCAGCACAGAAGCCTTCTATCAGATACCATTCCCCCGTCGTTCGATGGTCCAATATATATATATACGACGCAGCTTAACTCAGACTGTATCGGCACTTGCCGCTCCTGTGGATACATCAGCTGCGTGGAATGTAAGTTGTATGTATGTAATAATAATAAAATAATAATAATAATCTTTATTATTCATAATGAAATTTGTCTTACAATTTGTGCATTACACCAAACAAAACATTACAACTATAGAAAACCAAAATATACATTCACACCAGACTTACACATGTATGTATGTCCCGCATAGAAATCAAAACCTTTCTACCAATTTTGATAAAACTAGACTGTAGTGTATATTTAATGTCCCTCGCACAAACGAAGGGCCCTAAAAATAAAATACGTAATTTATCTCTATTAAAGAACAAACCTTTTTTTTTTTTTTTAACTCATCGGGTAAACCCGTTTTCACAGTATTTTATATTTGATATGAAAATGTCGACTAAACAGGTAAACCCATTTTCACACTTTTATTTTCGTGGCAAAATAATAACAAAAAAAAATGTGAAGAAAGCATTCGCCAATCAACTGGATTCGTAATACCCAAAGTAACGCCGCGGGTCATATCCGGCTAGTATATATATTTGTTTCTTATTTGAATAGAATGCTCGTCCGACTCTGAGGCCCAGTCTACAAGTGAAGTGCATAGCAAGTACAGCGATTAGCTGTCTCGTGATTTTTTATAGCATAACTGTCTATTCAGGGCCGGTCCTAACACTTGCGGGGCCCTATGCGAAACTGATTGCGCGGGGCCTAATTTGGGTGGGAATACGGATAATAAGTGAAAATTAAGATTTTGAATTAGAAAAAAAATCGACTTTTGAATTTTATTCATTCTTTACTAAGTACTAAATTGCGATCAAATTAACTTAACTTTACGAGCCTTGCAACATGTGGCATATTTATATGTCAGTGACTATAAAAATTAAAAAAAAGTATTGGAACTTCCGATTCAGGTGAAAATTCACCCGATTATTACATTTTTTTTTTACATGAAAGATGACAATGCCTTTTTTCTTTTATCGCGCGTAGAATTGGCGTTTTCCGCAATGAATGACATTCACAAATGACATTTTGTCTATTTTTCAGGAGATTTTAATAAATTTGGGAGATTTTCAGGAATTTTTCGCATATATTTTGCAACTTTATTACTACACCTAGAATTAGCGCGGGGCCTATGAAAGCGCGGGGCCCACTGCGACCGCATAGGTTGCAGTGGCCTAAGACCGGCCCTGTGTCCATTAGTAACATTCCGAGTAGATCAAAAGTCAATTAAAAAAAAAAAAAATCACCGTAAATTAAAACAGATCCTTTAAAAAAAAACCTAATCAAAGTGAAAAAACTCCGCACTTATAACTGTATCTCTCAATAATTTAGAAGTAATTTCCAATATTTGATATCATACAAAATAATGAATTACCAAGAATTTATTGAAGAATTAGTTGTTATTTTGTATTGTTTCATGTTTGCTAGGTCAAATAAATCCTTGTTTCAATGTTCAACTTGCTCCCAGAATGGGTGTGCTAGATGGTTGGTAACATCAGCAATATGTATCTAACTACAGTAGGTCAATCTTTATATGCCACAAGTATCTTGATTGCATTAAAAAAATAGTTCAGTTTTCAGTGTCATCTTGTCATCTGATTGGCACTCGTGACTTGTATGGGTGAATGCACATATGTGTTAACAGATATACTCTTGCTTGGCATAAGACTTGACATGGGCTGAAGTAGTGTTGGTAGCTGGATGCAAAGTGTGAGAACCATGTCATAGAAAATGTTTACTTATGTAATAAAAAATGTCCCCCCCCCCATCCCTTTCCTTTTAACAAATAGAAGAAAAGAAAATACTATGAAATAAATAATTTTAAATATTTTTTTTATTCGTACATATTTACACCATAAAAAAGAATAATTTTAACAATTCATGATTTTTGTGGGCATGACAGTTTTTCTACTGATGAAGCACTTCGCATATGTCGCTTTAGAAAATTCACACAAATAATTTCCTAAAATTAAATAAAGTTAAATCTGCTATTCACCACTGATAGATGAAACGCCAGATCGAAATAGTTATATATGTTTATGAGTCTCTCTTATACTGCAAAAAAAAAATGTTTACATGTTTGGCAGCTTAGAAAACACTATAGAAAGGGCAACGAAAATCACTTGCACAACAATACCATATTTGAATGAACTTTTTGAAAAATCTTGGAAGACAACAGCCCCCCGCTCCATCGTAACTACGTTACGTCGTCGCGAAGTGAGCGACTTCTGTTAATCAAGACAAGAACAGAGCTGTACAAAACTCATTCGTTCCTTATTCGGTCAGACTATATCAACGCCATTCGTTGATCAGGAAACATGAAAAGGATCAAGATGTCTGTGTGTAGTCGCTGAATGAACTCTTTATGTTGTGTCTGTTCTATTTATGTGAATGTTTCTGTTGTGTTGTCTTTATATGAGAAAAGAGTCCATGTAATCACAACAAATTTTATAAGGATCAATAAAGAAGTCTTAGTTTTAGTGCTAGAAATTACAACTGTCGATACTATCTTAAAACTTCAAAGTAATTGTTTTTGATAGTTTTAAAAATAGTTAAAAGTAAGTAGTTCTCCTTTCAGACTTTGAGATCTATATTATTCTATATGGCAGATGATGTCAAGGTCATCTGTTTCTATGACCTACTGTTAACGAGGTTGTCATATGGCCAGCACAACGACCTACAGCCTTTACTTTCCAAAATTAATGTCAGGCACCCATTAGAGCAGGGTGGACTCAGGTGCGCCCAAAGATCCCGAAATTAAAAATCCCAGTTTTCACCAGGATTCGCCCCCGGGACCCCGGTTCGGAAGCCAAGTGCTGTACCTCTTAGCCACCGCTTTTAAAAATAGGGATTTCTAAATTTGAAAGGCGACTTCGAGACTGTACTGGGAGTGTTTTGTATCAAACCCCTTCTGTTTCGAAGACAAACAAGGAGACTTACTTCCTTTCCTGGCTTGACTTAGCAAGTAGATGATGTCACTGCCGATGTCATCCGTACTGCTATTTCTGCTGGTCCCTGGTGCTGTATCCGTTTGGTGACCGTTCGTGTGACCGGCGCCCCCGGCCGAAATAGACGCCCATGATGAAGAGTGATTCCTCGTGGCAGCCGCATGGGCGCTTTCAGAGGCGGGTAATTCTTTCTTGGCAACCGAATGGGCGCTCTCAGAGGCGGACAATTCTTTCTTGGCAGCCGAATGGGCGCTCTCAGAGGCGGACAATTCTTTCTTGGCAGCCGAATGGGCGCTCTCAGAGGCGGGTAATTCTTTCTTGGCAGCCGCTTCTTTTGACAAACTAGTTTCCGTGACTATTGTGGCAGTGGCGGTCCTGGTAGAGTCCACGTGTGCGAAAAAGCCGTTGTCATTCTTTGTCTCGGTGGTAGTTGAGCTGTTGGACGACTCACTGGCTTTGCCTGGAGTCAGCAGAGACTTCTCTTTGTCTTCCTTGGGGATGGAAAGTCTCTTACCGCCAAGGCGAAAGGAAACATTAGAACCTGACAAGAAGAAAACTCTCATGAACAGTCCTGATGAACAAAATGTGCAGAACTTATTTCAAATCTATTAAAATAGCTAAAGATGAATATCTTTCTTTTTTGTTTTTACAAAGCATATATCAATTCGCTCTGTCTGTCTGTCTGTCTGTCTGGTAAATAGTTTGTATACTTTATACGTCCACACTCTTGGATCAAGCTGAAATTTTTTCACAATTATTTCTTTAACCTGACAAAGAAAAAAAGCAATAAAAGAGAATATTACACTATTATTTAATTTATTATTTAATTAACTATTGATAAATAATTATTTTGACTGTTTTTAACAAGGGAAAGAAATTGTGCTTGCCTGATAAGGTAGTATAAGCTAAATTAGTTCCATTTACTCTTTGTAGGGAGAAATAGGTTACCGCTTTAAAGTACGAAACTAACAACTGATAAATATAAAAACCTTCTATTCATAAGCACCTCCAGTGAACAGTGATGTAACTTTATTTTCTTTTTCTTTTTTTCTTTTTTATAAATGCATTTTTAGAGAGCTATCACGTTAACATTCACCCTAATACCCCCTTCTGTATCCCCCCTCCCTTCTGTAACCCCCCTCCCATCTTTTTTCTAAATTGTTCCAGAAAGTGATAGGATCATAGTGTATCAAAAAAAAGGGAAAAGAATAAAATTTTGCTCAAAAAAAAAAACAGTAAAAAAATATTTCTAATCGCGCTGATTTAACATTGTTAGTCTAGACCTATTACGAATATAATTACGTGAATGATCCTAACTAATTGATACAATTACACTAAGCTTTTTTCTTTAAATTGAATTTATATACTTTCGTTGTCTCTATTACTAGTTTTGTTAGAAACCAGTTTTCTGTGGCTATTTTATGACTTGCAATTATTAATGGTTTTTATTTATGGTCATTACTGTTCACCTACTAATTTGATTCGATTGAACACAGAATAAAAACGTCATCAGTAATAATTAGTTATATTCATTTAGGTCAAAATCACAAATATTAACAATGTCCTATAATAGAGATGGCCAAAAAGAATATGCACGAGGGACAGGGAGGCCGATATATTTCAAACCTCTGCGAAGACCAGACGACGACGGCAGTGACGCCGTAGAGAATGGATTCCATTGGAGTGGACAATTCTTCTGCATCCCAAGCGGCCAATGAAGCGTGTCGAAAACATATTTTCTCCACTGTCCTTTTATAAGTCCGGCTACCAAGAGGTCTACTTTTCTTGGTTGTAAATACTTATTTTTAAAACATGTACTATTCCATAAAAACAAAGTGTTATCAGTCTAATCATACCGATGATACCGTATAAAACCATATTGTCATTATTATTTGTGTACATTTTCAACAGTTTATTGATTACGCAGAGGAATATATTAGCAGTATTAGCAATGAAATAGTTTTATATTTAAGATAATTTGTATTGTTGCGTCATTGCTGTATGTGATACTGTAAAAAATGGGTATGGTTGAAGTATAAAAGAAATAATTAGGCTGATATTTGTATGGTAGAAAAAGTAAATAAATACCCATTTAATGAAGAAAATGATACAGCTTTGTTAAATTGGAAGATCAATCTCTTTCTCTGACGCACTAAATCCTGTGACGTATTTCTATAGGCTCAGATATCGTCTGCTACAACTGTAATTTAACCTACATAAAATAATTAGATGTTGATATGTGCATTGATTTAAATTAGTAGTTAACATAATGCTAAAAAAAACGTAACTAGATCAAGATATCGACCTCTAAACACGTCTAACAAACTATTGCGAATAAAAAACGATTAAAAGTTTAAGTCTAAAATAAGTATCCATAATATTAGGCCTACTTGCTATGTGACTTTTTTTTTTCTTGATTAAGTGATTCAAAATGTGTACTTCAGATTTATTAACGAAACCACATAGTTAAAGCACAGATACATACAATACTTATGCTGTACACAATCAATGGGTTGGAATTGATTATTCAAATTTCTACACACTATTTTTTTCCAACTAAGAAACGGAACTAGATTTTATGTCATACTTTTAGCTTTTATTTAGTATGTAAACATACCCCATAAGTTCTTAAAAAAAGAACAGAAATTAAATATAAACAGTTAATTTAAACTTAACACTAAGCTGGATCATTGTATATACTTCTTATCCTTTTTTTTTTCAAGGAAATTTCAAGAAGTACCCAAAAGTCTATGATGCCTTAAGTCTGCCCATCAGGCAACAGAACGAGTGAAATGAATGCTGGCGACCTCCGTCAACGCTTTCAAGATCTGCTCCGGCGAAAGTTGGCCACTTGTATGGACAACACGTAGTAGCAGAGACTACAGCAGAGACTACAGCAGAGACTACAGCAGAGACTACAGCAGAGACTACAACAGAGACTACAGCAGAGACTACAGCAGAGACTACAGCAGAGACTACAGCAGAGACTACAGCAGAGACTACAGCAGAGACTACAACAGAGACTACAGCAGAGACTACAGCAGAGACTACACCAGAGACTACAGCAGAGACTACAGCAGAGACTACAGCAGAGACTACAGCAGAGACTACAACAGAGACTACAGCAAAAACTACAGCAGAGACTACAGCAGAGACTACAGCAGAGACTACAGGTCATATATTCGAGAGCCAGTGAGATGATACCGCTCAACGCAGGTACAGGCAGAGATGAAGGCACTTTAACAGACCCCCCCCCCTTTCCGATACACAACGGCTTTGACGGGGACCGATCGTTCTAGAAGGCCTGAACACTGACCTGTAACATCACAACCTAGTTGGACAATTTAGACTAAACTGCCCACAGGTTGTGACATTGCTGGTCAGTGTTGAGGCCTTCTAGAACGACTGGTCTCGCTTTGTCACGGTCTTCTATAGAGGTCAAATCTGAGTCTTTCATCAATCTTCCAATTCGCATTTAACTCATTGTCTATTATTATTATTTAAATTCATTTTCTATTATTATTATTTAAATTCATTTTTTATTATTATTTTTGAAACACATTTTAAAAGATTGTCCACTGAAAAAATAATTATATTGCTATGATAAGTCTAAAGCGATACCACCCTCTGACAGGAGGTGAAACTCTTCCTCCGAACGTTCAGGATCACGAAAATGTCTGTCAGGTCCGTTGTTACCGCCCTTTATTGGAAATATCATTATTTTAAACTGCTACACACGGTTTCTTGATTTCCAACTTTTTTTTTTAATGTTTGAATTTTTTTTTTTTGGATACTGTTTGTATGTTTATATGTCTCTATTTTTCAAAGTTATTATTATTATAAAAATGGGAAGAAACACAAATACTTTGATATTTATTAAGAATGTTATTTGAAAATGAAAGAAAAAGAACGAGAGTGAGAGAGAGAGAGTGATACAAATAAACTTACCTGCGTCATCGCTCTCTATTATCATTTCTAGGGTAGACAATGACTTAAATTGCAATTAGAACATTAGGTCTGAGGGTAAAATATAAGAAAACAATTTATGGAAAAAAATGTAAATTACAGTTTAAAAAAAAAAAAAGTCAGTGTAAACACGTTGGCCGACGTGTGGTGAAATGAAACTCGATTCTCATCCGCATTCGTCATTGTTTGTCTCTAATAACGTCCTACAAATCATTGAGTTCAAAAATGACAAAGAACAGCGAAGTAATTTAGTAAAAGATAACTCTTATATTCTTATTGCTATAACGGCCTGGTCGTATGTATACCCCCCCTTCCTTTTCCAATGTCGTTGTGATGACTCGAAACTTGAACACTGAAGGAGGCTTGATCTATGGAACATTTAAAGTTCTCTGAAGTGATGTTCAATACGAAATGACCAAAGACTACTAGGTAGACGTCCTTTCAAACAGCGACACAAACGAAATGACCAAAGACTACTAGTTAGACGTCCTTTTAAACAGCGACACAAACGAAATGACCAAAGACCACTAGGTAGACGTCCTTTCAAACAGTGACACAAACGAAATGACCAAAGACTACTAGGTAGACGTCCTTTCAAACAGCGACACAAACGAAATGACCAAAGACTACTAGGTAGACGTCCTTTCAAACAGCGACACAAACGAAATGACCAAAGACTACTAGGTAGACGTCCTTTCAAACAGCGACACAAACGAAATGACCAAAGACTACTAGTTAGACGTCCTTTTAAACAGCGACACAAACGAAATGACCAAAGACCACTAGGTAGACGTCCTTTCAAACAGTGACACAAACGAAATGACCAAAGACTACTAGGTAGACGTCCTTTCAAACAGCGACACAAACGAAATGACCAAAGACTACTAGGTAGACGTCCTTTCAAACAGCGACACAAACGAAATGACCAAAGACTACTAGTTAGACGTCCTTTTAAACAGCGACACAAACGAAATGACCAAAGACCACTAGGTAGACGTCCTTTCAAACAGTGACACAAACGAAATGACCAAAGACTACTAGGTAGACGTCCTTTCAAACAGCAACACAAACGAAATGACCAAAGACCACTAGGTAGACGTCCTTTCAAACAGCGACACAAACGAAATGACCAAAGACCACTAGGTAGACGTCCTTTCAAACAGCGACACAAACGAAATGACCAAAGACCACTAGGTAGACGTCCTTTCAAACAGCGACATAAACGAAATGACCAAAGACCACTAGGTAGACGTCCTTTCAAACAGCGACACAAACGAAATGACCAAAGACTACTAGGTAAACGTCCTTTCAAACAGCGACACAAACGAAATGACCAAAGACCACTAGGTAGACGTCCTTTCAAACAGCGACACAAACGAAATGACCAAAGACTACTAGTTAGACGTCCATTCAAACAGCGACACAAACGAAATGACCAAAGACCACTAGGTAAACGTCCTTTCAAACAGCGACACAAACGAAATGACCAAAGACTACTAGTTAGACGTCCATTCAAACAGCGACATAAACGAAATGACCAAAGACCACTAGGTAGACGTCCTTTCAAACAGCGACACAAACGAAATGACCAAAGACCACTAGGTAGACGTCCTTTCAAACAGTGACACAAACGAAATGACCAAAGACCACTAGGTAGACGTCCTTTCAAACAGCGACATAAACGAAATGACCAAAGACCACTAGGTAGATGTCCTTTCAAACAGTGACACAAACGAAATGACCAAAGACTACTAGGTAAACGTCCTATCAAACAGCGACGCTAACGAAGAGCCAGAAAATAGTGAAGGTTTTTATAAAGAAATAAAAACATGTATATCTTTAAAATCTCGTATTTAATAAATGTAAATCGCCCGGATTCTTTAGCATTAAACTGTTTGCCGTGACAAATGTTTGTAACTTAAAACAAAAATTAAATACGGTAAAAACTGCATCTCATGTTTAGTAAATCTCTGTTATGTGAAATGAAACAATCCTTGCCAATAAAGTACTGAGACGGTAAACCTTCTGAAATTTGTAACGGATGGAATCAAAAAGTAGATTTTAATAGACAAAGAAACTTCTGATTACCGACTGCCACACTCAACCGATGAGGTGCAGATCGAGTTGAACGTTTGATCAAAAGTTGATCGAGTGATCGAGTGGAAACAGTCTCGATAGTAAATCAGAACTAATCGATCGTAAGATATACAACTTTAATTAAGTGCAGTCATACAGGGACGTCCATATTGAGTTTATAGTCTTCAAGATAAGATCTGATAGGTGCCATCGCCAGGCAGGAAAGAGATGATCGAATCTGCTAAAATATGGCTCTTAATTTGTATGCACACGTGTGCGTGCGTGTGTGTGTGCGTGTGTATGTGTGCGTCCGTGTGTGTAGGCTTTCATGAGTGTGTTTGTGTTAACGTTCATAATTAATATTTTTTACAAGAATATGCGTGTCCTGTGTATGTGTATATGAGTGTCCTGTGTATGTGTATATGCGTGTCCCTTGTATGTGTGTATGAGTGTCTCTTGTATGTGTGTATGCGTGACCATTGTATGTGTACATGAGTGTCCCTTGTATGTGTGTATGAGTGTCTCTTGTATGTGTATATGCGTGACCATTGTATGTGTGTATGAGTGTCCCTTGTATGTGTGTATGCGTGTCCCTTGTATGTGAATATGCGTGTCCCTTGTATGTGTATATGCGTGTCCCTTGTATGTGTATATGCGTGTCCCTTGTATGTGAATATGCGTGTCCCTTGTATGTGAATATGCGTGTCCCTTGTATGTGTATATGCGTGACCATTGTATGTGTATATGCGTGTCCGTTTTATGTGTATATGCGTGTCCTTTGTATGTGTATATGCGTGTCCTTTGTATGTGTATATGCGTGTCCTTTGTATGTGTAAATGCGTGTCCCTTGTATGTGTATATGTGTGTCCCTTGTATGTGTATATGCGTGACCCTTGTATGTGTATATGCATGTCCCTTGTATGTGTATAATATAGTGGAGTGGATGCTTGTTTGGGCTGCACCGGCCACCCCTATAGCCACGTGACCTTTCCCCCTGGATGGCTTCTTGTGTCCGCGCATGAAAAGGCAGAACAACGTGGACATCCCCCCATTCGACCAGCATCTCTTATCGCTGTAATGTCCGTACGTTACTGGACCTAAGTCGTCTCCACTCCCTTTTGTGCTTGGTTCTACACCATGTGTTCACGTATGGCTGCAGGTAATCACATTTTACTTATTCATATTGTAGATTGTAATTTTAATTAGTACTTTATATAGAATATCACTACCGCGGTTTTTGTTCATTTTGGACTATTCTTATTTTTAGAAGCCAGCATGTGGATGAATTCATTTATTGAAATGCGTACCTGTAGTATTCTAAATAGAATGTTAACTGTCGATCTTGTAAATGTATTTTTACAACAAGTGTTTACATACTAGCTTTTAAGAAACATTGTATTTGTGAGTGTATAGATTTGTTCTATTTAATTGTAGTTTTTTTGTAAGGAAAGTAAAGAGCGAAACTCTTCAAACAATGTATATTAGTTTTATGTAGAACAACTAGTTGATTTATTTTTAGAGAACTACATTGTCTTTTATTTTTATAATGTTTCGGGTGTTCCATATCTCTCTTGTGTTTGAATAAGAGAGGTTGGTTTACACTATATGATTTTCTTTTCGTTTTTTGTTAAGATTTAGTATTTAGACTTTGATGTTGTGTGTACAACTTGGTCTAACCATTTAGGCTTATTAATTATGTTTAGTTTATGTTTATTTGTAATTATGTTTTATGTTTGCCTTTGGCAGGTCTTTAATGCATAATAAACAGTTGAAATCGTCCTACGAGTTCCTTTCATCATTTAGAATTTAGTTGTCTTCTGTGCCAAACCCACCACACACGTATACAACAGAATGTTGAGTAGGCTGAGGTGACTTACACGTATACCACAGAATGTTGAGTAGGCTGAGGTGACTTACACGTATACCACAGAATGTTGAGTGGGCTGAGGTGACTTACACGTATACAACAGAATGTTGAGTAGGCTGAGGTGACTTACACGTATACAACAGAATGTTGAGTAGGCTGAGGTGACTTACACGTATTTTTTAAGCTTGTAATTTTTTTTCCAGTGGTTTAATATGTAATGCTTTCTTTTTGTTTATCCATTCTCTTATATTCTCTCTTTCTTTTTCTCTCTTTCTTTTTCTCTCTTTCTCTCCCTCTCTCTCTCACTACATATATATAGATAGATAGATATATATAGATAAAGGCCTATAAAGATATACATATTACTCTTTCTATTACTATAGCTTGCCCTTTCTCTACATTTTATATATGAAATTACCTTAATCTCTTCATCTCTCTCTCTCTCTCTCTCTCTCTCTCACTCACTGGCATTATACAGAAGTAGTAAGATCTATTTTACTTTGAGATACTTTGTGTGTCTGTATGGGTGTGTGTGTGCGCGTGTGTGTGTGTGTGTGTGCCAATTTTCGTTTATCACTTTACCATTTTTTTTACTTTTTACTTTCCTAAAAAAAATTATTTTCCATGTAATTTTTAACCCACTATTTTAACCTATCTTTATTGTTTTTTTACCATTACTTACCTAATGCACCTAATGTTATATTTTATTTTAATATTGTTTTTACTAATCCCAAATTGAAAATGTTATTGAGAAAAATATTTATTCCTTGAACGCAGTTCGGTTACTGATATTGAGAGCCAGTGACAGTTATCCTGTTGGCACATAGTGTTACCGTTTTCTGGCCCATGTCACAGGTGAGGGGAAAGAGGGGGAGGAGCTAACAGGGTGCATATTCAAGGGTACTTCTGACCTCTGTTTATGTTTCTTTACTGAATATTACGTCACGCCTGTGTTCCTACACGCTTCGATGAACACCGTGACAATGATCTCTGGAAAGAGAAGGGTTGGTTGACAGTCTAGCGATGGCTGCCTGGCTATATGGTATCGAGACCAATTGTTATAGTAGACCTGGGACATGGTAAAGAGTGGTCAGTCGAGACCGATAGCTTTTTCGACTGCCCAATCGTTGACACGTCACAATTCTGCAATCAGGCCCATATAACGATTGGTCTGGTGGTATGCGCTTTGGACTGTCCACTGGAGGGTCCCGAGTTCTAAACCTTATAGCTCTCATCGCCTGCTGCCCTACGAGAGGTTAGGTCAAGGACATAGAGATCTGAACTTGTATTTATGAATCTCAATTTTAAAAATTTCAGTTTTAGCCATGATTAAAATATTTCTCACCATTTATATGTGATTTTCTTCATATAAGGTGTATATTATGATTGACGTGACATTCTGCTATTTAATAATGCAATCATGTGTTTAATTCTGGTTTTGTAAGTTACTAGCGGAAGTGTTGCATATTTACATAGATACAATGACAAGATGAAATTCCGGGTATATTTGTTTGGCTAAAAACAAAATGTCAAAGAAAACAAGATGGATTTGGGGAGATAAAGAAAAATAAACAGTAGGCAGACATTGGATTAAGCAATGAAGTTAGTTCTAGAGACTCGGAGGGCGATCTAGCGAGTTAAGGAGTCATAGGCCTACTAGTCAGTAGTGTTGATAACTGCAGTGTGATCTACCGCACGAACACAGCCAGGGGCAGAAATATATATCCCCCCCCCCTTTTATCTAGGTCACATCGACACCAATCGTTATAGAAGGCCTGAAGGCAGACCTGCAACGTCACAACTTGTGGGAAGTGAAACCAACGGCTCGTTGCCATTTCATAGGTCTGTACGACGCGGCAAATAGCTATTGTTCTCCATCGACCACAGACTACAGGTCAGTGTTGAGGTCTGCTATAACGACTGGTCTCAGATTGGCAAGGTGAATCCCCTACACAAAAAAAAGCCCCTAGTCTCTGAGGACACAACTACGCTACATCCAATTGTGATCCAATTATTCCCTTGACAAGTTCAGATTTTATAATCCTTTCAATAAAGTAAGTAAAGTTTCCCTTTCAGACCTTGCGATCAATGAGACAGATGATGTTATGGTCATCTGTTTCGTTGACCAACGGTTAACTCGCAGGGTATCATGTGGTCATCACAAAGACCAACCGCCTTTACTTTTCCCCAACTAATGTCAACCAATGATCCCGAAGTTGAAAATCCCAGTCTTCACCAAGTTTTGAACCCGGGAATCCAAAAGCCGAGCGCTTAACCACTCAGTCCGCTATTTCAATAAAACCGCTTCATTTTTTTATTAATTTTTTAAAAATTATTAATTTTCTTTTTAAGTCACACTCAACCCTCAGATTTTTAATTAATTTTTTTTTTAAAGAGAAATTTGATATGGTAGCACTATTATTAGGTTGCGAATAGAAAATCTAAATTGACCACCTGCGGACAGTGGTTATGCTTGCCCTGTGTGTGGTAAAATATGTAGGTCACAGCTGGGGCTGTGCAGCCACGGGAAATACTGCATTCCTCACTAATCTTCGTACTGGAAAACAAGCCTTAGTGTTATTGTTATTACGTTAATATGGACACCACTCTATATTGTTTAATATTACCTGTCTTTCTCTTCGCCATTTCGTTCCCTTTTCAAGTTCTCGGCACGCGTCTATAGGACTCCCTTCCTCCCCCCCCCCTACCTCGTGATCTACTTCAGCGACCGCGCACGCCAGTCTCAAAGGCTGATAGGTGAAGAAGGAATCAGCGATTTTTCCTTGCTAAATGTATGCTAAACTTATTCAACATGGGCTCTTTAATTGGCAGCCCCTTATTATGACTATTGGAGATTTTCACGAGAAACTAAACAATGCAAAGGACGCCAAACTGTTGCTTACTAAACATTGAGAATTCAGCTTTCAATTTAACAATGTCTCATTGCATAAACAATCTCTAGTTGCTCAATTATTTTTATATAAGTTATTTTATTTTATGTATTCTGAGCTACGAACAAAAGAGAGAGCTTTGGATTCTGCAGTGCCCTAGAGTACACAAAACAAATGTACCTCCTTTACCTCTTAGCAACTATTGTTAGGCCTCTTAGTATTAACTCTGTCTCTTCTTATTAAATATAACATCGTTGATTTGTCCCCATTAAATTAAATTTATTTTTGGTTCTATAAACTAAAATTTGTGTTCTATATAAGGAGCAGGCAGTCTCCTATAATTCTGTGCCAAGGTTCACGCTTTCTACTTACAAACAAACATGTTATTTAAGTTTGATAGTAACAGGATAGAATGCAGTAATATTAAAAATGAACAATTCTGTCAAAGGTGGAAAAATAATTCCGTAGATAAAGAGTTAAAACAGATGCGAATGTAAAATATGCTAAAGAACTCTATGACATTTCTAATCAAAGTAATTTTAACACCACGCCTACAGACATAGTGATAAGTAGGATTTGAACCAAGGATCTGCTCAGTATTGTGTATGTGTGTAACTGTGTTGTTTTGTTTGTATAATGCATACGACCTGTAATGTTAACAGGTCATGATTACATTCTTAAAAACTTTTTTTGTACATAAGAAAGTCAAACTGATATAGATCTAGATTTAACACTGTGTGTAAGTCCTGTGGACTTTCTGCACTATCTGGAAGAGTGGTAGGCCTAGACTGACGTTTCTGCGTACATTTTTGTGTGTGTAGAGTACAAGATCTGGCTAATAGATGTATTTGTAATGTATGGTAGTGTCAAGAGTAAACTTTGCCACGTGACTTGTGTGCGCTAAGCTCTAGTCAGAGGCGCAGCTGAGCGTGAACATTTAGGGACAGGAATCCCCTTTTCTTTCATATCTATTTACCATTGGGAACTTATTACATGTTTTAATTTCGTTGATGCCGGGAGGGGGGGTATTACGATGATAGATGAAAATAAGCCAAATAAAAGAAAAAAAAAATTGTAAGGGGAAGAACTTCACATTTATAGTCATATATCTAAATACTTTATGATAGAGTCCTTTTTCAATATAAATGAAAATTAATTAGCAACCACTATTTAATTAACTAATTAATATAAATTTATTGACTGATTCATGTTTTATTAGGAACAGTTGATATTTGTGTAAAGTTTCAACTTGATTCGAGAATGGGAAGTGGGAGAAATAACGTGTGCACAAATTGTGACACACAGACAGACAGACAGAGTGAGTTGATAAAAGCTTTGTAATAAAGCTTTGTTTGCTGTTTACGTTTATCGTTTATCGATTCAGCCAATAGCCTCACCTTTCCTCCTCAATAACAGAGTTCGGGCGGAGGGGGTGTTGACATGAACATAAGTCTTGCGCTTTATTAAGACTTTTCTAAGTGAACGACATAAAGTTGAAAACGCCGAAGCCCAAATCTCCTGCGATACTGATCGGGAAAGCGTAAATCTATTTATAGATTGCTTCTGTTCTATCTGTTCTATGGCTTTATCGGAATTTGGATTGGATAACTGCTTTCTGAAACGAAATCTGAAGCTTACCTATCTTAAATATTTATTTCTTATTGTAAATTTATTGTCAATGAGCTGCAGACTGAGGTTTTTCAATGTATAAAGTATAAAAGAAAATTTTTCAAACCTGTAAATAAGATTTTAATTATGCGTACTAACCTAAAATTAAGTACATTTGAAACTAATTTACTTTAATTTATTTACTGACACTTGCTTCCAGAACTGAAGATTCTCAATTTCCACATTTTTAGAAGACCCCCTCAGTTCACGCACCTCTAACCCATACTTGACATTACTTGGAGGAAGTGAAGGCGGTACGCCGTTGATCTGGCCACTTGACTTCCTCGGCCATAAAAAAAAACAGACAACATCATCTACCCTATAGGTCTAAAAATTGGAAAGGGTACTCTTATTTTTTTTTTTTTGTTACTAAGATTCATTTTGGTTATTTCCGTGATGTAATTGTCACCTACACTTTTTGTCTGGCAATACACTAATTTAGACACATTTTTTCCTGTTTTGTTTTTTAACCTTTAATTTCCACTGCCCGCCACCGACCCTTAAACTTTTTATGTCCCCCCCCCTCCCGACACTACCTCTTTCATTGCGACCTCCTTTCCTCTGCCCCTCAGACTATAAATCTCTCACCTCTTTGTGTTATCGTCACTTGTGAAAATATATTCGAAATCATGTCTACCTAAAATAAAACAAAACTTATTTATTTCTTATGATTTGCATTAGCAGTGGCTAATCGAACCCTTACCATACTCCCTGCGTCCCTACCAATACCCCTTCCTACTCCCTGTCAATGGCTAAGTGGTAAAGAGCTTGGTTTCCAAAACTGACGTGTGACTTGAGCTCTAGTCCTGGTGAAGAATGTGCTTTTGAAATTTGGAATTTCTTACTACGTCCCTTGTTGCACCCATTTCTAACGGCTACCTGACATGTGATGGGAAGTACAAGTGGTAGGTCGTTGAGCTGGCCACATGACACTCTCGTCAACGTTCGTCCATCGACACAAATGACCGTAACCCTTACATCCAATGTCCCCATAGATCGCAAGATCTGAAAAAGGTGAGGGGGGGGGAACCTTTATCAACTACTAACTACCTGGTGGCTGAGTTATAAAACGCATGGCTTCCGAACCAAGGTTAAAATCCAGGTGATGGTTTCTTTCGAGATCCTCAGGGCGCCTCTGAGTCCATTCAGCTCTAATGGGTACCTGCCATTAGTTGGGGGAAAAAGTAAAGGCTGTTGGTCATTGTGCTGGCCACATGACACCCTCGTTAACCGTGGGCCACAGAAACAAATGGCCTATGACAGCATTAGTCCTATAAATCGCTAGTTCCGAAAGGAGAACTCTACTTTTTTTGTTGTACTCCCCCTCCCCTCCCCCCTAGCACTCTGCATCCCCTTCCAAGCCGAAGACAAATAGTGACATTAGATTTCTCTCAGTACGAAGTCAAGCTTTTTGTTTGCGGCGGTAGCTCTTGCTAAACTTAGGTGTTCTATTATTAGTAACCAACAAGCAAATCAAGGCACGGGACCCCACGTGTCCTGCAGAAGTGTAGAAATACCCTTCAGGTTGGTTACCCCGTGACTGCGCGACAAACAGGGTGACTTGACGGTGAAACAGATGTGGGGTTGTTGTTTATTGGATTTGTTCCCCCCCTGCCTCAAAAATATTTAAAATCTCTTAAAGAATTGACAAAGAAAAACCGCGCCTTGCATAAGTCATAGCAGTTCATGCCAAAGCTATGTTAATTATGACTAAAGCGTTATTAGACCTTGATTTCTTTGAATATTCCCACACAAAATAATATTTGGCGAAGGGGGCTATATTACGAAAGAATACTTAAGATTCCTCGAGAGCTTGGTCTCCGGCCTCCCGGTAAGAGGCAAAACCTAATTGGGCTCAATGAGCCACGTACCACGAAAGTGATACAATAATTATCTAGTTAATGAGAGATCCCAGGAAGGAGAGATCGGTGAAAGTAAAATCTCCCTTTTCTGACCTCTGAATAAAATACTGCCATTTGGTCAAGGGTCTTATATAAGAAGGCAACGTTGGCTCCATGTGAACTTTCTGCTAAAGGGAAGCGCCACTCGTGTGCCTAACACTCCCCCCTCAACGTGAATTGAAATCATGTGTATGCAGAATAGCAAATTTACAGTTGTTTGTTATGCGTGCTTCTATGGACATTAGATTTATAACAAACAAAGCTTATTTCCTCTCATTCTGTGTCTAGTCCAGGGGTCGGCAACCTGTGATTCGCGAGCCACATGCGGCTCTTTGGATGTTAAGCTCTTTAATTCCATGCGCAAATATTATTTATTTAATCAAAAGAAAAAAAACATTTAAAAATCATTCTGGTTCGATTAACGAGTTTAAGGCACCGATTCTATCTCTCAGCCACTTGTACTCGCTTTTCAGCGCACCCCTCCCCCATGTCTTGAAATGTAACATATTTGTTGGTGGAAGATATTTAACTTTCTTCTGCCTTATCACGTGATATAGATGAGTCTTGCGACATAAAAGACACAGCACTAGTTGGCCTTGTTGTCAGGTATATGTCTTCACAAAGTCCTAAAGAAGAAATTCTAGGATTGATACCTTTCTCGTGACAAAGATACAGCTAATGTCGTGCAAAAATACATTGAAGACAATATAATCGATAGAATAAAATCGTTTCAATAGCAACTGATGGAGCCAGAAGTATGACAGGAAACAATAAAGAGGCAACTACGATTCTTTGGCGCAAAATAACCCCCCAAATTTTTAACTTTCTCTGCATAATACATCGAAAAGCGCTTTGTGCCCAAATATTTCCTGCCGAAATAGTTGAGGTAATAGCATCTTGTCAAAAGCACTCTATCATCGTCAGTTTCAAGAATTCTTAACGAAACCGAGACTCAGTATTCCGACTCCTTCTTTACAGTAAAGTGTGGTGGCTTTCCAAAGGTAAGGTGTTGAAACGTTTTGCTTTGTGCTTGAATGAAATAAATACATTATTAAATGAAAAAAGCATTAATCACTCTGAATAAGAGAACGACAAATGGTTGCAAGCATTTTACTTTAAGCAGTGAAATTAAATGAGCTGAATCTAAAACTGCAAGGAAAGGAAAACACAGTTTATGTTTTGGTAGAAGAATTGGTTTGTTTTGCAGAAAAATGTATTCTTTTTGCAGAAGATATTCAGAGCGGTCAATTACTTCATTTTCAATTTGTAAAGCAATATTGCGACAAAACCAGTAAAACTGTTGACACGAGTTACTTCAGCACAGTAATAAAGAAAAATTAAAGATAAATTTGCTGACAGATTTGAGCGATTCAAAACAATTGTAGCATTTATAGTAAATCCTCTCAACACAAATTTACGAAATCCACATTGAGCCATTTGGAATTGATTCTGGATCTCTAGAGTCACTATTGATCGATTTAAAAAGGTGAATGTTTTGTGGAGTGGAAAATGTACATTGAACATCAGGTTGGAAGAATTGAAGGTCCAGAGATGTACGTAACGCAACAAAAGTGGACAGGCTTTTATTCCACGCATGGAAAAGTCTTCTGGGCCACTACAGTCAGGTGAAAAAGTTTGCATGTGAAAAACACTATTTATATTAAGATAATTTGGTATTTTTTCTTATGAATAAATACCATGTTTTTTTTTTAATCGAAAAACTTTATTTATGCGAGTACTATTTATTGTTTGGAAGTAAAAATTTCTGTGGCTCTTTAAAAAGGTTGACATTTTGTAAATTGTAATTTTTGGCTCTTCCAACTCAAAAGGTTGCCGACCCCATGTCTAGTCAAAAGTTTGTACACGTTATTTTCAACACACCTAATCTAGGCTAAAAGCTGAAATTTTACCTGACAACACAAGAATCAATAAAACAAATTAACCAATTAGTTAATTAACTATTGGTAATTAATTATTTTGATTGAAATCGAACAAGAAAGAAATGGTACTTGTCTGATATGGAGGAAAAAGTTAAATTATTCCTCTTTTTACTTTGTAGAGATAAAAAGGTAGCCACCTTAAAGCTAGAAACGAACAATAGATGACTACAAATCCTTCTATTTTCATAACCCTTCGCAATAACAGACGTTTGTGTGTTGGCTTGAGGAGGTTTGAGCCCTTATTTCGAATTCAGGGGTCGTTCACCTTTTTTTCCCTAATAAATGCATTTATAAAGCGAACACCCAGATACCCCTTTATTTCCCCTATACCCCTTCCTTTTCTTAACTGGTCCAGACAAGTGATAGGATCATTGCGCATTGCTAAAAGCATGAAATTGAGCTAAACCAAAACAAATGGTAAAAATATTCCTAATCGCATAGTTAATATTGTTAGTCTAGTTCTATTACAAATTAAATTACGTGACTGATCCAAACTAATTGATACAACTATGCTTAATATAATCTTTGTTTTTAAAGTATTTTATTTATTTATTAATGTTTTTTATATTTTGCTTGTTTTCAGTTCTCAAATTTTGAGGGTTTGAGTCTTTGGGCCCATTTTCGTAATTGAAAGATCCCACGGTATCTGGTCTGTGGGGAGAAAGTCATGGACGATGGTGGTTGCGCTTGCGTTTGATAACCGTTATTCTACTACGTTGTATACTCATGTCTATTTAACATCTTCAGCCCATAGGACCGCTTAGCGTCGAAGGGAGACAACCTTTTAAAATAAATAATTACAGCTATCTCCCTTTTTCTCTAGTACTGTTAAACCCTTGATCTTCCATATCACCAATGAGGTGAAGCCATGTCTTTGTTACCTCTGACAATTCCCCCCCCTCCCACTAATATTGCCCCCTCCTCACCCCAGGCTAGAGTGGAGACAAAAGCTACAATGTCCAAGTGTGTATACTATCAACGAGACCCCCCTCGAAAACAGTTCAGATTTCAAGGTCCTCTCCAAAACAGTCTTGATTTCAAGGTCCTCTCCAAAACAGTCTTGATTTCAAGGTTCTCTCCAAAACAGTCTTGATTTCAAGGTCCTCTCCAAAACAGTCTAGATTTCAAGGTCCTCTCCAAAACAGTCTTGATTTCAAGGTCCTCTACAAAACAGTCTTGATTTCAAGGTCCTCTCCAAAACAGTTTTGATTTCCCTTAAGACCAACATTCGCTACTTCACCATTTCATTGCATACATCCTGCTCCTGTAAGAAGGCGGTAAAGATCCTGGATGGCATAGGCGGCGCTTCTTGCTCCCTATTGATACGTCACTAGATTTACAAACTTTTTTTTAAATTGATTTTATGTCAATGTTATCTTAAACACAAATAGGAGAACTATTCTGTAGGGCGGCCCTAGGGGAAGAGCTAGTTAAACAGCACCCGCATTTCAGTGCGTATAGAATGCATTGCTGAGCGTACAACCTCAAACGATATCAACTACCATCCTGTTCCTGATTACATGTTTTTTCAAATGAAAATTTTGAAAAGTCAGATTTAAAAAAAATCATGTTGTTATACTATAAATTAAAGAAGTTTTTTTTTATTTCTTTATAACAAAAAAAGAATAGAAAAAGAATATGACATTCTATTACCCACAATGCTACGTTTTAAGAAATGAAACGTTCATTTTTGCGTTATTGGCCAATGAAGTAAAGCTCATTATCTTAAAGAAAGCCATGACAAATACCCTGGGCTAAAATCCTGGACAAAAATCCTGGGCTAAAGCCCTGGACAAAAATCCTGGGCTAAAACAATGGATAAAAACTCTTGACTAAAACCCTGGGCTAAAACCCTGGACAAAAATATCATAGTCCAAAGCACTGCGATTTCGCAGCTTAGAAAAATGTACGAGAAGTTGTATACATATTTAAATGTCATATTGGTTTTGATTTATTATTAGTTTATATGTTCTCGTAAAGTGGGCAGTGGTCAGTCTTTAGATGAAAATAGTAACAATATCATGGTAAATAATTAAACAAACAAATTGGGATATTCAAAAATCTGTGAAGTACTTTTTCAATACTATTCGAAACGTATCCTGGAATCAGTTATGGAATCTTTACTTTATCTCTTCGACGATGACGGTGTTAAATATCAATGTGAATTTAAACAGATACACATCGAGCCAATGATGAATGCTGATATCACGTGACCCAGTTTGTTCTTTAGACCTTTAAAATGTCAACTATTTAAACTTGGCCGATTTATTTTCTTTTAAACTTGAGATGAACTTTGACCACATTATTGTGCCTAATCAAAGAAGTAACTGTTGGTTGAGTAAGGTTTAGGATGGTGTGGTCAGATGATCAGATCAACCCCTTTTTTCCTAACCTTTCCCTATCCAACATATATATATATATTTATGCATATGTATACCTTTCTCTCTGTTTCTTGTCTCTCTCATTCTCTCATTCTCTCTCTCTCATTCTCTCTCTCTCTCATTCTCTCTTTCTCTCTCTCCCTCTCTCTCTCTCCCTCTCTCTCTCTCTCTCTCTCTCTCTCTCTATATATATATATATATATATATAGATAGATAGATAGATAGATAGATAGATAGATAGATAGATAGATAGATAGATAGATAGATAGATAGATAGATAGATAGATAGATAGATAGATAGATAGATAGATAGATTCTGACCGATTGTAAAATATATAAATGTTTTAGAATAGGATTCTACTTACACATTGAAATTAAACTTTAAAATCAATGTCTGTCTTAATCCCTCTTTGATAAATATCAAGCCAACAAATCCCCAGTTATGTTTTCCTTAGAATCTAAAGTCTTGTGAATTTATCCTTTATTCCCTCAGGTATTCTGTCATTAAAGCTTGAGTCCTGATACACTAACCCCTAGTTTAAACGGAAACTATGGACAAGTACAGGATACAAACTTAATGCAAGCTTCATAAATAGAACTAGACACGGCAAAGGAATAGAGAAAGATAAGAGTTACCGGCATTTTGGAAATAAAAAAATAAAAAGAGTTCAACCCAAGTTAAAAAGAATTCAACCCAAGTTAAAAAGAATTCAACCCAAGTTAAAAAGAATTCAACCCAAGTTAAAAAGAATTCAACCCAAGTTAAAAAGAATTCAACCCAAGTTAAAAAGAATTCAACCCAAGTTAAAAAGAATTCAACCCAAATTAAAAAGAATTCAACCCAAGTGTAGAGACCTGAACCTCTTTCTGTTTCATCGACAGAACTAAGCTTCATCACGTATTTAACAAGAAATAGATGGTGCTAAAAAAAAGATGGCGAAATGATTTCATCCACCGCTGGCAAAGTTTCCTTTTCAAATCTAGGACTAGATCGGCCACTAACGGAACGGTGACGTAATAGTTATGTTTTTAAAAATAGCAATTGAAATCGTTGGTGAGCCTTCACGTACTTTGGCTCCAATTAACAGAAAGAATCAGTCTCTTGCATCATAATCAAGGAATCTGGCAGTGTTCATGTCTTTTTAGATATCTGGCAGTTTTCATCGTGGTTCTCATGTCTCTGTAGATATCAGGCAGTGTTCATCAATTTCCTCTTAACTCTAGATATCTGGCAATGTTCTTGATGGTTCTCATGTCTCTGTAGATATCTGACAGTGTTCTTCATGGTTCTCACGTCTCTAGGTATCTGTCAGTGTTCATCATGGTTCTTATGTCTCTAGATATCTGGCAGTGTTCTTCATGGTTCTCACGTCTCTGTATATAACAGTCAGTGTTCATCATGGTTCTCAGGTCTCTGTAGATATCTGACAGTGTTCTTCATGGTTCTCACGTCTCTAGGTATCTGTCAGTGTTCATCATGGTTCTTATGTCTCTAGATATCTGGCAGTGTTCTTCATGGTTCTCACGTCTCTGTATATAACAGTCAGTGTTCATCATGGTTCTCAGGTCTCTGTAGATATCTGACAGTGTTCTTCATGGTTCTCACGTCTCTAGGTATCTGTCAGTGTTCATCATGGTTCTTATGTCTCTAGATATCTGGCAGTGTTCTTCATGGTTCTCACGTCTCTGTATATAACAGTCAGTGTTCATCATGGTTCTCAGGTCTCTGTAGATATCTGACAGTGTTCTTCATGGTTCTCACGTCTCTAGGTATCTGTCAGTGTTCATCATGGTTCTTATGTCTCTAGATATCTGGCAGTGTTCTTCATGGTTCTCACGTCTCTGTATATAACAGTCAGTGTTCATCATGGTTCTCAGGTCTCTGTAGATATCAGTCAGTGTTCATCATGGTTCTCATGTCTCTAGATATCTGTCAGTGTTCATCATGGTTCTCACGTCTCTGTATATATCAGTCAGTGTTCATCATGGTTCTCAGGTCTCTTAGATATCAGTCAGTGTTCATCATGGTTCTCATGTCTCTAGATATCTGTCAGTGTTCTTCATGCTTCTCACGTCTCTAGATATCTGTCAGTGTTCATCATGGTTCTCACGTCTCTGTATATATCAGTCAGTGTTCATCATGGTTCTCAGGTCTCTTAGATATCTGTCAGTGTTCATCATGGTTCTCACGTCTCTAGATATCTGTCAGTGTTCATCATGGTTCTCACGTCTCTGTATATATCAGTCAGTGTTCATCATGGTTCTCATGTCTCTAGATATCTGTCAGTGTTCATCATGGTTCTCACGTCTCTGTATATATCAGTCAGTGTTCATCATGGTTCTCAGGTCTCTTAGATATCAGTCAGTGTTCATCATGGTTCTCATGTCTCTAGATATCTGTCAGTGTTCTTCATGCTTCTCACGTCTCTAGATATCTGTCAGTGTTCATCATGGTTCTCACGTCTCTGTATATATCAGTCAGTGTTCATCATGGTTCTCAGGTCTCTTAGATATCTGTCAGTGTTCATCAAGGTTCTCATGTCTATGTAAATATCTGGCAGTGTTCTTCATGGTTCTCTCGTCTCTAGATATCTGGCAGTGTTCATCATGGTTCTTACGTCTCTAGATATCTGGCAGTGTTCTTCATGGTTCTCCCGTCTCTAGGTATCTGTCAGTGTTCATCATGGTTCTTATGTCTCTATATATCTTTCAGTGTTCATCATGGTTCTCACGTCTCTGTATATAACAGTCAGTGTTCATCATGGTTCTCAGGTCTCTGTAAATATCTGGCAGTGTTCTTCATAGTTCTCTCGTCTCTAGATATCTGTCAGTGTTCATCATGGTTCTCTCGTCTCTAGATATCTGTCAGTGTTCATCATGGTTCTTACGTTTCTAGATATCTGGCAGTGTTCTTCATGGTTCTTACGTCTCTAGGTATCTGTCAGTGTTCATCATGGTTCTCACGTGTCTAGATATCTGGCAGTGTTCTTCATGGTTCTCATGTCTCAGTAGATACCTGGCAGTGTTCATCATCGTTCTCATGTCTCAGTAGATACCTGGCAGTGTTCATCATGGTTCTCACGTCTCTAGGTATCTGTCAGTGTTCATCATGGTTCTCATGTCTCAGTAGATACCTGGCAGTGTTTCCCCCTGTGGAACGGTGCAACAGGTAAGCAAGGTTTTCTTACATCCTCACCACGTGCAGGCGTTCTGTTTCCCTTTATTTCTTCATTTTCTCTTTCCTCCTCAATCCCCTTCCTCTTTTGTTCCCTGCTCACTCACCTGTTCCGTTCTGTCTCTCATAGGACCGCACGACATGATTGAAATACGGATACCTTGTTACCCATAATACAATATAATTATTTAATACAATACCACCTACATTTTTGTCATCAAAGAAATAGAAGAGATTTTGTCAAATTTATTTCATGTAGAAATTTACAACTTCTCTGATACTAAAAGCAACAACAAGAAAAAAAAATCAATCAGAAATATATCGATCATTTTATTGGCTTATAAATTTATATGCGACGTGATAACATTTTATCATTTTGCAATAAGGAAACACTTTCAGTTTACCTCCCTTGTCGAACCTATTGATTTTGACTATAACCTCCCTTGTCGAACTTATTGATTTTGACTATTACGTGTCGTGCTCAGACATACAAGATAAGAAACATGTAATGTGATTTGACAAAGGTGCCATATACCATACAAGATAAGGATAAGCCTTTGAAGGACGCGAACCATTACCATATAACATTTGTATCATGACCTGGTTATATTATGTTTTTCAACTTATGCAATAAGATTATATGCATTTAAATAACTGAAAATACCAAATCAAATGAGAAGTGAGAATACACTCTATATTTAACTTCGCCGTTTGAAGATTCGCCAATCAATGTCAAAATCTTAATACGTAATAAAGTTTCCATTTCAGACAATGTGATCTATAGGGCAGATGAGGTAAACAGTCGTCTGTTTTTGGAGCTAATGAGGGTGTCATGTGGCCAGCACACCAACCAACCGCCTTTACTTTTCCCCAATAAATTTCAGGCACTCATTAGAGCTGGGTGGACTCAGAGGCGACCAAAGATCCGAAATTAAAAATCCCAATCTTCACCAGGATTCAAACCCAGGACTCCCGGTTCGTAAGCCAAGTGCCTTACCGCTCAGCCACCGCTTCTCCCAAAATCTTCAATGCAAAAAATGCACTTGAACACATGGCGAGATTGCACGTCTTTACAGTGTAGAAACAATCCCAAATGGTGTCAGATTGGGAAATGAAAAGGTAGTTGAAGTTAGGAGTGCACTGTCCTCCTCGTTGTGGACTAACTGAATGTATCAAAGATTGCGGAAAGCTGTGAAGGAATATTTATTTATGACCAGGTATTTAGTGTAGGCTCACAAAGAGGAGTGGCTCAACCAGTGGGCATCAGGAAACAAAGGCAGAGATATGTAAACAGAAATGACCACGCCAAACATACTGGACAGTATTAACTTCCAACCCCACAAAGAGCAATCTACAAGCTTTCAACTAAGAACAGGACACACATCTCTGTTAAATTACCATCTGAACAAAATAAATCCCACACACCTACCCCTTTGTAGACACTGAACCCACCTTTATGAAACCATAAACCATATCCTCTTTAATGCCCCTCCCTAATCCAACTTAGGCAGACCCTACTTCCACTACAGCCCAACATAACCAACACCCTATACACAGTGCTGAACACCTAAAGAGAACAGCACACTATTCTTTTCCTTGGCACAGTCTGCAAAAGAGCTCACAGCTCAGCAGCAAAAAAGCTGGCTAGAAGAGAAAAGACCAGCTATAGAAAAAGATAAAGAAGAAATAATTCACTACAAACTTATAAAGAGATAAATAAAAATCACTAAAAGAGTTAAAACCCGTTTAAGCATGGCATCCTCTGTCGTTTGCATAGTGTGGAAAATCTGTAAAATAACATTGGCTTTGAAATAAAAATAACACTGTAATCTTCTTTAATAGTCTCTTAATACTAAAGGAAAATCCAAGCCTTAGTTAGTAAATGCTACAGAGAAATGCTGGATATCAGATACCATTAATTAATAAACATCAAAATAATAAAGTTATGCAATTTATTCAAAATCTGCCTGTAATTAAATAATTAACCAAATAATAAGCCAATAATAAACTGAATTCATATAGAGCTAAAAACGTTGAATACGATTAAGGTAGCGTAACGTTTCAAAACATATTCACGCACATGTCATGATAATCCAACAAACCAAAAAGGAAGTAACAAGGGTCCCCTAGTCCAGGGGTCGGCGACCTGTGACTCGCGAGCCACATGCGGCTCTTTGGATGTTAAGCTGCGGCTCTTTAACTCCATGCGCAAATATTATTTATTTTATCAAAAGAAAAAAAACATTTAAAAATCATTCTGGTTCGATTATTAGGCACCGATTCTATCTCTCAGCCACTTGTACTCGCTTTTCAGCGCACCCCTCCCCCTCGTCTTGAAATGTAACTTATTTGCAGGTGGAAGATATTTAACTTTCTTCTGCCTTATCACGTGATATAGATGAGTCTTGCGACATAAAAGACACAGCACTAGTTGGCCTTGTTGTCAGGTATATGTCTTCAAAAAGTCCTAAAGAAGAAATTCTAGGATTGATACCTTTCTCGTGACAAAGATACAGCTAATGTCGTGCAAAAATACATTGAAGACAATATAATCGATAGAATAAAATCGTTTCAATAGCAACTGATGGAGCAAAAAGTATGACAGGAAACAATAAAGAGGCAACTACGATTCTTTGGCGCAAAATAAACCCCCAAATTTTTAACTTTCTCTGCATAATACATCGAAAAGCGCTTTGTGCCCAAATATTTCCTGCCGAAATAGTTGAGGTAATAGCATCTTGTCAAAAGCACTCTACCATCGTTAGTTTCAAGAATTCTTAACGAAACGGAGACTCGGTATTCCGACTCCTTCTTTACAATAAAGTGTGGTGGCTTTCCAAAGGTAAGGTGTTGAAACGTCTTGCTTTGTGCTTGAATGAAATAAATACATTATTAAATGAAAAAAGCATTAATCACTCTGAATAAGAGAACGACAAATGGTTGCAAGCATTTTACTTTAAGCAGTGAAATTAAATGAGCTGAATCTAAAACTGCAAGGAAAGGAAAACACAGTTTATGTTTTGGTAGAAGAATTGGTTTGTTTTGCAGAAAAATGTATTCTTTTTGCAGAAGATATTCAGAGCGGTCAATTACTTCATTTTCAATTTGTAAAGCAATATTGCGACAAAACCAGTAAAACTGTTGACACGAGTTACTTCAGCACAGTAATAAAGAAAAATTAAAGATAAATTTGCTGACAGATTTGAGCGATTCAAAACAATTGTAGCATTTATAGTAAATCCTCTCAACACAAATTTACGAAATCCACATTGAGCCATTTGGAATTGATTCTGGATCTCCAGAGTTGCAATTGATCGATTTAAAAAGGTAAATGTTTTGTGGAGTGGAAAATGTACATTGAACATCAGGTTGGAAGAATTGAAGGTCCAGAGATGTACGTAACGCAACAAAAGTGGACAGGCTTTTATTCCACGCATGGAATAGTCTTTCGGGCCACTACAGTCAGGTGAAAAAGTTTGCATGTGAAAAACACTATTTATATTAAGATAATTTGGTATTTTTTCTTATGAATAAATACCATGTTTTTTTTTTAATCGAAAAACTTTATTTATGCGAGTACTATTTATTGTTTGGAAGTAAAAAATTTTGTGGCTCTTTAAAAACGTTGAAATTTTGTAAATTGTAATTTTTGGCTCTTCAAACTCAAAAGGTTGCCGACCCCAGCCCTAGCATATGTAGTCTAACAAACCAAAAAGGAAGCAACAAGGGTCCCCTAGCATATGTAGTCTAACAAGTGGACAAAGGAAGAGACTAACAGCTAGGATAGTTGGGACAGAGCTCTGCTATGCTCAAAATATGATCCAGCTTTTGCAATTTAAAAAAAAAATAGTTTTCTGCCAGGCTCACACCAATCGGAGGCCCTATGTGTCTGCCTTGTTTGCCTATGCCTAAGGTCGGCCTTGATGTAAGACATGACTCTCTGTCAAAGGTCATCCTCCAATGTTCAGTGGAGAGAGCAGGAAGAAATGATTTGGTTACGCAAACTGTCACAGCATCTCTACAAAGAAAAGTAAGTCCTTCGAAGAGCGGGTCTGCAAGCATCCACACAATCCTGATGCAGTCCCAGATGCGATGGGCAGGACACGTCTGCAGAATGGAAGACCGCCGCATCCCTAAACGACTCCTGTATTGCCAATTAAGGGAAGGAAAGTGCTCTCAAGGCGGACAAAGAAAACGCTTCAGGGACACCCTCAAAGCTTCTCTGAAGGCGTTCAGCATAGACCCAGCCACCTGGGAGACAGAGGCACATGACAGAGCATCATGGCGTCGCGCTGTGAAAACTGGCGCACAAATTACTGAGGACAAGAAAAAAGCGCTGGCCGAAGAAGAGACGAGATGAAAAGCAAGGCCTTTGACATTAGTAGTGATGGGAACTAAACTAACTTTTAAAAGTTAAACTAAAACTAGTTTTCAACTAAAATAAAGTAGTTAAACTAAAACTAGTTTTCGACTAAAATAAAGTAGTTAAACTATTAGTTTATCTTGAATTTCAAAATATAGTTAAACTAAACTGGAGAAAATTAATTAAACTTTAAATAACTTTTTTTGGGTGGGGGGAGGGTGCTGTGTCGAACTAGACCCATATAGATATAATCATCCGACAGTATGCCAATGTAGAAATGTTTATCCATAATAAAATCAGTATTAAGGAGTATGTTTCTTACATAAACGTTAGTGCACAATAAAATAAAATTAAAAGATGTCTAAATAAATATGTGTGCTTGTACTTTTGCCTTGAATTAAAACCTTTAGAAAAGAATGGTACTCTTTTAAAAAAAATTATATTAAATTATTATATAAAGGAAAATATTACTAAAGTTTAAAATCTCATTTAATAACAGATTTAGAATTTCAAATTTAGATCTAGTAGGCCTAACTAAAATAGAAACCAAACCGTTGGAGTTTTAAGAAACATTTGACATGTATAACTATTTTACCGTGTAAACTACATGCTTCACTAATCATGTCTAGGTGCTATTTTCTTGTCTGACCACTAAAAATACAACTAACACTATTGCATAACCGTTTAACGCGCAAGGGAAAAAAAACAGATTGGTCTTGTCATTATGGACTGCACACTCAGTACACAGTATAGGCCTACACGTGTACGTCTATCTGGCCAGTTTGTTAAAATCAGTCGGACACACCGTCTATTTATTTTTTGGGCAAGGAGGGTGTGTAACTATTTTAGCGTAAAGATATATCTACGAACATGCTTGACTAGCTACGCCAGTGTGTTATTTTCTTGTCTGACCTCTACACAATATTGCATAACGCGTAATGAAAAAAATGCAGGGTAGTTGGTCACAGTCTATTTACTTTATGGTCAGAGAGAATGTGGATTAAGATTTTTTTGTTCTAGAGTTGGTTATCCTAATGCTTTTAGATCTATATAGGTCTAGCTGTCGATTTAGACTTAGATCTCAAAAATACGTCTTATTTCTTAAGACTATAAAAAGGGTGTACTTGATATTCCTGCAGTTAAACAATATTGTTTGCCGCAAATGAATTGATTAAAACCACTAAATATTGACCTAACTCACTAATCAGATTCCCACTAGAAACAGAATTTAAGCACCTCCACGTGGCTCACAAACAAATTGGGAACAACCTCATTCATAATATTGCATAGAAGCTTTTGGCAAAAAATGTTTAACATTTTATAATACTGCTACTTTCAGTTGCAAATATTTACTCCCATAGCTTCTACCAGCATCTTACTTTTACTTTCTTCAAATGAAGACTGACTAAATAGTTGTTAACTGCATTCTTTTTTTTTTTTTGCTAATCAAAGTTATTGATATCACATGACCAGAAAACAGGGATGTGTGTTTCAACCCTGACCACATGTTGAAAAGTTGTACAAATTTTAATTAAACTTTTTAATTAGTAACTAAAAAAATTAATTAAACTACGATTTTAACTAAACTTTTTGTTATCTAGTTAAACAATGGCCTTAATTATTATTTTTTAGTTAAACTAAATGTTTCTAACTTTTAAGTTAACTTTTGCCCACCACTTGATATTAGCTCCAGCTGGAATATCCTGCCCAGTGTGCAGCCAAACATTCCGGGCTCACATAGGTCTCACCAGCCACAAGAAGAGGCATAAAACCCCAGTGCAAAGCCCTCAGTCCTCTGGATTACAAAAGTGATCATCATAGTCGACCAGCGGCGTAGCATACGCCGATATTTTGCAGGACCGGCCTTAGGCCACTGCAAACTATGCGTTCGCAGTTGTTCCCGCACTTTCATAGGACCCGCACTTTCATAGGGCCCGCGCTAATTCTAGGTGTATAAATTATTAATTTAAACCATATTATAACTTACAACGCGCCCTTCTGTCGATTTGCCAGGAGCTCCTGGAAATCTCCCGAAATTACAAAATATACGAAAAAGTCCTTAAGATATACGGAAATATATAGACAAAATTGTCATTTTGGGGTGTCATCAATATGAAAAACGCCAATCTTACGCCCGACATTATGCCTCAGCCGTAATTGTGTCACCTGATGAAAGAATCTTCTCGCGCCTCAAAATAATGAAGAATGACTTGAGGTCAACAATTCTCAAAGATAGATTGAAACTTTTGGTAATTCTTTCTATTGAGCGTGATCTATGTAGGAAACAGAATTATTATGATATACTCTATGACTTTGCTACACGCAAGGTTCGTAAATTAATTCTGTACATAGTTAAGAATGGATAAAATGCATAGCAGCCATCCGTAGTCTGAACACTACTCTTGTGTTTTCTCCTGGACTATCCGCAGAGTGATCTTTCCTTTACTCCTTACTACTCGACAAAACTCTTGAGGGAAGAAGAGAATTATATATAAGGATATACAACGAAAAGTCAAGGAAAAGAAGATCATGATGATGAAGAAGCTAGCTCTACACAAACTGATGACCAACCAGATGAGCTACAAATTGGACAGCACGAAAAGTGTGATCCACTAGGTCCACTAGGTGATCCACCAGGTCTAAATGTTATTGATACCGCTCTTCTTAAATCAAACAACATTATTAAATTTGCAACGTAAAAAAAATCCCTCTCCCTATCTCAGGGTACAGTGGTAATAATACATTGGGGCTTTTACTAACGTACAAATCTTCTTCTTATTATTATTTATTTTACAGCAGTTTCAAATTTGGTGTGATTGTCTGGTGGGGATATAAAGCCATAAGGCTTTTTTTTTTTTTTTTTTTTCAAAGGGAAATAGTCAGGTTATATATTGTTTATTAAATTATTAAAATATGTACAGTTACTGCCCTTTAGTAAATAATCTATCCAGGGGAAAGAAGACTGACTGGTTCACATAAATAGCTAAATAAACAAGAAATATTTTTAAAAAGACTTTTGTAGGGGAAGAACGTAAGATTTACAGCTGACTATATAGTATATATACTCTAATATTTATTTCCTTTTGGATATCATGCAAAATTTATTATTTACCACTTAGTAATAGATTATTTGGTTAATTTTCTGATTGATTTATGTTTTGTTATGGACTATTTTTGATCCGAGAATGGGAAAGGGGAGAAATTAAGCATTTAAATTTTAAGCCAGACAGACAGACGGAGTGAGTTGATATAAGCTTTGTAAACAAACAAAACAAAAAAAACTTAATACGTTTTGAAAAATGTGACATTGCAATGAATCAAACTCATTAAAAATAATATATTTTATATTTCTATTGCCTTTGATCTATTAATTAAATACTTTGCATGACCAACAAACAAAATCATAAATATTTGCACATATCTATATTAGACATCCTCAATTAAAAATACTGCGGAGATCGAGCCATTAAGTTTGATTGTACCAATATGTAGCCCACATAACAGCAAGCGAAATATAACATACTTAAAATAACAACAACAAAAAAGCTTATCTCTAGGGTTGAACTTCACATTTACAACTGTTTCAATAATGTAAAATTTATTTCCTTTTTTTTGGTATCAAAAAGTAATTAATTACCAATTGGCTAATTGGTTATGTTTCAGTAGTTTCGTTACTTTGTTAGTTATATTAAATAATTGTGTAAAGATCAACTTGATTTGAGGATAGATGTGGAAAAAATAATGGGTATAATCTGTAAAAAGGACACAATCTCACATATTTAGCAATTTCTCTTAATACTGAAGGATTTATTTCCATTTTTGCTATGGAACGAAATATTTAATTACCAGTAATTAATTGACAAAGTTTTTTTTTCATTTTCTGTTTTGTTAAGTTAAATAAATAATTGTGTAAAGTTTCAGCTTGATCCGAGAATGGGCGTGGGGGAAATAACGTGTTCTTAATTTTTACCAGACAGACAAACAGACAGATTGAGTTGATATATGTCTTGTAAAAACAGTGTGTTAGTTGTCACTTCATGTATTTTTATTTGCCGTGGACTATTATTTGTAGTTCGCAATGTCATATTTTAAAGAATAAATCTTCGTCATAAATGTGATGTAACAATCATGAATTAAAAACAACAACACACAAACATTAGATTTAATTACGCGAATAGTACAATGGGAATTCTTTTGTAGAAAAAAATAGCTTTGAAACAAATGAGGTTTGAACTCAGGTGATCAATATGAGCAGCTGGTTTGAACTATAAACATGTTCGTCTTCTCCAACTGCAATCGCAACATGAGCCAAAGTGGGATTTGGATCAAGTAGAAGCTTTTACAAGCCGGAGACTTTTGCGTTGCAATAGATATGACCCACAGGTCGTAGGTTGAGCATCACTGATTCAGTCAATGTTATGTTCACACGGATTTTATTCTTAATTCGAGGAATATCTGGGGAAGGGGATTCTAGAAAATCAGCGGAATGAGAGATGTGGGTGGTATAAATCTTGATGAATAAATATATACAATACAAATGTGGATCTCCAGAATGTTAACAAATCTGGATGTCTTCCTTCTTTTAATATACATAGAGACAAGCTTGGTTGATAATTGATAACTATAGAAGTAATAAAAAAAAAAACATTTCGTGTGATCAAATATTAATCAACCATAGATGCTCTGAGGCTGACTGTGTGGAGATTTGAACAAGTAGGTACTTTATATTGTCTGTGGGGAGGCGCAGTGGCTGAGTAGTAAAACGTTTGGCTTCCAAACTGAGAGTCCCGGGCTCGAATCCTATTGAAGACGACATTTTTTTTTTATTTCGGGATCTTTATGGCACAAGTCCACCCATCTCTAATGGGTACCTACCATTAATTTGGGGAAAAGTAAAGGGGGTTGGTCGTTGAGGTGGCTACATGACACCCTCGTTAACCCTGGGCCACAGACGTTTACATCATCTGCCCCATTGATGGCAAGTTCTGAAAGGGAAACTTAACTTCCGGGGTGGATCTGCCAGATCGTGGGTCAGTGCATCATCTCATTTTTTTCTCAATCAAGTTACTCAAAAGAAAAGTGAATTCATTGGATTATGTAATGAAAAGATAAAGAAACAAAAATTAAAACATGTAAATTTACAATTTACACAGTCAATTCATCATTAGGAATTCTGTCGCAATCTATGTATGTTACAATTTTGATCAATGACTAGACGTCAATACATAGTTAATTATATTACACGTCTACTTTTTTGGTTATTGTTGTTGTTTTATAACTCTTAGCAGTCATGGCCTAAATCAGTGATTCCCAAAGTGGTCTGGTCTATTTATACCCCCAAGGGCATGGGCGTAGCCAGGGTTTTTTTTTTTGGGGGGGGGGATTAATCTGGGGGTCTGGGGGAGTTCGCAGCGCTCGCCCAGCGCGGGGCGAAGCCCCGCCGCCGAGCAGTATTTCTGGTATTGAAAGCCAACAAAATGCATATTCTGAGGTATCTACAGTGCATTATCTTGCTATTAAAAAGTTTTATTTCAAAAACCTAATGTGCTATTCTTACTGACTTAGACCCTCTCGCGCCGTTCGGCGCATTTTCCGGCAAGCTGTTTCCGCAACTCTTATTTTGCGTAATTCATTTTGTCGGAAAACATGTCCCGCAAAACCTCTTGCGACGCTCTGTCACAACCTTACTAAGGATTCGACTCCCAGTTCGGCATATGATTTCTTTGATTTAGACCCGATTTCTATGACTGACTCCTAAAATCTGTCTTAGCCATCTTTGTTGAGACACATTTAATGATTTTCAATTTCGGCAGAAGACTATTCACACTTAATTAATGGAGCCCAAGCCACTGGTAGAAATTTGTAACCTTTCTTGACTACGCTCTTGGAATTACATGCCTGTATTTCGCTTTAGATTTTATATCGACAAGGAAAGTTTTTTCGTCAAATCATCTGTTGAGAAATCTCTGGAGTTTTTTTTTTGTTTTGTTTTTAATTCAAAACCCCATTTACCTACGATCATAGAATTTGGTGACTTTGCTTTAAAATAATATTGAAGAGAGAGGTTTTCAACTCTAAACGCTCTGTAGGGGAATTTTAAACTCAAAACCATCTGGAGGGGTTTTAAACTTTAAAGAAAAAGCCATCTTTTGGCTACGCTCATAGATTTTATAGTGTGTAATTTCCTTTTTTTTTATATTGAAGAGGTACTTTTTAGCTTCAAACCCCAACTGGAAGGGGGAGGGGGGTTAAACTCAAAACCCCTTTGGCTACGCTCATAGAATTCTGAGTGTGTAATTTGCTTTTTTTATATTGAAGAGGGGGGTTATCGTAAATTTTGGATGGGGTTTTTAAATCAAAATCTTCCTCAACTGTGCTGTTGGAATTTGGGGATTGTTGTTTGCATTTTTTTTGTTTTGTTTTATAGAAGAGGGGGATTTAACTGCAAAAACCTCTGGTAGGGGGTTTAAAATTCAAAACCCATTGTAGGGGGTTTTAAGCTCAAAGCCCCCTGCTAGAGGGATTTGTATCTCAAAACCCCCTGATGGGGGTTTTTAAAATCTCAAAACCCCCTGGTAGGGGATTTAAACTCAAAACCCCCTGATAGAGGGTTTTTAACTCAAAACTGCCTCGGCTGTGCTGTGGTAAGTGATGATTTAGTATTAAAATCTCACCTAAAATAAATAAAATGAAAGCAAAAATCAGTCACTTAATTCCGTCCCCCAGGGGGGGGGGGATTTCATTTCGGGGGGGGGGGTTCATTTCGGGGGGGTTTGAACCCCAAGAACCGCCCCCCCAGCTACGCCCATGCCCAAGGGTCTATGACGACTTTTAAAGGGGGCAACGAGGGTGAAACAAAATTAATTGGGGGACTATGAGATGTAAATGGAGGTCTACGACTCTACGGTAATGGAATCTCATTTAAGCAGGTCTAGTCTTTACATTTTTTTCCTATTAACGGAGCTAACTCATACACACATATGATTTGAACCTTAATTAATCCTCTAAATTTCAACCCTGATATTCGAATTAATTTTTAAGACTATAAATGTTAACATCGTATTTAAATATATGCCTATTAATTGTGTCTTGGTGAAACATGGACCAATCCAAAAAGAAATGTAGACTGCAACTGTGTTGATTATTTGAAATTTGTCTTCATTCCTATCTTCATTGTCTATGTGCTTATTATGCAACAAAGTAAGGACGCTATTAAACCATCTCAGCTGGAGGATCATTTGAGACGCTAATAATAATGGCGTCCTTGGACAACTTTTGACTATTGCGAAAGAGGATGAGGACATCGATTGTAACCCATTTTAGTGGATACAGCATTCCGCTAATGTCCACAACTAGAATGTACATTGATGACCTAATAATCAAACAATCTTATCCCAATAAAAAACTGAAACATTAAGAAAAAAGTGGCTAGATGTACAAAAAACTTTTAAAATCCATTACTTTCGAAACAACAAGGAGCACTCAAGCAAGACTCTAGTAGATAGTACCAGCAGACTTGAGCAGACAGTCATGTTCTTAAGTTATTTGTTAAGTTACATTGGCAGCAGGCAATCATTTTCTTAAGCTAGTTCTAAATTTCTGTTGGTAGCAGCCGACCAGATTCTCAACTAGTTGTCAAATTAAATTGGCAGCAGGCAGACCTCTTAAGCTAGTTGTAAGGTCTTGTTGGCTCTCCGCAACTCCGCCGCCTCTTTACAGACGTACGCTAAACAGAAATATTGGATATCTGAGCTGTACAGTCCGTACTGTCCATTTGAACATCTGTACGTTTTAATCTCTACCTCCTGGTCTTTGATCATCTGTGGTGAGTACATGGAACCAATCACTTGCTGGTCCGTGCTGGCCATATTGTCCTTTAACAAAACCTGGACGGCTTTTTGATAAGATCTGATAAATTTTAGCATGACCTGAAAATAAATAACAAATCATCGTTTTGAAAATTACGTTTTAAATTAATATAATCTAAAAACAATAGCTACTATGAATAGAGGCGCTGTGGTTCAGCGGTAAAGCGCTTGGCCCCCGAATCGGGGATCGTGGGTTCGAATCTTGGTGAAGACTGGGATTTTTAATCTCGGGATCTTTTTACGCCTCAGTGTCCTCCCACTCACTCTACTGGGTACCTGACATTAGTTGGGGAAAATTAAAGGCGGCTGTGCTGGCCACATGACATCCTTGTTAACGGTAGGCCACAAAAACAGATGACCTTTACATCATCGGATGTATAGTCCCAAAGTTCTGAAAGTGAAACTTTACTTAGTTTACAATTTATAATGATGTAAATGTGAGTTATTCAATGAAATCAAATGTCAAAAGTTATCAGCACAGATATGTCAAGCAATGATGTCACATCTCAAATATCCGTACTGACATCTGTAATATATATATCAGCCTGTTCAGATCAGGAAATACTATCTACGTGGTTCAGTGCTGAGATGTTACGCGGGTAATGCGGAGTTGTGTAAGACTAACAACATGGCATATCACCACCCTGTTTACGAGTCGTGGCACTTGGGGGCTATTTTACAAGAGGCGCCAAGGTTTTCAGTGACATTCTAAAGAGGCTGTACCCACATCAACATTCAGCAATATATAATATATATAATACAATTACCATTGTTACCATCTACTATTTTATTAGACAACAAAAAAAGCTTTTGTATTTATAATCTTTATTATAAAAAGTAGGGAGGCCTTCAAGGCCGACCTTAGATAATTTGAGGCCCTAGGTAAAATGAATTTGGTGACCTCAATTGTAATAGGAAACAAAATTAACAACAAAAACATAAAATTAAGCAAATTAACTAAAATAGAGAGTTCTCAGGCAAATACATTGGACCCATATTTCACTTTTTCTTCTTTAAAAAAAATAGTTTGAGCCCTGCGCGAGGCCCCCACTAATCAGCTGCCTAGTTTGCCTATGCCTAAGGCGGCCCTGATGTCTTGCTGACAGAGGAGGAGCTAGCAATGTACGAATGGTGTGGATCGCATGGGGCATCAAACAAACCCAAACCCTAACCCTAACTACTGAATCTGAAATATAAACTAAAAATTTATTTATTTTGCCAATTCGTTAATTTCCCATACAAACCACTTTACCATATGGATGTATTCTGAGATTATTATTAATAAATTAATAATAGTAAATTAGATTTGTTTAAAATTGGTGTTTTTTTTTTTCTTTTTATTTTTTTGTATTCTTGTAGATGATTCCCCGACTCAATTAACTTTAGGTGCAATTAACACTAATACATTCTCTTTACTTTAATATACAATCAACATATAATGAATACCAACCACTGTGTCATCATACAGCTTAATGTTATATTTGCAAAAGGAAGATTTGTGCCTGTTTGGCCCCCGATGAAAGAGAAGACAACCCATTCCTGTGAGACATATCTCTCTGCACAGAAAGAAACGTAACACAGAGTGTTACTACATATGTACTACTACATATCTTTCTACTTCGCCAGTAGCACAGCATTGTAACACTACACTTTGAGTGGCAGAGGCGTGGTAACAGGGTGGTAGGACTAAAGCTATTGGATTAAAAAACGAGGAGTTTCTCATTCGAATCTCAGCGAAGACTTGGAAGTCTGATTTCGGGTTATCAAGGCCGCCCAACTTTAAGGGCTACCTGGCAACACTTGCTACCAAAGCGGATGTCAAGCAGATGGGCAAGACGTGTGGGGCAATTGGAGAGACTCGCCTAGAACTTTGACGCCTGGAGGAAGTTGGTTGGTGGCCGTAGACCCCAGAATGGACCACAGGCGGAAATGAGGTGAGATAATACATGGTGAAAGTAAGAGCCGTTGTGGTGGTCACATGAGACTCGCAGCTGACCTTTACATCATCTTTACATCATATGCCCTATGAATCGCGAGGAATTTCACTTTATCACAAACTATATTGATATGGTAGTAAGCCAGTATTACGACATACATCAACAATTTATAGATACAACCCCATATAGCATTTAACTTAATTAATACTGCATGAAATTTAATTAATATTGCATTAAACGTAATTAATATTGCATTAAACTTAATTAATATTGCCTTAAACTTAATTAATATTGCAATAAACTTAATTAATATTGCACTAAACCTAATTAATATTTCACTTAACCTAATTAATATTGCACTAAACCTAATTAATATTGCATTTAACTTAATAAATAGTGCCCTAAACTTAAATTATATTGCACTAAACCTAATTAATATTGCACTAAACTTAATTAATATTGCAATAAACCTAATTAATATTGCACTAAACTTAATTAATATTGCACTAAACTTAACATTGCACTAAACTTAACATTGCACTAAACTTAATTAACACTTAACGCTTGACGAAATAGAAACTTGGCTTACAGTTTTCTTTGCAATGAAATAACTTCCAGCCACCCAGACCTGGTTCTGCTGGATGTACTCCCAGGGGGATAAGTTTCTGAGACCATCTCGACCTCCAACTTCAGTGAACGCGACTTTCCCGTCCTCAAAATCCAGAGGGACTTCTAGTGTGAAAATGTTGTTTTTGGGTCTGATCTTTTCTTCCAACATATTTCTGTGGACGTAATAAAAATAAAAATAATAAACATATTCTTTATTTTTCATAAGGAAATTTGTCTTACAATTTGTGCATTACACCAAACAGAACATTGTAACTAGAAAGAAGCAAAATGTACATTCCCACCAGACTCACTCATAATTTACATGTGACAAAGTTTATATCAAATTGTTTCTATTTTATTTAATGATTTGATTGCCAGGGGAACAAAACAGTTTTTGTGTCTGTCTTTGCTATCGGTGTCTTGTATCTCATTTTTGATGGTAAAATCACAAAATCCTGACCCAAAGGGTGATTCTTTATTTCTAGAATCTTTTTAGCTTTTTTATGGATGTTTGTCTCAGCTGACAAATTTGTTTTTCGTCAATGATTTTACCAGCAGCATTTAGGATTCTATGGAGTTTATTTCTAATGCTCAGATTGCCATACCAGGCAGTGATACTAAACTTAAAATATTGCAGATGTGTGCGTGATAAAACATAGCCAAGGCCTTTTCGAGGACAGTTTTTTCAGTAATCGTTATCTTTGCTGCCCTTTTTTTGCTGGTACAATCAGTATTTGCAGTAGAGTGGGAAGATGTTGAAAACTTTTTATTTTATGTAGAAAAAGAATTTGGAGATCTTCATACATGGAGGCAAATCCGTTAATAGCAAGTTAGTTTGGTGTATCCGGTGTGCAGAATACGGAAGTGCTTGTACAAGAACTACTATGATTACCTCATGGTAATTTGTGTTCTCTTTTCAGCATCTAAAATCAAATGTGCATGCTCTTTGAATTGTAGAACAAGTAATTTTTTAAATTCAGTAGGTAACTGTCAGCTTCTTTTGTTTGGCTCAAGGGGGTCACTTCAAACTCTATGACAAAACGGCTCAATAGAGGGGTAATTAGAAATACTATAATTTGGATCACACATTATTTAACATAATAATGCAGACTTGATGAACCACAAAAACTCCGAATATCCAGGACATAACAAGGTTAATAACTAAAGAAAATTAATGTGGCAAAACCCAGACCCTCTAATCCTCTTCTACTCTAGCAAACACGTGACTAAGTAAACTCTCTCTCTCTCTCTCTCTCCTTCTCTCTCTCTCTCTCTCTCCTTCTCTCTCTCTCACTCCTTCTCTCTCTCTCTCCTTCTCTCTCTCTCTTTTTTTTTTACACAAGGATAAACAAAGGGATTTTACTCTTTCACACAGAAATAACACATTCCCTCTCGTCATACCTTCCTCTGATAGTTTCACTGATCTTTTGATATGGCTTGCTTGACATTAATTATTTTGTCAGTTATTGAAAAAAAATCTCTTCCAATTTTCCCGTTCACGTTTCTGATTTAGATCTAGATTTAGATCTACTTCTAGAGCTAGCATCTAGGCGTAATCTATATTGTATATATATATATATAAACAAGGCTTAGATAATCTGTCAATATTTTAAACAACTTTAAATTTAATAAACAATTCAGTTGTAGGTACACTACGGCTAAGGCGTCATGTTTTTAATCCAATTTAGGCCTAAAATGCGCCTAAAGCCAAATTTAAATTTATTTTATTTTTTACTTGAAAATGAGAACGGTCAAACCAGAGTTTGTTCCCGTGTGACCAACAAGTTAGTAATTCTTTCCTCAGCGATATACATCAACTGTTAAATTTCTAGGAAAATCGCTAGAGCCGATTTTGAGATCAGCGCCCAGGTTCCGCCCTACATAAAGTTGTGACCTGAATAGAGGTATTGTAAAAAGAATGCAAGCGGTGTAATACTAGCTCTAAATTACAAACGATGCTTATTTAATTTGCGTTTCTTTCAACAATATTTTCGATATATGTACTAACCATTTCACCTTAATATAATTCTACACTAGACAGTGCCGGTCTTAGGTATTTGGAGTCCTTAGACAAGTGAATTTGGTGACCTTAAAAGTAATAGCAAAATAAAAATAAACTCCACAAAAATATAATTATGCAATTTATAAAAAACAACAACAAGGGTCTTCTAACATAAGTATTCTAGCAAGTAGATTTCACCCTTTGTCATTAAAGTCCGATAGAGACTTAGAGCTAGTCTAAAAGACGTAGAGACCTGGTGCTCTGCTATATTTGATATTTGATACATAGTTTCGCAATGTTTGTAGTCTTGTGCGAGGCCCCCACCAATCGAAGACCCTAGAGGGCTGCCCAGTCTGCCTAGGCCTAAGGCCGACCCTACCCTAAAACACAATCATCCATCACGAAGTCGGACGACAAGATGGCATTCATGGGCACATTAACCTGGTTGATACCTGGGATCGAATTTCGGAGTTATACATCTGGCGTGCAACACAATGCAAGTGGCTTAAAACAATTGGTATTGTATAACCCAGGGGGGGGGGGGGAATTTTAGGCTTACATAATTTCTAACCAGAAAAATAAAAAAAATACTTTAAAAAAAAACAAGCTTACACTAAGCGTAGTTGTATCTATTAGTTTGGAACAGCGATGTAATTAAATTTGTAATAGATTTCGACAAACAATAAATCTGTGCCTCTAAAATATGTTTTAGCAATTGTTTTTCTTAGCGCTATTTCATGCTTTTAGCTGTCTCACTATGCTATTCTTCGTCACCTTCTAGCCAACGTTTGGCTGATGGGCTGTGAGCTCTTTTGCAGACTGTGCCAGTTGGGAAAATGGGGGGGGGGAGCGAAAGAAAGGGAAATCTGGTTGGATTTTAATGTCATAGGTTTTTTTTTAAATTTCATCTTCACCTTCACGTTGTTAGTAATTCGGGCAGCAGGCAATGCATACTTGTGCGATTATTTATTAATATTTTATTATATGGACACCTAGATCTAATACTAGACCTACACTGCTAATTAAGAACTCTTAAAATCTAGTTGGCAAATAAATGCCGAAAAAAAACAACAAATCGTAACCAATAGCCAACAGGGCTCTAAAAGGGCATCAGCATTGTAGGTGAATAGCTAACAAATATAAGTAGTTTTAAATACCTTGGAGCTATCCTCTCAGATTAGGTAACGAAACCTGCACAGTAAACAGCAGCACTTGCAAAACTCAAAATATAATGGAAAGACAAAGGCATAGCCCTCGACACCAAAATTACACCAAAATTACACTGATGCGCTCCCTGGTCTTAGTCACATTCTTTTATGCTTGCGAGTCATGGACGCTGACTGCAGAGCTAAAGAGGAGAGTCCTAGTAATGGAATTGAGATGCTACGGAAGGGTCCTTGGTATCACGTTTTAAGACCGCATCACAAACGAAGAGATTAGAGACAGGGTTACTGCAGCCATTGAACCCCACGATGTCCTGCTAACTATTGTAAAAAAAAAAAAACGAAAACTAAAACTCTATGGCCACATTACAAGGTCTTCAGGGCTCTCAAAGACCTTCCTTCAGGGAACAGTACCAGGAAAAAGAGGAAGAAGCAGACAGAGAAAGCGATGGGAGGAAGAATGGACGGATCTGCCATTGAAAGAGGTTCTTTCCAAGGCAAAAGACAGAGAGGAATAAAGAAAGGTGGTCGAAAGATCAGGTGTGGTACCTCAACAGACTAAGGTGAAGGTGAAGAGGTGAAGAGTTACGTCTAGTATTACAACGTAGCACTCACCCCCCCCACCCGCACACACACACAGGGTACCAGACACTAGCGCCACATGTGCAAGCCACAGCGTTCTTCCAATACCTGAGACATCCTATATCCAACCAAGCTATGTATGTGGTGTTCACGTGACCCAGGTCCATGGCCATCTGCAACACCTCGTACTTGGCGTTCATAGTGAGGGAGTAGTTGGCGTTGACCGTGTTGGGGTGATGCTTGGGGTAGTCGGGCTTTGAATAAATCTGATTGACTCTGTCGTAGTCTTTGAAAGAGCTAAGCTCAGATCTGTTGACTCTGATCAGCACAGTCCTCTCCGGTGGGAGATGAGATCGAATTTGTCTAGAAATAGTTTAATGTCTTATTATTATTATAGCGATTGATTACATATAAAAAGCTAATTTTTTATTGAAAGGTTATGAAATGGAGACCAGACTATGGGCAGATCAGGTGTGATGCCCATAGGTCCAACAGATTAAGGAATATGTGAATGTAAAACCGTGATTACAAGTAGTGATGGGAAGTTCCCCTTTCAGACCTTGCGATCTCTAGAGCAGATGATGTTAAGGTCATCTGTTTCTTTGGAAAACGGTTAACGAGCAGGGTGTCATGTGGCCAGCACAACGGTTAACCGCCTTTACTTTCCACAACTTAAGTCAGGTTGGATGGACTCGGGGGCGCCATAAAATCCCGAAATTCAAAATTCCAGCCTTCACCGAGATTCGAACCCAGGATCCCAGGTTTAGAAGCCAAGTGCTTAACCTTTTCTAGGAGGAACTCGCATTATACATACATATGTATCAATACTGTACGATTCATTTCCCTATTTATATCAATAAAAATGTATCCTAATTACCATTACGAGTTAACTAATTGGTTGTTTTTTTTTCAATTGATGTTCCGAACAATGAATAATATTTCAAAGTTTCAACTTGATCCGATACTGGGAAGTGGGAGAACTAACGTGTACACAATTGTAACCAGACAGACATTATAAGTTTTGTAGAAAAAAAAAGCAAAATTACACTACAAACTTTAATTAAACTTTCACCCCGACAAACAAGCTAAATTTTTTAAAGTAACAAATGAGTAATAAAACCTCTATTCCTATAAGTACTGGAATACTTGAAAACTCGTCGGCCCTTCGCCGTGAAGGCACGAGTTCGAATTCACATTCAAGCACATTTTTTTATTTGCTTTTGAAAAGGCTGCACGGAAACCTTCTTCCAGATACCATTTCCCATGGGCTTGATGGGTTCGAATGTTGCTGAAGTCTGTGTTTTTGAATTTCGAAATTCTTAGTATGCCCCTGAGTCCACCAAACTCTAATGGTGGAAAGTAAAGTCGGTTGGTCGTTATGCTAGTCACATGACACCCATTAAAGTTCAGCCTTATAAACAGATGGCCTTTACCGTCATATGCCCTATCCATTGCAACTGGAGAGCTCTCTGACAGCCACAGAGCAGAAAGGGAAGCACTAGAACTAGCTGCTACCATGCTAGCTAATCATCTAAGTACCCCACACAGTCAGATTGTCTTTCTAACCGATGGGAAAACAATCCTCCAAAGCTTTGAAAAATCTGATTCCTCCTATAACTCAGGACAGCACTTAAAAGCTCAACAACAGAAGCAAAACAAGGTTACAAAGTCAGTTTGTGTGGAAACACAAACTCAAAATCGGCCCCCGAAGTGGTGAACCAAAGCAGGTAAAAAGGCAGGTATCAATATTTTCAGAAAGAACATCGGAATTAAATTCTATCAAAGACAAATTACAGAGAAGAGTGGAGAAAGAATGTTGACAGATCTGTGTGGTGCCCCAGTTGTACAGCAAACCAAAAGATAGGTGAAAGTGAAGTTAAATGCGAACCTGGCCTAACTGATGTCTTATAGTGAATATCTAATTGATCTAATTGTTTTGTAGAGGGTCAATCTATTATTCAAATCTTCAAAAAAAAAAAGGAAAACAACATTTCCATAAAAGAAAAATTCCTTTAGTTAAGTGTTCTATGGCGGTAGTACAGTACTGCAGTTCACGCGATAATATGAAAACCTACTTATTAATTGTTGTTTTAAATTATGTTCAACTTATATGCATGCTAAATAGATTTTTTTCTTATTAAAAGTAAACATCATTTGTGGGTAAATATAGTTGTTAATAGGACAGAACTTACATAACGTAACAATACAAATGTAAATAAAATATTTTTAACAAAAAGTCTAAAACCACATATATACACCTGTTAAAAATATGCTAAATAGTCTTCTCCCCTACTAAAGAGCCTCCCATGTCTGTTACTATTTATAGAGAATAGTTGTAAAAAAATAGCCGTTGCATCAGAACTTTGAATGGACTAAAATATTATGATGTCGGATTTTCACTATCTTTTCTAGTTTACGATATCTAAACGGGACGGACGAACGGACAGACATTTCACACAAAATTAATAGCGTCTTTTCCCTTTCAAGTAGGCCTATATGTGTGCGTTTTAATGTGTGTTTTATTACAACATTTGATTCTTTAAGATGTTCCTGGTCGATGATCTTTAAAACTTGACACCAAAGAAGTTAATGACGTAGTCAGGCTACCACCAGGTAACACATGTAATTTAATGATAGGGAAGTCACTGTGTACAGTTTATGCACATGGAGAGAATTTCACGCAAATATTCTCAACTGTAAACTGACGCCCTAAATACGGCCCGCGAGCCTAATCCGACCCTCAACGTTGTTTCATCAGGCCCGACGAAACGTCAACAGAAAGTGTAGAAAATTTCCACCCCCCTTTTTAAAAAAAAAAATTAAAAAATTGAATCTTACCTACGTTAGGACCCTGAATTTTTCTCTGATGGATGGGAACCATTGAAAAGAAATTTCTATAACTCAAATAAAACTAAAATGTTATTTAACCTTGGTTAGGCCAATAATAGCATATACATATCTAGATTGGGACCCCTGAACTCAAGAAAACATTAAGAAACTGGAACAGACATAAAATAGAGCAGTAAGATTCATAAGAAACGAACAATTACATTTGACTAGAGTATCACCTTAAATAAAATCAATAAAGTTAGAAAGCCTTCAGGATAGAAGACTTAAACATAAAGTAGCAATGATATATGAAACACTGAACCATAATCTTCAAATACAAAATAAATAATAACCAAAATTCTGCCAAGTCACTGGTTTTCCTGGCTAGCTCTGGCAACACATACCATGCTCTAATAGCGTTAATGAAGAAGGAGCATGTGTATAAATTTGTCCTAGCATATGAAACGGGGAATGTGCCTTTATCTTTGTGTCTTTCTGAGTATTGTATTACATATAGTCTTAGTCTAGGTACTCTAATTCACAAATAATTCCTTAAAACGACAGACCCTATAGAAAGTCAGAATTCATTATCGCCTCTGGTGTTGTCGATATAAATAAAACGCTGTGCCTTGAAGTAATCGGTTAACGTACTTACTTGAAGTAATGGTTTAAGGTAATTAATTAAAGTAATGGATGAAAAACGTACATCAAGTAATGTGTTAACCTAGTTACTTGAAGTAATGGATTAGTGTACTTACTTGAAGTAATTGGTTAACAACGTACTTAAATTAATGAATGAACCTATTTACTTGAAGTAATGGCCTAACAACGTACTTAAAGCATTAACGTTTTTACTTAAAGTAAAGGGTTAACCTAGTTACATAAAGTAATGGGTTAAAGTACTTAATGGAAGTTACGGGCTAACAACGCACTTAAAATAATGGGTTAAAGTACTTAAAGTAATGGGTTGACCTACTTACTTAAAGTAATTGTACGTGTCGTCATCAGTGAGGAAGGCCACAAGCTTGTTGGATAACCAACCAAACGTCTGCATCCAGCCTCTGTATTTGTCATTGGTGTAGAAGTTTCCGCCGCCTCCTTTCTGAAACTTGCCCAGCGGAACGTACAGAGTTATTATTGTCACTTCGTAAGGTTTGGGTTCGAGTCGTTCGGCCTGAAATAACATAAGAGAATGCAATCACTTGGGACGCACTTCATGTGAAAACTGGCCCTGAGAATGCTCTCATTGCATTGGGGAAATTGTTATGGTATTTTAGCTTATTGTGCTGTTATACGCTCATCCGAGTATACTTGTAAAAGGATTTGAAGCCATCTAACGCAAGGTTAAGTCTTTTACACGGAGGCAAATTCAGAAATAGCAAAGATTTTTTTTTGGTGTATCAGGTGTTGTGTACTAGTGGGGTTAGAGAGTATGTTAATATTTTGTGTATTGTTTTTAGTGACGGTAAAAGTGGTGACGTAGTAAGACAGACGAATGACGTAGCAGAATAGGCGAACAAGAAGAACAATATGGCGATAGCTTAGAAGAAAGTTAAAAAGTATTAGAGATATATAACTAAGGAGACAGACATCCCTAAAGTGGTAATAAATACATCCTTTACACTAGTAGAAAGTCTGGATGAAGCTTATATTGTTAAATGTAATGTTCTTTGGCTAATGTAGAATAGTTGATGAAATAGAAATGAATTTATATAACACCCCAAGATACAATCCAGAACACCGGTGTACAGAAAGGTATTAATAAGCGAAGTATTTTAATAAACTAAATTCTAATTAGTATTTTTAAGCTCAACTCAAAAGTGTAAGCTCTTTCGTTTGTGGGACAAAGTAATTTTTATGATTTAATTGGGAACATGGACCTTGTGATGTTTCGTCTATGACATTATCTATTGGGTGTATTTTATGATTTAATTGGGAACATGGACCTTGTCATGTTTCGTCCATGACATTATCTATTGTGTGTATTTTAAAATTTAATTGAGAACATGGACCTTGTGATGTTTCGTCCATAACATTATCTATTGTGTGCATTTATTTCAAAATGTCTTCAAATCTCCATATTTTCATTTAACGTTTATTTTAAGTTTCATTATATTGCTACCGCATTTCCTCATAACACTTTCTCTTCTTTTCCCCTCTTCCTGTATTATATTTGTCTCAAATACAGTAAACGGGATCTTAAAAGTCAAAGTGTAGACAAAGGGCAGATAACTGTGATATACTTTCAGTGTAAAAATCACCAATAAGGTAAATTACTTAATTAAAAAACCCACAGAAAATTAGAATAAATCCCCAAAGGATTGGTTCGAGGTACCGAATAAAAACACAGTGATTGAGGTTAAACTTCTAATTGATGATGATGAGGATGAGGAAATGAGAATTGAATCTTAAGATATAAAGAACCGTCTGGGATTAGCTAGCAAGGCTTTTGGAGCGAGGACCATGTCGTTTCTATATCTCCAATTAAGAAAAAAACAACTAGATTTACTTGCCGGTGGTTTTCAACCTCTGTAAGGCTATGATAACTCGGTGCAATACAATGTATTCTTCTAAGGACTCTGTTCTCTATTTTGTTAATTTTATGAGGAAATTGGTTATGCTACAAACACACTAACATAGACAGTAAACTTTTTTTACAAAGCTTATATCAACTCTGTCTGTCTGCCAAAAGTGTGTACACGTTTTTTCTCCCACACCCAACCTCGGATGAAGCTGACATTTTGTACAATTATTTCTTCTACCTGACATCACAAGAATCAATGAAGGCGCGGTGGCTTAGCGGTAAATCGCTTGGCTTCCGAACTGGGGGTTCCCGGTTCGAATCCTGGTGAAGACTGGGATTTTTAACTTCGGGATCTTCAGGGTGCCTCCAGCTCCACCCAGCTCTAATGAGTACCTGGTTGGCCGGTTGGCCGGTTGGTGGCCACATGACACCTTCGTTGACCGTGGGTCATAGAAACATATGACCTTTAAATCATTTGCCCCATAGAACACTAGGTCTGAAAGGGGAACTTTACTTTTTTTTTTTTTACATTTTAAAACATCCTGTTCTTTACAAGTTATAGATAAGACCTGAAAGTAACCTACTGCAAAATTAAAATATAGGATAGTGCATACAGGTAAACAATAGCTTTGTGTCGGATATAGCAAGTTATTTGGTTACAGCTTGGTGGGCGTGGCCCTTATGAACTTCTACAGCAGTTATCTTTCTTACACGTTAGACAAGAAAACAAGCTTTTACACATGCTCACACACACACGTAGACACACACACGCTCTCTCTCTCTCACACACACACAAACACACACACACACAAACACACACACACAAACACACATACATACATATATATATATACATACACATACTTACTTGGTTTCTTGTTGACATAGGGTCACTAAACATGGCAATATTGGATCCTGCAGGAAAAAGAAATACACGGACTCAATGGCAATATTAAGAATAAGTTCACGTTACCATAATCTTATCATTATACTGACTATAGTGAGACTTGGCCTGGTTAAGTCAGGTATTTCTCGGTTACACCAGAGATTGACCCGGTTAAGTGACACAGATGGCTGTGAAGAAAATTAAACCAGGAGAGATAGTGAGGTTGCATTATGGGTGCTATTTTCGTATAAAACTTCTCTCTCCCCAAATATAGACCTATCCAGACCCGTCTATCAGTTGGTTGAAAAACTAGAGAAAATTATTGTTGGACCAAAAAGTTCGTGAGATGTGTTTCTAGTAGGGCTCATATATTTTTTCTACAATTGAGTTCTAGCACCTTAGCGAAAAATACAATAGCGGCGTTCCACTAGGAGGGGTGAAGGCAGTCATTTGTCTTTATTCAAGGGACAACAGATTATGTGCTTCGCTATACATGTCAAAGAAGACTTGAACTGATATTTCTCTTTCAAACGCTATTCCAACCGTTTTGTTTGTTTTATTGTCAGAAGGTTGACATCCTGTCATCGTTCTGTTAACGTTTTCTGGCGCAATTACAGCAGGTCCAGGTACAAGGCGCTCTGATTAGCACTAATTGGATTTCATGGCCCATCCTATCCATTTCTATGGAAAATTGTGCCGCTGTATACTCCGTAACAATGAAACGTTGCCAGCCAAAAGGATCATATTCCTACCATGATGTGGCGTTCTCCGGCCTGTCAAGACGTCTGCACAAAGTGTAACCAAACAAGAGGATAAAAACGAAAAATACTTTAAAAAAAAAAAAAGTCAACAAAATACAAAGCTTATTTTTAGTAACCAATTATTTCGAATCAATTATGTAACTAATCTACAATAGACTTTTAAAAATTTGTTAATGTGTGCGATTGGAAATAGATCAGGAATTGTTTTTGCTTGTAGCAACGTGCGTGTTTGCAGCATACTCAGTGGGCTAGAGTTTTATCCCTTTTGTCCACCAGTTGGGGGAGGGGGTATCTGCAAGAAGGTTTCCGCGCTGCCATTTCAAATTCAATTTAAAAAAAAAGTTTATCAAGTCTGAATACGATCTTGAGAACTAAAACCTTCATGACAGAAGACCAAAGTGCAAGACACATTGAAGTATTTCAATTGTTATATAAATGGAAGGATTCATAGACCTGTTAGTTATTAGTTTCAAGAGTTTGACCTCATTGTACTATCAATGAATTACGACTAATTGATTAACTAATTGATGAAATATTTGATTAACTAATTGATTAACCTATTGATTTACGTATTGATTTACTAATTGATTAACTAATTGGTTGACGTTATGATCAGTTCAGGTATTGTCATTGGATACTTGTGTAAATATTCAACTTGATCTGAGATGGGAAGTGGGAGAAGTAATGTGAATTAGATTCAGCCCAGACAGACAGACAGTGAGTTAATATTAAAGCTTTTCAAAACTATATACTACATACAAATCTAACTGAGTGACACATTAATGGGATGGACAAAAATACAAAAAAAAAATGATCCTACCAAAACTTTGCCCTTTTCTAGATTACAGCTTCCAAAATAAGTATTGTTTTCACAACTTAGTCCATTTGCGTTATGGTATCGCCGACATACTAATGCAGTATAGAACACAATAGTACTCATTGGCCTCCTTCAGTCGTAGAACGACTATGGTTCATATCGCACACTTCCTCATGTGGCTGTGGAGTCTTATTTGGGACACTCCCGTCCCGGTTAAGGTGGCTTTTGCTTCGGTGGTAGAGGAGCTGGCCATTTTTCGCATTGTCCGTTTTTCTTCCTGAGCTGAGGCCCATGCTCTTTCGCTGTCTATAGCTTTCTTGGTCACCGTCTCTTTCCAACTAGTGCGGTCTTCCCAATGGTTAGTGTTGATGTTCACTGTTTTAAGGTCCCGTTTTATTACATCTATGTAATGGAGGTGGGGGCGACCAGTTTTTTTTGAGCCAATGTCGAGTTGTCCGTAGAGGATGATAATAGTACTACTTCCTCTTTTAAATACTCATTCGTGCTTAATTTCCTTTTCACTCTAGCTTTTAACTCTTTATCTCCGTCTTCAGATTCCATGTTCAGAAAGAATAGTTCATTTTTCACATTTGTTGTACATTCTACCCTGTTAGGGTTAAACTACAATTAACATTTATGTTTGTAATCAGAAAACGTTACATTTGGTATAGAATTTTAGAAGAATGCATGCTTTTTTATATAACACAAATACAAGTTTATCAAACCAAAAATTAATTTAATGGGGTCGAATCAACGTTGGTATCGTTAATTAGGAGAGAAAGAGTTAATGTATTTTGAACACATTTCGATTTCTTTTTTTTTTTTTATTACGAAGTTAACGCGATAGATATACAGACACACTGAGATATTTATTCATTGTTTTCAAGGGACACGGAACATCTGTGTGAGTGCATGCGCGTGTATATGTGCTTGTATGTGTGGAGATATTACTACAGTATCAAAGCCAAAGTAGGACAATGTATAGCACCATTTTATAACCCAGTTAAATACCCAGGGTTCAACATAACAGGAGATGACAGGTCAATAAAAGAGATTTAAAAAAAAACACTTTTTAAGCTTGGCATCCGCTACCATGAGCAAACTGTGGAAAATTTGGAAGAGTAACTTTAGATTCCCAGTAGAATTAAAACTACATAAATCATTAGTGGTCTCTGTACTCCTATATTGTCGTGAACGCTGCTGCTGAAAGAAGAATCCAAGCCTTTCAGAGTAAATACTACAGAAAAAAAAAAGTTGGATATCAGATACCAGGAAAAGAAGACAAAATCTATATATATAATTCTCTTCATGGCGCAACCATGCCTAACACAGCTATAAAGTCATGGAAAGATAACTCTTTTATTTCTGCAAGTCGGACTATATTACCTCACGTAACTATCGAGGCGATAGAGAGCACGGTTAAGGAAAAAAAATAGAGGGGGGGGGGAGAGAGAACAAGAAATATTTTTCTTTATACATTAAATATATTTGAATATATATATATATATATATATATATATATATATATGTATTTTTTTTACACACGTCAATATCTGGTGTCATTAAAATAGTTCCATGTTTTTTTCTGTAGCTTTGTTTTGATTTTGCCCCTTCGTATTGCCCAACCATGGCCACCGCTTCACATATATTTCGTGGAGTCTACAGATCTTTCAATGTAGTCGAAATTACTGCATCAAGTAAACTGTTTATCTCTATCAGCTATATATTTCTGGGAAAAATGTTATCGACGAAACTGTTGCTGTCGATATTCGCAAGATGGCTGTAAGCTTTGTTTGCGAATATTGGGATAACTATGGGAACGCCTTGTCCGTTGTTCTTACTTTAAAAAAGCACAGTCATACACTCTGCTCGACTATACGCTGCCTACATGAATACTTCCGGCGTTTATGGTGGCGAGGTTGAAATTGTGGCAATGTCTCAAATACTTCCCGCTACTATCACTATTCACTTTCGAGAAGGTCGCATGACCCTCCTCGAGCTTACAATCCGGGTCAACGTCTCCATATCCCTGCTATTTAGCGGTTGTATTCACTGCAACGTACTGGAGTGTAAAACTATCGCAGTTGCTACCTCACAAACTGTCCTTATTCCCCGGATATCCCTGACTCCATCAGATTCAAATTTGCCTTTAACTTTACGCAGACAATTCCCTGTTAGATTAGCCTTTTCCATGACAATTAATAAAGCACAAGGCCAAACGTTCAAAAAGATATGCCTGTATCTTTCAAAACTTGTTTTCAGTCCTGGACAATTGTATGTTGCTCTCTCCAGAGTTTCTTCCTTCCATTCACTCACAGTCGTTTGCCCAAACGCACCCATTTGGACAACTGTGTCTTTCAGGAAGTGTTCACCCGCCACTAAATAGCGGCGTATGCTACGCGCGAGTCGACTAGTAGTTTCTATTTTTATTAGTCAACGCTAAGGCTGGGAAAAAGGAAGAACTTCTTAATACTGTGAAGAGACAAAAGCTGAGCTGGTTTGATCACATTGCAAGAAAAGACTTACTATCAAAAGTCATTCTTCAAGGTATGATGAATGGAGCTCAAAAAAAGGGTCGTCCAGTGACAATCTAGCTGGATAAGGTAAAAGAATGGACTGGTCTCTCTCTTGATATCTTGCTAAGAACAGCTGCTGACCGGGAATGGCGGAGGCATGGGCGTAGCCAGGGGGGGTTTGGGGTTCAAACACCCCCCGAAATGAAATCCCCCCCCCCGAAGGGGGGGAGTCGGAATTTAGTGACTGATTTTTTGCTTTGATTTTGTTTATTTTAGTTGAGATTTTAATACTAAACCATCACTTGCCCCAGCACAACCAAAGGGGTTTTGAGTTTAAAACCCCCTACCAGTGGGTTTTGAGTTTAAAACCCCCTACCAGTGGGTTTTGAGTTTAAAACCCCCTACCGGGGGGCGGTTCGAGTTTAAAAAACGCTACCAGGGAGTGTTCAAGTTTAAAACCCCTACCAGAGGGGTTCGAGTTTGAGGATAAAAAATACATCTTCAGTGTAAGAAAAAAAAAGCAAATTACGCACTTAAAATGTTATGAGCGTTGCCAAAAGGGGTTTTGAGTTTAAACCCCCATTCAGAGGGGTTTGATGCTAAAAATACCTCTTCAATATAAAAAAAAAGCAAATTACACACTAAAATTATTTGAGCGTAGCCAATCCAATCGGGGGTTTTGAGTTTAAACCCCTCTTCTACAGATGGCTTTTTTTTTAAAGTTAAAAACCCCTCCAGATGGTTTTGAGTTTAAGATCCCCCTAAAGAGCATTTTGAAGTGGAAAACCCCCAAAGATGATTTTGACGATAAAATTTCTCTTTTCGATATAAAATCTAAAGCAAACTACAGTTACTTAATTCCAAGAGCGTATTCAAGAGAGGTTACACATTTTTACCAGTGGCTGGGCTCCATTAATAAACTGCAGTGAATAGTCATCTGCCGAAATTGAAAAACACTAAATATGGCTCAACAAAGATGGCGAAGACAGATTTTAGGAGTCAGTTATAGAGATCGGGTCTAAATCATGGAAATCCTATGCCGAAAAGGGAGTCGACCCATTAGTAAGATTGTGCGAGAGCGACGCATGAGGTTTGCTGGACATGTTCTCCGACAAAATGAATTGCGCATAAGAAGAGTTGCAATGATATCCTAGTACAATTTAGCGCCAAACTTTCATGGAGGTCTTCAGAGCAGGTGGGAAGAGGCTTCAGACATTGCCAGTGACAGATTTTTGTGGAAACATCTTGCCGCCAAATACGCCGAACGGCGCGGGAGGGTCTAAGTCAGTAAGAATAGTAGATAAAGTATTTGAAATAGCTGGATAATACACTGTAGATACCTCAGAATATGCATTTTGTTAGCTTTCAATACAGGAAATAGTGCTTTGCGGCGGGGCTATGCCCCGCGCTCGGGGAGCTCCCGGCGCTCCCCCAGACCCCCTTGCTAGGAAGCACGGGGAGTTTACAATTTTTTCACTAACTCCAGAAAGTACCTATTTTAGAGTAGAAAGAATGAAGGGTCAGACGCCACTCATTCATGGAGGTCCTCATGGCGGGTGGGATGAGGCTTCAGACATTACCATTGACAGATTTTTATGGAAACAGCTTGACGTCAAATGCTCCGAACGGCGCGGGAGGATCTAAGTCAGTAAGAATAGCATATTAGGTTTTTGAAATAAAACTTTTTAATAGCAGGAAAATGCAGTGTAGATACCTCAGAATATGCATTTTGTTGGCTTTCAATACCAGAAATAGTGCTTGGCGGCGGCCCCGCGCTGGGGGTGCTCCTAGCGCTCTCTCAGACACCCTTGCTAGTAATAGCGGGGAATCTACAATTTTTCCACTAACTCATGGAAGAACCTATTCTAGGGCACAATAAACGTCTTCCGAAAGAATGAAGGGTCAGGATGTAATAAAGATTATGTACACACACATAAATACATATAATTTTTTTCCTCGTGGAAAACCCCCCCCCCCGAAAAAAAATCCTGGCTACGCCCATGGGCCGAGGGATTTGGTTACGTCAACTGTGACGGCACCCTTACCACGAAAGTCAAGGGAATGATGAAATAATTTAATAACTAAAGTATAAAGTCTAGTTCATGAGGATGGGTTTCATTTACTGGCGATAACGAAAGGCTGAACAAATAGTCTGAGTGTGTAGCGATTTACTCAAGAAATGTGACGTGGATTGATGTGAAATCTGTACCTATAACAGAAAGCATAACAATGTCAATGTAATGAGCTGACTTAACTGTTAACACGGAAGTAGAACAGCTTCAATTGTTTCATCAATCAGGGACAACATCGCTCATATTGTGTGTAGTGCTGCAGTGAAGGAGCATTAGAGATCGTCCGAACAAATACGCAGTGTTTTTACAAAGTTTATATCAAGTCAATCCATCTGACTGTCTGTCTGACAAAAAGTTTGTTCATATTATTTCTCCCACACCCAATCTCGGTTCAAGTTGAAATTTTTAATATCTGACAAAACAATTATCAAAATAAAAGAAAACAATTTAATAATGAACTACTGGTAATTAATGATTTTGTTTGGTATCAAACAAGAGAAAGAAATTGTACTTGACAGACATGGTGGCTTATGTTGAATTAGTCCCTTTGAGGAGCCTTGAGCCTTGAGTTTAAAAAAAAAAATTTACGCGTTTAAAAAGCGATCACGGTAACATTAAGAGGATGTCCCATAATTCCCATGCCTCTTCCCCCTTTTCAACTGGTCCAGACAAGTGATAGAAACATAGCGTATTAAGAAAGCTAAGAGCATGAGACTGCACTAAACGATATCAATTGGCACAGACTTCTTATTGTTGGTCTAGATCTATTAAAATACATTGAATCACATGACTGATCCACACAAACTGATTCAATTACACTCAATTAGACTTAATATATAACCATTTTTTATAAATATTTTTTTTTATTCAGGCCTGCATGTTAGGGGCCACATGAGTGGGTGGGGTGTTTATATTTGTGTATTACTAGTCTTTTGATTGGGGGGGGGGGACTGTTAAAATTGAACCAAACTGCGTCACTCTAAGGTCTAGAGCTGAAGGAACTAAGTGCCTGATTATGGATTATTATCATCCCTAGGATGATCTTCTAGAGAAATTGATCGTAAGAAAAAACAAATTATTTTAATATCCGGATTAAAAAAGTTCTAAAATAGAAACAACACATATTTTAAAACGGTCTATGATACAGCGCTTTGCGTATCGAACACAAACACACCCGCACTTTAACATACACACAGGAAAGACATTTAGTTAGACGGAAACAAGTGACTCACTTTGACACAGTGAAAAACTGAAGTGTATTCAATTAGCTACTTCTAATAGCTACGTTTCCCTGATTGTGTATTAGAGATTTTCAATTCAATTAATTAGTCTCAAGGACGCTTTATTACAGTTCCCTTCTACCAACTAAACGAATCAGAATTGAGCTAAATAAATGGCTCTTAGAGAATAGAAAAAGAGGTCAGAAGGAATGTGAGAGCAGTTAAAAACTGATCAAGACAAAGAGAAACAACTACGAAGAGAAAGAATAGAGGCGAATACAAAACGGAAGCTTGAAAGCCAAAGACGTTCAGAATGTGTGCAGCCTTTAGGAAATACTGCCAAAATCAAGAACATGAAACAGAAACAACCAAGAACGATTGAGACTCGGTGAATCAACTCTTATATTATGTATACAGTGTGACTGAAGATGGAATGAAATGGGCTTTAGGTGTAATATTTGTCTGATTGATGTCAAGCTTTAAATAAAATCATTATCAAAATCAATGGGAAAAAATATGCCCGTTTGGACAGATCCTTCCGAAAGAATTCCACTATCTTCGTTCGTCTACAACAGAGGACAATGGACAGCCTGGTGATCTTCAAGTGTGGACAGTTTATGAATAATGTTAACATTTATTGTTGTGTAAACCGTGAACTTAACTTAGTGTCTTGTGTGTTGTTGTCAATGTATTCTCTGCAGTACTCAATTTAAAAAAAAAGCCCACAAAAAGAGGCAGGAGGGCCCAAAAAAGAGGCATATAAAGCCTAAAAAAGAGGCAAAGAAAAGAGGCCTAAGGCCCAAGGATTCCTATTAGATCCCTATGATGACAAAGCTAAAATTATGCTACAAAAGGAAGAACTTTGATTATTTTACTTTGTAGTGCTAAACAAGAAAAACATTAACAAAAAATATTTTTTATAAAGAAAAGACAATAAATACTTCTTCATTATTAAACTTCAAATATAAACAAGAAAGAAGTGTTAGTTATTACTGAGTACTCGAGTTGAATATTTGTTACCGCACTACTGTTGTTCTATCATTAAACTAGTGTTTTATCTACTCCTTTCGTTGAGGTTCTTTAAGCTCTCTGTTGGCTAAGTTACGGCGATATTCATCTTGTAGTCTTCATTGATTACTAGAAACATTAGGACAGTACTCAAACTTAACTATAAAGAAAGAAACGCTAAAATAAAAAAAATAAAAAAAAAACGTAACTGCTGGCCTGACTTTAATGCAGGCATGACAAACAATATTAATAACCAGTGATAAATATTTTAGTTCTATTTTATTTAAGTGGCTACTAGGACCCCTGTATATTCAGTTTATTCAGTACTGTCTGCGGTCACAAGGCAATTTAACTTCCAAGAATAATGAAGAATCAGTAACTAAAAGAAAAACTAAGGACGAAAATAGATCGTCTCAAGAAAGATGGGAGTTCAATGACTCCTGCACATCGGTATTCACTGCTTAATGTGCAATTCCTGCATTAGTGTGCCCAAAGAGTACAATGTCAAACGACATTACGCTAATTACAAAAAGGCATATGATGCTTACACCTGGACAATGAGGGATGACAAGCTACTGGATTTGAAAAATAGTTTTAAAAGGCAACAAACAGTATTTGTTAAACTGAACAGCGAGAGTGAGTCTGCAGCAAGAGCCAGCTACATTTTGTCAAACTTAATTGAAAGCCATAGCAAATCATTTAGTGAATGTGATTTTATGAAGGAGTGTGTCGTTAAAGTTGTGGAAGTAATTTTTCCAGAAATGGTGAAAGCATTCATAGAAATAACGTTAACTAGGAACACTGTGGCAGATAGAATAAATGACGTGTCAGTCAGCTCGCGTGAAAACTTAAATAACAAAATAGTTGATTTTTATCTATTTTCACAGTCTCTCGATGAGTCTCTCGATGAGTCCTCTGATGTAACTGGTTTTGTACACTTGGCTATATTCATAAGGGCCTTTGAAAGGAAATTTGAGATACACGAGTAACTACTTGAGCTCTGTTCTATGCATAACACCACAACAAGTGAAGATATTTTTTAAAAATTACAGGATATGATATTGCAGTACAATTTACCTTTGCTACAGCTAGCTAATCTAGCAACGGATGGGACACCAACCATGATTGGGGTTAGAAATGCAAAAAAAAAAAATGCTTATTTTAAATTTGCTGATTTTCGGTGCATCATTCACCAAGCAGCATTATGAGCAGAACAGTTCCAACATGTGTTAAGACCAGTTTCAGTCTTTTTCAATTGTATTCGTGCCCGTGGCTTAAATCATAGCCCATTTTCGATGTGGTTTCTGGAGGACACGAATTGGATCATGTTCCCTACTACACAGAAGTCCCCTGGCTCTCCTGTCATAGAGTAAGGATCATGTTCCCTACTACACAGAAGTCCCCTGGCTCTTCTGTCATAGAGTAAGGATCATGTTCCCTACTACACAGAAGTCTCTGGCTCTCCTGTCATAGAGTAAGGATCATGTTCCCTACTACACAGAAGTCTCTGGCTCTCCTGTCATAGAGTAAGGATCATGTTCCCTACTACACAGAAGTCCCCTGGCTCTCCTGTCATAGAGTAAGGAAAAAAATTGTGTTGCACTGCCTGAGGAAATTGTATTGTTTCTGCCACATCCAACGCAGGCGTAATCACTGTCCGCTTTTTCCATAAAATTGTAGATTTCCTACCATTACTAGCAATGGGGTCTGAGGAGCGCTAGCAAGGGGCGAAGCAGCGCCGCCAAGCACTATTTCTGGTATTGTAAGCCAACAAAATGCATATTCTCAGGTATCTACAGTGCATTTTCCTGCTATTAAAAAGTTTTATTTCAAAAACCTAATGTGCTATTCTTACTGACTTAGACCCTCCCGCGCCGTTTGGAGCATTTGCCATCAAGCTGTTTCCATAAAATTGTACATTCCCTGCCATTACTAGCAATGGGGTCTGAGGAGCGCTAGCAAGGGGCGAAGCCCCGCCGCTAAGCACTATTTCTGGTATTGAAAGCCAACAAAATGCATATTCTCAGGTATCTACAGTGCATTTTCCTGCTATTAAAAAGTTTTATTTCAAAAACCTAATGTGCTATTCTTACTGACTTAGACCCTACCGCGCCGTTTGGAGAATTTGACGTCCAGCTGTTTCCATAAAAATCTGTCACTGGTAATATCTAAAGCCTCTTCCCACCTGCCATGAGGACCTCAATGAATGAGTGGCGTCAAGTTGTACAAGGATATCATTGCAACTCTTCTTATGCGTTATCCATTTTGTCGGAGAACATGTCCCGCAAAACCTCATGCGTCCGTCTCTCACAATCTTACTAAAGGGTCGACTCCCAGTTCGGCATAGGATTTCCTTGATTAAAACCCGATCTCTATAACTGACTATTAAAATCTGTCTTAGCCATCTTTGTTGAGCCACTGTACATTTAGTATTATTCAATTTCGGCAGATGACTATTCACTGCAGTTTATTAAGGGAGCCCTGCCACTGGTAAAAATGTGTAACCACTCTTGAATACGCTCTTGGAATTAAGTGACTGTAGTTTGCTTTAGATTTTATATCGAAAAGAGAAGTTTTATCGTCAAAATCATCTGTTGGGGGTTTTCCACCTCAAAATGCTTTGTAGGGGGATCTTAAACTCAAAACCATCTGGAGGGGTTTTAAACTTTAAACAAACGCCATCTGTAGAAGAGGGGTTTAAACTCAAAACCCCCTATTGGATTGGCTACGTTCAAATAATTTTAGTGTGTAATTTGCTTTTTTTTATATTGAAAAGGTATTTTTAGCATTAAACCCCTCTGAATGGGGGTTTAAACTCAAAACCCCTTTTGGCAACGCTCATAGCATTTTGAGTGCGTAATTTGCTTTTTTTCTTACACTGAAGATGTATTTTTTAGCCTCAAACTCCCCTGGCAGGGGTGTTTAAACTCAAAACCCCTTTGGCTGCGTTCATAGAATTGAGTGTGAGTAATTTGCTTTTATTTATATTGAAGAGGTACTTTTTAGCTTCAAACTCCACTGGAGGGGAGTTTAATCTCAAAACCCCTTTGACTACACACAAAAAAATTTGAGTGTATAATTTGCTTTGTTTTTATTATTAAAGAGGTATTTTTTACCTTCAAACCCCGCCGAAGTGGTGTTTAAACTAAAAACTAAGTCAAAACCCATTTAGCTACGCTCATAACATTTTGAGTGCGTAATTAATTTTTTTATATATTGAAGAGGGGGTTTATCGTAAATTTTGGAGGGGGGGTTTAAATCAAAATCTCCCTTAACTGTGCTCTTGGAATTAGGGGATTTTTGTTTTCATTTTTGTTTTGTTTTGTTTTATAGAAGAGGGGGGGGGTTTTAAATTCAAAACCCCCTGGTAAGGGGTCTTAAACTCAAAACCCCATTGGTTGTGCTGGGGCAATTGATGGTTTAGTATTAAAATCTCACCTAAAATAAACAAAATAAAAGCAAAAAATCATTCACTAAATTCCGACCCCCCCCCCAAGTGGGGTGGGGGGGGATTTCATTTCGGGGGGAGGGAGTTGAACCCCAATCCCCCCCCTGGCTACGCCCATGATAGATATAGATATAGATATATAGATATAGATATAGATATATTTAAGTGGCTGTGCCAAAATTTTACAGTTATTTATCTGAACACTAAGTTGAAGTGCGAAAATTTGCAGCCAGAATTTTTGCTACAAAAACACCTCACCAGATTATCTGATCAAAATTTTTTATCAGTGATGAAAGTGTCATTGGCAAACAAACTTCAATTTGACATTAATTAGCTTGTATGCTAGAAAAGATGTCAAGCATCAGGAGAACTAAAATAATCATAGTCATTTTGTAATGAATGAAATGTAGCTAGCTAATTTTTGTATTCTATTGTTTTGTTTCTAATTTAAATAAAACTAGTATTCTATGTTTTCCAGTTGATATTGGCTGCGGCCCTTCAGGTCATTGTAAGTTTTTTATGTGGCCCATACACCTTAATGAGTATGACATGCCTGCTTTACTGACTCGATATCTGATTTCTCAATATCACTTCCTCCAAGTGTCACGCTAAACGAAACAAGAGATTTTTTTTATAATTTTCCATGTCTCCGTACAACAAAGAGTGTTTGTGTGTGTGTGTTGGGGGGGGTTTGGGGTGTGTGTGGGTATCTTTTTTACAATAACTCTTATTAGCTTGCAAATTCTTTATGGGTTGTGAGTGAGTGGGCGGACACGGATCTTGATAAGGTCTCTATCGATATTCCTAGAAATGAGACAGTTAATGTTTATCTTCTGGAAAAATAATACTAGCTAATTGGCAACACATGGAATTTTTAAGTGGTCTTAAAATTACATTTAGACCGGAGATCCATATCTTAAACACGCTATGGAAATTCCAGCTTATATTCATGAAAAAGTCAAATAAATGAATTATTAAAATAAACAATTTAATTTATGATCAAAGCACAGTGTTCCATCTATAGGACACAGGGATGTTGAATATGCGGACGTTAGGCGGACGTTAGTTAGTAGCTCCAGCAAGCTAGTAGGCAATGCAGGTGTCATGAATGCCGAACTTTAAATAGAACTGTAATAAACTACTTTTTAAGTAAAATGACAATATCTTTCAATTGTATACCCACAGTCCATAGCTTTCAACTTTCATGTACATATGTTGAGAAACACAAGTGAAGTATTAATCATTTAAACAAAATACAGGAGACGCGGTATCTAAGTGGTAAAGCGAAATGTTCCGGGTTTGAATCCTGGTGAAACTGAGATTTTCAATTTCAGAAACTTTAAGTTACCTCTGAGTCCACCAAGCCATAATGAGCACCTCACATAAGTTGAGGAAAAGTGAAGGCTGTTGGTCGTTGTGCTGGTCACATGACACCTTGTTAAACATAGGCTAAAGAAACAGATGAACTTAACATCATTTGCCCTATAGACCGCATGGTCCGAGAGGGGATCTTTACTTTTTACTTCTTCAATAATATACAACTTACTTTAAAAACTAACGTCTTTAAGTCCAGCATATAGCATTTATCCACAGTCGTAACGCAGTGCAACAAAAATCTCTTCCTTACTCTATGACAGGAGAGCCAGGGGACTTCTGTGTAGTAGGGAACATGATCCTTACTCTATGACAGGAGAGCCAGAGACTTCTGTGTAGTAGGGAACATGATCCTTACTCTATGACAGGAGAGCCAGAGACTTCTGTGTAGTAGGGAACATGATCCTTACTCTATGACAGGAGAGCCAGGGGACTTCTGTGTAGTAGGGAACATGATCCTTACTCTATGACAGGAGAGCCAGGGGACTTCTGTGTAGTAGGGAACATGATCCTTACTCTATGACAGGAGAGCCAGAGACTTCTGTGTAGTAGGGAACATGATCCTTACTCTATGACAGGAGAGCCAGGGGACTTCTGTGTAGTAGGGAACATGATCCTTACTCTATGACAGGAGAGCCAGGGGACTTCTGTGTAGTAGGGAACATGATCCTTACTCTATGACAGGAGAGCCAGAGACTTCTGTGTAGTAGGGAACATGATCCAATTCGTGTCCTCCAGAAACCACATCGAAAATGGGCTATGATTTAAGCCACGGGCACGAATACAATTGAAAGCGACTGAAACTGGTATTAACACATGTTGGAACTGTTCTGCCCATAATGCTTCTTGGTGAATGATGTCTCCTCAGCATCAACTTTCGATCCCCTGTTTTGAACTAAAGTACGACAGACTTAATAGTGGTTACATCAGAATCTATTAATTCTATACAACCATTCTATACAATTGAAATTCACGAAAAGAAAAACTACAAAATAATTGTTATTTCACCTTGTTATATAGTGTGTGTTTCTGTTTTGGTGTAATCGAAACTATAGCTAGGAAGATTATTTGGTGACCGGTCATTTTATCTCCGGTCACTTCATCCCCGGTGATTTTATCCCAGGTCATTTCATCCCCCGGTCATTTCATCCCAGGTCACTTCATCCCCCGGTCATTTCTTCCCCAATTAAATATTTTTTCTTATTCATTGTTTAATTGTGCTGTTAAGGCTTTGACTTTAAGTCTTGCGGTTCAGCATTCACCCAGATAGTTTTCAGTGAGTACCATGAATTCATGCCTACAGGGCGTTTTGAGGTTGAAAACCTCTCTCGTCAACATTATTCTAAAGCAGACTACAGTCACCGTAGCTAAATATGGTTTTCAATTAAAAAAAAACAATTTCATAAATTTTTTTTTAGTTTAAAACCCCCCTACAGATGATTTTGAGGATAAAACGTCACTTTTCGATATAAAATCTAAAGCAAACTACAATCTTCTAATTCCAAGAGCGTTGTCAAGAGAGGTTACACATTTCTACCAGTGGATGGGCTCCATTAATAAAGTGCAGTGAAAGGTCATCTACCGAAATTGAAAAAAACTAAATGTGGCTCAACAAAATGTAATAAAATACTCAAAAGGCAAAGATAAAGGTACATTCCTAGTACCAAATGCTAGGACAAATTTGTACTAATGCTCCTTCTTCTCTAGTGCAATTAGAGCATTGAATGGGTTGCCTGAGCTAGACACGAAAACCAGTGACTTGGCAGAATATCACAACTTAAGAAAGACTCTATTTAGGAAACTGACTGCATATCACAGATACTTCCATTTTAGAATGACGTTTTAATGCATAGTGGGTTACCAAGATTTTTAAAGGTCCAATACTCTTTAAATACATAAAAAATATCTGTCGCGAAAATTCTGTTTTCGCGGATGGTCTTGCAACGCATCCTCCGCGAAAAACTTGTGATGAATGAGCATTCAAATATAGGGGAAGAATAAAAAGAATAACATTAATTTGTGGGAGCGATTGTACTCTATAGACCGCGGACTTGTAGTTACTTGTAACAAAAATTTCGGTCACAGGTTAGGTTTGTGTACGTTTCCATAGGCTTCAAAAGATTGCACTTTCCACTGGTCAAGGAACATGAAGACAATACACCAGACACAACCGAAGCACAGAACGCCTTGAATTGGTTGTCAGAGTAACAGAGAACGTTGAATGGTACTGTGATTTCTTACGTTCTATCGGCTGTTAATCAATAATTAATCAATAGTTAGGAGTGTAGAGAAGTTCTATTGATTTATTGAACTGAACATGTTTTATTTTCTTGTCAAGGTTATATCAATCTGTCCGTCTGACTTTCTGGTAAAAAGTTGGTACACGTAATTTCTCCCACACCCAATCTCGGATCAAACTGAATTTGTCACAATTATTTCTTTCACCTTACAACAAAGGTATATGTTTTAAAAACCAATCACGCTAAAATCAACCCAGATGTCCCTTTCTTTCTTCCCCTTCTCTAAATTTCCTATCTGGTGCAAATAAGTGATAGGATCATAGCGTAGTGAGAAAGCTTAAAGCATGAAATAGTGCTAAACAAAAACAATTGGTATCAAGCATAATACAAAACAAGGTTACAAAGATGTTTGTGTGGAAACACAAGTTCAAAATCGGCCCCCGAAGTGGTCCACCCAGGCAGGTAAAAAGGCAGGTTTTAATATTTTCATAAAATTATCAGAATGAAATTCTATCAAAGGCAAATGACAGAGAAGAATGGAGAAAGAAGGTTGACAGATCTTGTGTGGTGCTCCAACGGTTCAGCAGAGCAAGGGATAGGTTAAAGTAAATGTAAAGTTGAATATGAACATGGCCTAACTGATGCCTTATAATGATTAACAAAGTTTTTGTGTAAAAGGTTAATCTCTTATTCAAAGCCTCAAGAAAAAAAACTAACATTATCGTATATAGTTTTGGGATTGCCTTCCGCGAGGTGTTATTTGCGAAAATCTGAAAACCTACTTATTAATTGTTGTTTTAAATTATGTTCCACTTATATGCATACTAAATAAAATAGTTTCTCTTATAAAAAAAAAGGAAACAATTTTTTTGTAAATGTTGTAGTTAGTGTGACATAACTTATCTAACTTAGCAATACAATTGTAAAAAAAAATAATATTTTTTGACACAAAATCTAAAACCGTTTGCATAAATCTGCTAATGATATGGTAAATTATCATCTCCCTTACTAAATAACCTCCAGTGTTTGTTACTATTAATAGTAAATAGTTGTAAATATGGTGTATTCTTTATGAAACAAATTGCTTGCATAATTGATCTTAAAAAAATTTCGTTTTCAGAAAAGAAAAAAAGTAGCCGTCGCATCAGAACTTTCAATGGACTAAAATAATATGATATCGGATTTTCAATATCTTTTCTAGTTTACGAGATCTAAACGGGACGGACGGACAGACAGACAGACCACAGAAAAACTAATAGTGTCTTTTCTTCTTTCGGGGGCCGCCAAAAAATCCTTTAAAAAAAATACAAAGCTTATCTACAGTAAAAAAAAATGGGAGGAACAACTATATATCTCAATAGTGTAGAAGATATTCGATATCAAAGATAACTTATCAATAATTAATTAATTAATTAATAATAATTAATAATTAATTAACTTACAATTTATTTTCTTTTAATTGATTCATGTTTTGTAAGGTCTAATAAATATTTGTTTAAATTTCAACAAAGAATAGGTGTGTGAGAGATAATGTTTTCAATTATTTAAAAGGACGAAACACTACATATTTTGCCGTATCTGTGAATACTGAAGGATTAATTTCACTTGTTGGTTCTAAACAAAATAATTAATTACTAGAAATTAATTGACTAATTGGTAAATTGTTCTTATTTATTCATGCATTTTCTATGCCAATGAATAATTGTGCAAAGTTTCAACTTGATCAAAGAATGGGTGTTGGAGGAATAACGTGTACAAACTTTTTACCAGTCAGACAGATAGACAGACATAGTGAGTTATTATAAGCTTTGTAACAATATCTATAATTGCACATATTTTTGGTTGTTGGTCTACATCTATTACACATTTAATTACATGACTGATCCAACTAAGCTTAGTAGTTGTTTTTTTTTCAAATAATTTTTAATGTTTTCTTTGTGAGAGAGATTAATTCAAATGGTGGCTTATTAGTTAAATTATTCCAGGACACCTATTCGGTTTGGAAAACATGCACTAAGTCATAACTAGAGGGCACAGACATCAAGTGGAAGTAAGAAAGAGTACATTAGGACCTACTCACCACTTCGATTTCTTGAGGATAAAAAAAACATGGCAAACGCCAGTACCACGACGACTAAGATAATTCTCAACACTCGCTGCATTTTATCTGACAAAATTGTTCATCTTTAGGCACAAGTAATTCCTGTATTTTGACTCTTGTTCTGTTTGGTCACTATGACTTGTACGCCTGTTTATTTTTCAGTCTGTTTTATTTGTAATGTAAACCAGAAATATTTTATATTGAACGCTGCCAATGAGTCGCTGAAAAAAAAAAAGAGAAAGATTATCAATTGGTTTCCTTAAAACATTACAGAATGTTCTTTTGCTTAAATATTGATGATGAAGGTGGCTAAATGGTAAAGCGCTTGGTTTCCGAACCAAAGTCCTGGTTTTGAATTTCTGACTGGGATTTCGGGTGTCTCTTAGTCTGCCTAGCTCTTATGGGTACCTGACATTAGTTGGGAAAAAAGTAAAGAGGTTGGTCATTGTGCTGACCACATGACAGCCTCGTTAACCGTTGGCAAAGAAACATATGGAGATTAGATCATTTTCACTGTAGATCGCAAGTTCTGAAAGAGGAAGTTTTCTTAAATACAAATGACAGATTTGATGCAATGGCGTCACTAGGGGCTGCGGGGTGTAGACCGCACCGGGTAACACCCACCCAAGTGGTAAAAATGAAATTTTCCAAAATGCAACTTTTAAAAATAAAAAATAAAAACTATCTCGAATGTGGAAGTTTAGTATCAACGTGTTCCAGTCCTTCTTAATTAAATTCTATTTGACTTGTAATCAACCTACAATGAGAAAAATAATTAGTTGTAGACGCAAGGAGAAAGAGTTTCTGAAGTTCAGAAATACAGATCAACACTTAGCGTTCGACAACTCTGAGTGAGGCGCTCCCCCACACACCTTATTGTTGCAAGATTCCTTATTTTCTTGCTATTTTCCAGGGTGATTCCTATGGACGCTATCATACGCTATTTTGAAATCTAAAAAAAAACTGATAAACATTCTTTTTTGTCTTTCCATTCATTGCTGAACGATGGTTCTTTTTTAATACTTATTACTTATGAGAAGACTTTTACAAGTTTTTTATTTCTTCATGGTACATTGAAAACTAAAGACTTAAACATTTCAATGTATTGAAGATTTTCAGCTATTAGGGTAACTATGAATAGCTATCTATTTTGTGTATCCAGTATACAAAACATAGGTAAGTGTTGAGTAACTATGTACTTTCTATGTCCTAGGTCTGTGTCTGATACAATTTTTACACTTATTATCAACGTAGAATTAAATTTCTAAGCCCTTTTGCTTGAAGCATCAGCTGATTTTGACACCCAATGCGCCTTACGTGCTGGAGGATCTAAGTCAAAGTCTAAGTCAAAGTCTAAGTCAAAGTCTAAGTCAAAGTCTAAGTCAAAGTCTAAGTCAAAGTCTAAGTCAAAGTCTAAGTTGAGGTCTAAGAACCTCCAGGTTGACGTGTACCTAGCTCGTGACTGACACTTGCTGGAAGCTATGGTTTCAAAAGATAAACTAAAAATAGAAGAGAGAATCCTTGCGGTTTAAAACCTCGAATATTAGTTGTTGTACCGCAAATTACTGATTTAATTATCATTATTAGTTGGTTGTCGTTTATTTGTCATGTAATAAGACGCCTTGCCTGTTGCTAAAAATAACCGAAGTTGTCTAATAGGTCTCCAATATTCTTCTTCAAAAAACGATTCACAGAAATTCTTGGCGTGAGAGTGACGTGCTTGGAGAGGAAGTAAACAGATCACTAAAAAATCAATAGGTACCCCATGAGTCCAGAGCACTTGGCAAGGAAAGAGAGCCTTTAAAATCTCTAATAAAATTTGTTACATGTTTCGGTTGTTCAGAGTTGAAGACAAGTCCAAACCTCCCGCAGGACGACGGTGGTAGGGTGTAAACCCGAACCATTGAGACGACTAAAAAAAAAGGGCAGAGTAGTAGCCACCTCTGCACCTCGTTCCAAGATAAGGACAGTTAAAAAAATATTTAACGGTCGTTCATCTGCTTGCAAGCTTCTTAGACAGAAAGTAACTTACAGGACAGTATGTGTGCATGGTTTAATTTTGTACATTGTTCTAAGGTCCAAAGTTTAACCCTGTAAAGAACAATCAATAATGCAATATTCTAACAAATAAGTTCAATATACAATGTATAAACACAGGGAAAGTGTAACAAAAACAATACAAATATGTCGTCAGTCCAATTTCAACAAATGTTAACACAACAGTGTGGCACTTTAAGGGCATTCCCGGCAGCAAGGTCGATAATGCTAGACGCTTATCTGCTTTTTGCATGCAGATGTTTGAGTCGGAAGTAAGGTTCTCCTTATGTGTTTAGCAGATCTCCTTTCCAACTGGACAATCATTATTAAGCTGTAAATCTCGCTGCAGCTAAAAGAAAAAAAAAATGGCTGTTCAGAAAAGTTGGGACCAAAAAACGATACAGGCTGAAATTTGACAAGACTTGAAAAGCGCCAGGTAGAAAATAGAAGTGTAAAGCACTTTCTTTGAGCTGTTTTATTTTTCAAAGCTTATATCAATTCATTTTGTCTGTCTGTCTGTCTGTCTAATAAAAATTTGAACACGTTTTTTCTTTCACTTCCAATTCATGGATCATATTGAAACTTGGTACAATTATTCACAGTGTTAGGAAACATGAATCAATCAAAAGAAAATTAACAATTAGTTAATTAAATAGTGGTAATTAATTTTGTTTGATATCGAAAAGGGGAAATAAATATTACAATATTGAGAGATATGGTTGTAAATATGTAGTTCTTTCCCTAATATGACCGTTGTTTTTGTTTTTTCTAAGTATTTTTATATTTCGCTTGTTTTTTGTAAAACTAAACAATATACAATATAGTGGGAAGCGTGGTCGAGAGACTAAGTGCGCTTGAACTTGGCTACCTATCAAGGGGGCTCGAGGTTCGACACCCGAATCGAGCAGAGTTGTGTTTACCGAGCGCCTAAAGGCAGCACGGAAAAATCTTCAACAAGATCCCCCAACCCTCATTGGTCCAGAACTGAGATTGGACAAAAGCGCTCTGAGCATGCTATAAGCATGAAAGTAGTGCTATAAAAGCCATAATTTATTTATACAGATTGGCAGGGTTGTTGTTTTTATTATTATTGTTTTTTTTGCTTTGGTCCTTCTGGCCGGGCTCCCCAAAGTCTATCAACGAAATTAAACTCAACAAATAATGCAAACGGACGAGCGTACAGTATTTAACAACAATCATTAATTAGCAAATGTTTCATGATAAGATATAAGTAACAGCTCGTACATAGCAGTCAAAGAAAGCAAATACTCACTATTACATATTAAGTAATCATTCAGTTGAAAGTATATTATTACGTAACGATTATTGATAACGATATAAGCCGGGCCCACACGGCCCACAACCAAACAAGGATCAAGCTCAGTCTAAAGAGCAAAGACCAGGTATAGCTTATACTTTCTTCTTCTTCTTCTTCTTAAACTGTCAGGTAGAGTTGAGCCTTCGGCTCTTGGAACTCTAGGCCAGCAAAAGTGAACAAAAGCTCCATCTCACCGGCCTGAATGAGAGCAATGTACACTGTTCTGTCTGACGGGTGGGTCAAACTCGCGGTAACAGACCGCGTACATTTTCCTTTTTTATACCAGGCTAACTGTGCGGGACACGCCAATTATGTAACGGCTCCTTGAGGAACAGCGCCTGGATTGTGACAAGGTTGAGGGAGTTTTTTTACAACTCTGCGCAGTGCAATGAGGATGCTCTCGCACCCACTAAGACACCCTTTACCCTAATCGTTTCCTCTTACGATCGTTTCCACCCGGGCGCCACTATGAGGCAGGGTAGCATGCCCGGGCATAGCTGATACACAGCTCGCAGATAAGCTCTACACAAGCTTAACTCTATCACAAAGTCCCAAGCCTGAGCCCTAACCAAGGCAAATATGAATTTCTATTATCCCACGTCGAACAATAATAGTAAACTGACATAGAGCAAGAAAAGGCTAGAACAAAGAACGAGCCATCCCAGCCAAAACACAAGAAGCAACGCCATTGGCACAGTACGTCTATGTCAACAGCGAACACTATACTAGTTCTTCTGGTCCACGTCCTGTGGTGCCCAACAGGAAGACACGGACTTAAGAATCACTTCAACAGATTAGGTTTGACTTTAACAAAAAAAAATTAAAAAATATGAGCAACAAAAAACAAAATGGGGGTAGAGTAGAAGTTACCTCTCCATTTCGTATTTCCCCATTGTTCTCTCATTTCGTTCTTCTACCTCAGCCTATTGTGATAGTAGAGAGTTAGACTTGATGTAGACATGTAGACTAGCACAGGAGTCAGTTTTATTACAATGAGAAAAACAACAACAGAAACAAAATAACTTTAAATGTCCAGTTTTTGGAATCTAACTAAATGTAAGCATATATTGTCCCGGCCCAGCTCTATATACCAAAAGGAGCTCTCCTTTCTTTGCTAAAAGTTTTTTTTTTCGGGGGAATTAGAAATAAAAACATGGCTGACATGTCAACAATAGGAAAGGATCAGATTCTGCTGTTCAATAAAGTGTAATACCAATCAGACGCTACAAAGGATAATATTTTTATACTTGTCAGCTCTAACAACAGCTTGAAGTAAGAATTTAGGTTTAAATAACTAGATCTAGTAGACACTTCCATAATAGGCTACATCGGACAGAATTTGATATGTAAACTTTTCATTTCAAAGTAAAGAGATTTCAAGCCATGGTATTGAAGTAAAATAGTAAGTCTGTGTCAAGATGAATGTATTCAAAATATAAAGAATGGATGCATATGTAGTTTAATTGTATTGTCCCTTATTGAGATACTGCATGCCCACTATCATGTTTCTAGAATTTTGCGGTGAGCATTATTCTTTTTCACTAAGCCACATAGAAAATAAATTCATTAATATTAGAAAAAAAAAAGGAAAATGCATAAAACAAAACGTAATGGAAAGTTTCAAAATCAGCTTAGAATAGCGTGTTGTCTCTTATCAATTCATGCAAACAAGATGGAATGTTATATAATGTTAAAAATATTTATAATTATTCCTATTATTTCCTATTGTAATTTTCTTGTGTAATATTGAAGTATATGTTAAAAAAAAAAAGTATAAAAAAAAATAATTTTACATAAGGCGAAAAACTGCACATTTACTGGATATTCTCTCAATACTGTAAGATTTAGCTCCTTTTTCTCTATATATAAAAAATCAATTATTACTTATTAATTAACTAATCAGAAGTGTTATAAAAAAGGTGTGTAGAACGGTACCAGACAGACGAAGTGATTTGCAACAAGCTTTATACAAACAATTCTGTTGAGCTTTATGCTTTAATACTAATAATTTTGTAGTGTGGATTTTATTTTATAGAAATTTTTAAGTAAGAATAAAATAAAGCGAGGAGAACAACATTTTTAACTCATTCATTACAAAAAATCGAAAAAAAAGCTCAATTTCGAATATAAAATGATGTTTAAGTATCAGTACTAAGAAAGTAGATAAACGAAACACGAAAACAAGATCAATTGTATAACTGGAAAAGAAAAGAAAATCCGCTTCAATTTAAAATAAATTCCAAAGCAATGAAAATGTCCTTAATATTTGAATGAAGCAGTAGGCCTACCTATAAATATAATTTTCTTCATGGCTCAATAGTTTGGACACCAAGTAATGGAAAGATCACTCTTTTATTTCTGCAGGTTGGACGGACTAGAGTTACCCCACGTAATTTTAGAGGCGAAAAAAAGGGGAGAACAAGTAGTATTCACCCGTCACTAAATAGCAGGGCCGAACTTAACCATTGTGGGGCCCAATGTGAAATGGATTTCGCGGGGCCCAGTTTTAGGTATGGATACGAGTTTGTATTAGAAAATATATTCGGCTTTGCATTTTATTCATTTTTACTACGCACAGAATTATTACACGTGTATTATTGCGTGTAGCGAAGTCATTCAGTATATCATAAGAACTCTACATAGATCACGCTCAATAGCAAGAATTACCAAATGTTTTAATCTATCTACGAGAATTGTTGACCTCAAGTAATTCTTCATAAGTTTGAGGCGCGAGAAGCTTCTTTCATTTGATTCCACAACAACATAATGTTTTTTTATCGACCGTAAGATTGACGTTTTCTATATTAAATGACACACCAAAATGACGATTTGTGTGTATATATTTCAGGAGATCTGTATGAGTTTTCTAAAGATTTTAACAATTTCGGGATATTTCTAGGACTTTTTCGTATATTTTGCAATTTCATGAGATTTCCAGGAGGTCCTGGTAAATTGAAAGGAGGTAAATCTGTTATAAGTTATAAAATGGTTTAATTTAATAATTTATACACCTAGAATTAGCGCGGGTCCTATGAATGTGCGGGGCCCACTACGTTCGCATAAGTTGCAGTGGCCTAAGGCCGGCCCTGCAAAATAGCGTATGCTACGCCGCCGGTCGACTAGAGGATTGCTCGGCCAACTTACTGTTATAACCTTGCCATGCACACCGCCATCCAAGATAATGCAGAAGGTGCGCACTATTAGACACTAGACTGAGACAGATGTTGACATTAGAAGAAAGAGAACAAGTCCCGCCCAAGTCTAGAGCTCATGAAGATTAAGACTAAGACTAAAACTAAGACTAAGACTAAGACTGCTTTATTGATCCTTACGGAAATTTGTTGTGATTACAATGACTCTTTTCTCATATAAAGAGAACACAACAGAAAAATACACATAAATACAACAGACAACATAAAGAGTTCATTCAGCGACAACACACAGGTATCTTGGTGCATTTCATATTCAAGGCAGACGTTGTTTTATGTGTGTGTGTGTAAAATGTAAATTATGTAAATAAATATCGTTTCCTCGTTGAGTTGCCTCCTTCAGTTATTACATTACATTATGCAAACTTCACAAGAAGGTAACCCAGAAACTATTCAAAGTAAATTGTGAATACACCAGATATAATAAATCTATCACCATTTAGGCGTATACCAGTCTGTGTACAACAATGCCAGTTTCTTCATAGTTTACAGATATGAGTAAAGATACACTGCCTAGAGATATGATTACAAGAGAAATCAATGCAAGGTGAGCGTTCTTGACAAGACGCCTTGAACAGCTCACACACACACGCACGCACATACACACAGACAGAGTCGTACTTCATCCGTTGCGTGTCTGCCTTGTCAATTTAGCGATTTTTTATTTCTTATGTGTTTTCTCGGGAAACAAAGACGCCAATGGGTTAATGGAGTCAGTATATCTGCGCACAGGCCGGTCTATCCTTCGGACAAGTATTTACAGTCTCCAAGGTCCGAGATTCAGGACACGATGACGTAAAAGAATGGTGCCCCCAATGATCCCCCCCCCCTCCCAGCAGGGATAAGAAGGTATAAGGGAAGTGACGGCATATGTTGTCATTTAGATATAGGTTTCTAAACAATAGATGACATGACATTTCCTTTGCGAGGTAACACTCCTTTCTGAGCTCATTTTCTACCAACAGCTGTTACTATTTTAGCTATTCACTGTCTTCATCACGCATAGTCTTATTCTTTCTTTAATTTCTTTTTTCTGTTTCTTCTTCTCTCTTTTTCTTTCTCTCTCTCTCTCTCGCACTCTCTCTTTCTAACCTTCTTTTTCTCTTTTTTCTTTCTCTTTTTTTCTCTCTTTCTTTCTCTCTCTCTCTCTCTCTTTCTCTCTTTTTTGTTTCTCTTTTTTTCTCTCTTTCTTTTTCTCTCTCACTCTTTTTCTCTCTTTCTCTTTTTCTTTCTCTCTTTTTCTCTGTCTTTCTCTCATTTTCTTTTATCACTCTTTTACTCTCTGTTTTCTATTTTCTATATCAATGTCTGTTTCTCTCTCTTTTCTTTCTCTCTCTCTCTCTCTCTCTCTCTCTGGCTTCTGAAAGAGACAACTAGGTAACTCTTACAAATATCCGCGAGACCCACGTTTCAAAGCTACAGAAAAATAATAACAGGAAACGACTGCAAAAAAAGAGACTTCAAAGCAACTCCTCAGTTAACAATAACATTGGGTAAGGCATAATCTATCGGTCAAAGCTGGCTCTACATAGCCATGTAAAATACTGCACTATCCATATTCCTAGAAATCAAAGACAAGCCTTATTATACTCACGGAAAAATCAATAACATTTTAAAGTACTGGTTTCAAAGCCCCGAGGATACTGAAGGAACAATAAGAGTCAATACAGTATCATTTAACTGAATCAATAACTTCTCTTCTTCAACTCGAAGTTACAGTCCCATCGCATTAATATATTTAGTATAGGCCTATCTGGCATTCTAAGTGTTGGTCAAGTCGTCCGCCATTTTAACAGATTAAGACCTAAATACATTAATACATCTACTGTACCAAGCCATCAATTTTTTAGTGTCCATCATTAATATTTATGTATATTAAGAGTGGCCAGAATTTTTTTTTTTTGGGGGGGGGATTTTTCTCCTCCCCTCCCCTCAAAAAAAAATATGTGTGTGTGTGTACATATTAATCTTTTAATCTTTCTTACATTCTCACTCTTCATTCTTTCGGAAAACGTTTATTGTACTCTAGGCTGGGTCTTCCTGGAGCTAGTGGAGAAATTGTAGACTCCCCGCCAACGCCAGCAAAAGAGGTCTGGGGGAGCGATGTGAGCTCATCCAGCGCGGAGCGGAGCCCCGCCGCCAAGCACTATTTCCGGTACTGAAAGCCAACAAAATGCATATTCTGAGGTATCTACAGTATATTATCCTGCTAAAAAGATGTATTTAAAAAACCTTATGTGCTATTCTTACTGACTTTGATCCTCCCGCGTCGTTCAGCGCATTGGGCGGCTGGCTGCTTCCACAAAAATCTGTCATTAGCAATATCTAAAGCCTCTTCCCACCTGCTCTGAGGACCTCCATTAAAATGTGGCTCCAAGTTGTACTAGGATCTCCCTGTTGGTGCTTTCCTTGTAATGGCCTCCATGTCATCGCAACTCTTATTATATGTAATTCATTTTGTCGGAGAACATGTCCCGCAAACCTCATGCGACGCTCTGTCACAACCTTACTAAGGGGTCGACTCCCTGTTCGGTATAGGATTTCCTTGATTGAGAACCGATCTTTATAACTGACTCCTAAAATCCGTCTTAGCCATCTTTGATGAGCCACATTTAGTCTATCTATTTCAATTTTGACAGATGACTATTCACTGCACTTTATTAATGGAGCCCAGCCACTGGTAGAAATGTATAACCTCTCTTGGCTACCCTCTTGGAATTAGGTGACTGTAGTTTGCTTTAGATTTTATATCGAAAAGGGAAGTTTTATCGTCAAAATCATTTTTTTTTCTGTAGAGTTTGTTTTTTTTAAATTCAAAATCCCCGTAGCTACTCTCATTTTAAACACAAAACCCCTCTTGGCTAAGCCCATAGAATCTAGTAACTGAAGTAAGGATAGTCTTATATTGAGGAGGGGATTTTATTGTAAACTTCGGAGGGGGGTTTAAAATGAAAATTTTCCTTAGCTGTGCTCTTAGAATTTGTTGATCATCGTTTGCATTCTTTTTTTTTTTTGTTTTTGTTTTATGGAAGAGGAGGATTCGACTGAAAAACCCCTGGTAGGGGGTTTTAAACTCAAAACCCCCTTGGCTGCGCTGGAGCAGGTGATGGTTTAGTATTAAAATCTCACCTAAAATGAACAGAATCAAAGCAAAAAATCAGTCACTAAATTCCGATGAGGAATTCATTTCTAGGGGTGGGGGTTGAACCGCAACCCCCCTCCCGGCTACGCTCTCTCTCTCTCTCTCTATATATATATATATAGAGAGAGAGAGAACGAGAGAGAGAGAGAGAGAGAGAATGCGCATTAATGCATTTACTGTAGGCCTACCAACCAATCTAAGTGTTGATGATGGCGTCCATCATTTCAATATATACGTTCTTTTTTTTCAAGACTAGAGAACCCAGTCTGCACAAAGGAACAGTTTCAGTTGTTTTATTTAAGCTTATCTTATCTTCTTATCTTATATAATACAGACGTTACTTCAAAAAAGAAGATGATTACGTCCTACGCGTCATGCATTTAGTCATGCATATTTACCAATGACTTAAATTCTGCCAAGTCACTGGTTTTCCTGGCTAGCTCAGGCAACCCATTCCATGCTCTAATAGCACTAGGGAAGAAGGAGTATTTGTACAAATTTGTCCTAGCATATGGGACGAGGAATGTGCCTTTATCTTTGTGTCTTTAAGAGTATTTTATTAAATTTTGTTTTTGTATTTGAAGATTATGGTTCAGTGTTTTATGTATGATTGCTACTTTACTTTTGAGCCTTCTGTCCTGAAGGCTTTCTAAATTTAGTAATTTTACTAAAGGTGTTACTCTAGTCAAATGTGAATATTCGTTTGTTATGAATCTCACTGCTCTATTTTGTGTCTGTTCCAGTTTCTTAATGTTTTCTTGAGTTGAAGGGTCCCAAACAGAGGATGCATATTCTATTATTGGCCTAACCAAGGTTAAATAACATTTTAGTTTTATGTTCTTATTTGATTTATAGAAATTTCGTTTAATAAATCCTAATGCTTTGTTTGATTTTTGTAGTTTCATCAATATGTGGATTCCATGACAGTTTTTCATTTATTATAACACCTAGGTATTTTGCGTTTTTAGTCTGTGTTACTGGTTTGCCATGAATAAGATAAGTGGAATTAATTTGTTTTAGTTTTTTTGTTGCTTCACAGCTATTAGCAATTAAGTCTTTTAGAACTAGACTTAGGTCGAGACTAACAGGACGTGACGTAAATGGCAAATATGGCGTCAATATCTGTGAATGGACATGTTCAAGTGCAACTAAAACAATGTCAAGAACGCCACATTGACACTTGGTGTTGGTACCTAAATAATAAATACTTAGTTACGCCCAAGTGTCAAATATATTTTATAATCCTAAATAAGTGAAACTTAACTCATATTATAATTTGTAATAACTTACAAATAAATCTCTAGATCTAGTAGTTAAGTGCAATAATATTTATTTTAGATAAGTCTAATGCATAGACTTATATATTTTATCTTGACTGGAAACCGGAAACAAATTTTTATCCGCGATTGATTGTTTCACAGACCTATATATATATACCTATAGATTTTTATGTACGTAACTCTTTTTGAAGCTCAAAGGGAAGTCTGTCTTAGAAAAGAATTGATCTTTTGTTTTTAAAGTTTAGAAATTATGCAAAATCATTTCTCTGATTTTCTTAAGAATGAGCTATTAATCACAGAACTATAATTTCACGTTGTTAGTTTCCATTGATATAATGTTTCAAAAATCCTAGATCGAAATAATTCATGTTGTTGATTTTAATCATCTTATGGGCATTTAAATAGATTGATTACCTAGATCTTTCTAGATTGCAAATTGCAAAATATTAATTATGAGAATTACTCTTATTTTTATGTTCAATTACTAGATCTAGATCCAAAAATTAAATTATATGTTACATAGGTTAGGGTTGAAAAAAAAACAGTTTACTGCTTATATCTACTTTACAAAACAACGGCTTGTTTCAAACTTTGAAAATGGACGCCTCAAATTTGAAGGAAAACCAAAGAAAGACAAGACAAAAACAACCAGAACTTCCGGTGGCCATCTTGTAAATGCATCAAAATATAATAGTAAGCCTAAAGCAAGTCCAAGAGATGGAAACTGCGAATTAAAACCTACAGCTATATGTTGTTCACAATCGTCTCAGACTTCTGTGTCACTGTGGACGGCATTTAGAGTAAAGACTGGTAATGGCCTACGCGAGCCAATTATCACTGTAAAAATACTCGGCGCTGGCTAGAGTGGATACAGTATTTGATATAACTAGCCTACAAAATGACTAGAAAGGTGAGCTAAAAGGCGGTCGGGATAACAGGGGCCCCACGGAAATGCTATAAAGACCAGCTAAGGCGCCAATTTGCTCTAACTGACATAGGAGAGAGCACCTGGCAGCAGGCGGCTTTGGAAGAAGACAGTTGGAGATCACTTACAAAGGCCGCAAAATATGCATTTGAGACCAAAAGAAAATCCACCGGTGGACAATGATTATCTTAGCGCTGGTTCTGGCAAAATATTTATGTCGCAGCAGGGGCTGTGTAACCACGTAAAATAATGCACTCCTGATTCATCTTGGGACTTGAATACAGGTCTTTTATTTCATTAAGCAAGACTTGCTGTTATTGTAGGATTGGTTAAGAACATTTACTTAGTGATATTTGTATTCCGTCGAGTAAAGAGAAATGTTTGTCAAATGTTGTACATGTTTCGGATGTTCCTTCAGAGTTGAAGATAATTTACTTCCTAGTCCAAACCTCACCGCAGGACGACGGACAGGGTTGAACCAGGGACTATCGATACGTCCGCATGATCAGGCAGCCACCCAAATGTAGCAAAAGTAAGTGTCAGAGTAAGAATTAAACTATATCATCTTATTTGTAGTTACATCATGTCAGACTGTTGGGTTGCAATAATTAGTCCTCTTTGTCTATATTTCAGCCTTTTTACAATACTTCTATTCAAGTCACTCCTTCATGGAACTTGGATCCAGGAACCTGGACAGCTGATCTCAAAATCTACTCTAAGGATTTTCATAGAAATTGAACAGTTGATGTATATCGCGGAGAAAAGAATTAAAAGCTGGCTGGTTTTGAAAGGACTATCGCGTTCTTGAAAGGACTATAGTGTTCGGAAATTTCCGAATGTAAGGTTTTATTGTTTTAAGAGTTTAATAAATTAATCTTCAGGAACATTTTGCGCATCTAAATGCTTATTACTGGAACATTATAAAGTGTATTAGATCTATACATTCGCTTAACCAGGACTAACCAGGGCAGGGTAATAAAATGTTCAGTTTTTTAATTTAGCATTCATTAGTGTTTCATTTTATTCATTTTAAGAGAAAAACAATCGCTCTATAAATGAGGTAAATGAGGTATCTTTTTTTAAAAAATTATTTCTAAATGTTTTCTTGTTTATTTGTCTGTTTAAGCGAGAGATAAGTCATGAGAAAAGTGGAAATAGAACTATTGGCTATGTAGCATTTAAATTTATGCTTTATAGAACGCACTAAGACGAAACCACGAATACAAAATATTTATATGTAAAATTAACATCTGCCGTTTGAATCATAGATAAAATTGAGTTATTCTAGGCACAATGTAACGAAAGGTTACATTTTCAGATCTACGCGGCCATCCCAAGTCAAAGAATTAGCGCTGAGTGGTGAATACATCAACCAGTTAGTCATGGCCTTTGTAAATAAATAAAATTGAAAAAAAAAAAAAGAATTACTCAACAGTTTCGTATTATGACTGAAATGAACATCCTAAGACCATAGCCATCCTCTAGAAGCCTTCATGTTCCAGATGTAGATATATAGCCACACAGTCTAGAAAGTAGGCCATGACATGCTAAAGGATGGGTGCAGAAAATCAATGCTAATAAACGACACATTACAAGATTCGCGTTTTCGCCACTAAATTTGATGCTATAGTAATGTCCGCCAGGAAGTCCCGCCTTCTTCTTTACCCACCCCAACACTTTTTTTTCCCTAAGCGACATTTTCTACGCGCGTTGTATAATCGCGTGCTTTTCAGCGCGCGCAGACTGTAGTCAGATGTTTGTCATGGCTTACATGGAGAAAATGTTAATGACAACCAAACAGTGGAAATTGAGAGAGAGAGAGAGAGAGAGAGAGAGAGAGAGAGAGAGCTAGCAAGGGAGGGAAAGAGAGACGACATGGTTTATAATGTAATTTATTGCAATTTATTTTTACTTTGTAGTAAGAATTTTTTTTTAGTCAATATAACATTAGCTCTCTCTCTCTGTCTACATCTCCCCATCTCTCTCTTTATACTAACTATTACAAAGGTGATGTCATTGTGGAGGGAGGGCGAAAATATGGTCGTCCGAAGATAAGCTGGCTGGACAATGTAAAAGAATGGACCGGCCTCTCTCTTGATACCCTGCTAAGAACAGCTGCTGACAGGGAAAAGTGGAGGGATTTGGTTACGCGAACTGTCACAGCGCCCCCCCTACGACGAAAGTCAGGGACAGACGTTGACGATGATGATGATGATGATGATGATAATGAAAAAAAAAACATGGCTAAACTTAAATTTAAAAAAAAAAAAATATTGAAAAATACTAAAAAAAAAAAAAAAAACGTAGCTAAGCGGAAGAACTCCGTCCTTGAAACTATATCTATCAATAATGTATCTTATCTTATCTTATATAATACAGACGTTACTTCAAACAAGAAGATGAGAACTTAGAAGTAGAAGTTATTTCGTTTACTCGATATCAAACTATTATTTATTACCAATAATTAACTGGCTAATTGGTTGTTTGTTGTTTTTTTACTGATTTATATTTTGCTAGGTACAATAAATAATCGTTTAAACCAATGTTTCTCAAACTGTGTGCCGCGGCACATTAGTGTGCCGCCGAAGATTTGCAGGTGTGCCGAGGGAGTTTTTTAGAACGCCACACGTGCAGCGTTACACAGGTCTGCCTAATATTAAATTTTGATTTTACGTTGCGATGACATCTCCACTTGCAATGACCAGTAGTAGTAGTGGATCTTTCCATTATGACGGAAAGGGCTATTATGTTATGTTATGTTATGTTAGCTATTCAGGCTATGGAATTGTCCACTATACATATATTATTATAATGAATAAAATGTTGGCCGCCTTAGCAGACGCACAGCAGTTCTCGAATTGGTAACGATAATAATAAGCGATGTGTTTCAAGTAAATTGGTTAGGTGTATGCTAATAATAACAAATTAATAATAAGCCTTATTCATTGTTATCCATGGAGAAATATGTTAGCAAGAATGAAACTGCGAAAGCGTTAAATGAAAAGCAAGGAACCAAACGAAGGTACAAAGAAGATTACACCAGATATGGTTTCATATCTTCTGAACCATTACCATTCTGTCTGATCTGCAATGCAACTCTGTCGAATGAGGCGCTTGTTTCAAGCAAATTGAAGAGACACTTGAAAACAAAACATCCAGAGCTGTAAAAGCGCAACCGAAGAAATACTTTTGAAAACATCAGGGCTCAACAAAATAAACAAGCTAAGACACTTACGAACTACCTAAAGCTGCCAGAAAAGGGATTGATTTCAAGTTGGATTTTCTATTCATGACGAGATCTGGTGGTTAATGTGACGTTTCTCTCTGATTTATTTGACAAATTAAATTCAAGGACCATCGTAAACCATCATCACTGCATCCTCAAACTGAATCATTTGGTGAAAAATTGTCTTTGTGACAAAGTAAGATCTCGAAAGGAGTCTTCGACTGCTTTCCTACTTACAATGAATGTGCTTCAACTAAAGAAATCACCCCCGAAATTCTGGACACTTTGACACACTTGCAGTCAGCATTGTGGCATTAATTTTCAACACTTGGAAGTAATGAATATGGATGGGTCAGTTATCCATTTGGAAACAATAAAGCTACAAATTTGACAACTGAAGAAGCAGAGAAGCTAATTGATTTAAAGAAACGATGCCGTTCTTAAGTCAAGTTTTGCCGAGAAAAGCCTGGATGTGTTTTAGATTTCAATCAACAAGTTATATCCTGCAATCAGTTTAAAAGCAATCAAAATAATTCTTCCATTTGCATCTTCATGGTTTTGTGAGTTTGGATTTTGAGCACTGACTGAAATCAAAGTCTAAGAAAAGAGAGAGACTTCTTACAATAGACGATGAAATGTGAGTTTGTTTGTCGACTCTGGAGCCTCGATTAGATCACATTTGCTCTAAAAAAACAGGCACACCCTTAACATTAAATATATTACTTAAAAACAGGTAGGGCCTAATTTTTTTTTTCTTTTTATTATAAAACAACTGTTCTCTTCGTGGTGTGCCGCGAAACTTTTGTAGTTTTTTTTACTGTGCCGCCAGACGAAACAGTTTGAGAAACACTGGTTTAAACTATCAACTTGATTGGAGAATGCGTGAGGGAGAAATGGTGTTTACCATTATTTCAGGGGACTAAACCCTACAAATTTAGCAAAGTATTAGTTTCCCTTGCTGGAATCAAACAGAAATTATTAATCACCAATAGTTAAGTAGCTAATTGTTTTGTTTTGTTTTGTTTATTGATTCATTCATGCCTTGTCTACTCTAATAAAGTTTAAAGCTTTAGCTTGATCCCAGATCGGGTGTTGGAGAAGTTACATGTACACATTTTTTACCAGACAGACAAACAGAGTGAGTTGATAGAAGCTTTGTAAAAATAGATCAATGGTAGAGTAAAAAATAATGTCATGCCCCTCCTCGGCCATAGGTGTTACTTTATGTTGTAAACAAAGTCATATTTACAAACGTATCATGTTTAAACAGTGGCGTCACTAGGATGGGGACCCAGTGCGGCCCACACCCCCAGAACCTGCGTCACTGTGTATAGCCCCTAAATTGACAAATTTATTCATTATTTCCATGGGGGAATGTTTCTTAATGCCTATTATTAGCTCACCTTTTATCATAGACTAAAAAGTCAAAACTTCAAATTTTAAAAGGTTAAAAAAATCAATTCGACAACTTCTCACATGCCTACTGATCTGAAATTTCGCACATAAACTCTTGGTGCGTGACAACTCATTTAATCATCATCGTCGTCATCAAACTCCATTTGAGTGAGGGCTTGAGAGGCTCAAATCCTCTCTATATTTAGGGGGATTTAACTGCGAAAACCTCTGGTAGGGGTTTAAAACTCAAACCCCCCTGTAGGGGGTTTTAAACTCAAAACCCCCTGGTAGAGGGATTTGTATCTCAAAACCCCCTGATAGGTTTTTTTTTAAATCTCAAAACCCCCTGGTAGGGGGTTTTAAACTCAAACCCCCCTGGTAGAGTGTTGTTAACTCAAAACCCCCTCGGCTGTGCTGTGGTAAGTGATGATTTAGTATTAAAATCTCACCTAAAATAAACAAAATGAAAGCAAAAATCAGTCACTTAATTCCGTGATTTCATTTCGTGAACCCCATGAACCCCCCCTGGATACGCCCATGATATATATATATATATATATATATATATATATATATATATATATATATATATATATTAAGTAGTTCTTATTTATGGACTTTATTTGTTTTGTTTTTTTACTCAACCTAATTTTGATTTCTCTTTTAATTTCGTTTTATTTGTTTACTTATTTTTTTGTTTCTGTAGGTTTTTTAGCGTTTTTAGTTTACGCTAGTCCTAAACTTACTAATTGAAGAAGTTGGTCGAATAAAGTGTGCAGGAAACCTGTATGGTCTTCGTTCAGTCAGAGGTGTAGCTATGGTGGGATTAGGGTGTAGAATTTGAAAATCCAAACGGGCACCCACTTGAAGGTTCATCTGTGGAACAACCAGATAGACCTGTTAACTACCTCACCCTAAGGTCAATGTTAGTCAACAACAAGTGGAGTGGCTCAACCAATGGGCATCAGGAAACATAGGCAGAGCCATGAACAAAGAAATGACTACGCCTAACAAACTGGACAGTATCAACTTCCTCCCCCGCAAAGAACAATCTACAATTTTCCAACTAAGAACAGGGCATACACCACTATTAAATTACCACCTGAACAAAATAAACTCCACACAACTACCCCTTTGCAGACACTGCGCCAACCCCTTTAAAACCGTAAACCATATCCTCTTTGAATGCCCCTCCCTAATCCACCTTAGGCAGACCCTTCTTCCACTACAGCCCAACATAACCAACACCCTGTACGGCAGTGCTAAACAACTGAAGAAAACAGCAAACACTTTTTTTCCTTGGCACAGTCTGCAAAAGAGCTCACAGCTCAGCAGCAATAAAGCTGGCTAGAAGAAGAATAAAAAGAAGGGGGTCACCAAATGAGTATTGGATTTTTTTTTTAATTAAATATTAAATATTACACCATAATCTCGTGTCATGATGTCAAAATGCAGGGGCCCCTAAAGAGGGTAACCCACCCACAGGGACGGTCCTAACCATTGCGGGGCCCTATGCGAAACCGATTGCGCGGTGCCTTGTATGGGCGGGGATAAGCATAATGTCAAAATTAAAATTTTGTATTAGAAAATTCATTTTTTCTTTGCAATAAATTTTTATTGAATGAAAGCTGACAATGTCGTTTTTTTTATTGCGCGTGAAATTGGCACCCCAAAATTACAATTTTGTCAATTTTTCAGGATTTTTTAAATAAGTTTTCAGGAGATTTTAATAATTTCCGGAGATTTCCAGCACTTTCGTAGGTTATATTTTGCAATTTCAGAAGATTTCCAGGAGGTCCTGGAAAATCAGGAGGCCGAGGAAACCATGTTATTATATATAAGTTATAATGGTTTAATTTAATAATTTACACATATAATTAGCGCAGGGCCTATGAAAGTGCAGGGCCCACTGCGGCCGCATAGGTTGCAGTGGCTTAAGGCCGCCCTGCCCAGACACCCCCAAAATCCCTTGCTACGCCACTGCGTTCAGTAACCACAGCACGACAAATGGCGTGTTTACACAGAATGCTGTGTTTCGTGTGTTGTGATCGAGATAAGGTAAAAGTAGAGTCAAAATATCCTATAATTCATTAATTCATTTCCCACTTTTTTTTTGGCGGGGGGATGGATTCAAAAAGTAAAAACGTGACAAACAGACAAACTAAATACAAAACCACATTAGCGCAGGGGGAACAGCTAGTATACACCAGTACTGTCTCCTACAGAACTCATATGACTAATCTAGTTCAAGTTACCCTCCTGAACAGGATGTGCTCTAAAAACAATGTAATCTTTATTCCTTTTTTAGCTGTCCCCGAAAGGGGAAAGTGGATAGTTTTGTGTTGTCTGTCTGTTTGGCAGTCCGTCCGACCAACTGTCAGTCTGTCCGTTGTGCTTAAAGGTTAAAAAAAACTAAAAAATGTATTGAAAATCCGATAATGTGAAATTTTGCAGTATTGTAATGTTCTGGCCCAACAGTTTATTTGTATCTTCCAAAGCGAACTTGTTTTGTTTTAACATTAAATTTGTATTAATAAGGTGTCTTTGATTTCTAGCCCTAAATACTCCTGCAATCAAAACAATGTAAGCGTATTTAATTCTGTATGTTTAACTGTAATTCATTTTGAACCGACTTCTTTTTAAACAGACTTGAATATAACTCATTTTATAAATATACATCAGGGCGCGGTGCTTTAGTGGTTGGCTTCTTAAACTGAGGTCCTAGGTTCGGATCTCGGTGAAGACTGGGATTTTGAATTTCAGGATTTTTAGGGCGCCCCTGAGTCCACCCAACTCTAATGGGTATCTGAGTTTAGTTGGGGAAAATAAAGGCTGTTGGTCGTAGTGCAGGCCACATGACAACCTGCTCGTCAACCGTTGGCCAAAGAAACAGATGACCTTAACATCATCTGCCCCATAGACCACATGGTCTGAAAGAAGAACTTTGCATTTGCTTTGCTTACAAATATACATAGATTCGACTGGAAAGAATATATAGTACTGACAAAAACAAAATCTATCTCTCTAAAAAAAATGCACATCTTTACTGTTATAATTCTCTAGCCATCTCCTTTTTTATCCACAGCAATTGAGAGAAGTAGTGATAGATGAGTCAGTCAATCAATTAGTGATAGGTGAGTCAGTCAATCAATTAATGATAGGTGAGTCAGTCAACCAATTAGTGGTAGGTGAGTCAGTCAATCAATTAGTGATAGGTGAGTCAGTCAATCAATTAGTGATAGGTGAGTCAGTCAATCAATTAGTGAAAGGTGAGTCAGTCAATCAATTAGTGAAAGGTGAGTCAGTCAATCAATTAGTGATAGATGAGTCAGTCAATCAATTAGGGATAGATGAGTCAATCAATCAATTAGTGATAGATGAGTCAGTCAATCAATTAGTGAAAGGTGAGTCAGTCAATCAATTAATGATAGATGAGTCAGTCAATTTATTAGTGAAAGCTGAGTCAGTCAATCAATTAGTGATGGGTGAGTCAGTCAATCAATTAGTGATGGGTGAGTCACTCAATAAATTAGAAACTTATATTAATAATCAGATGGAATAAAAAAAATGAATGCAATTTCATTAAACTATCTTTGACTTGTTAGTTCTCCAGACTAAACCTTTGAGAAAAAATATATCTACCAACAGTTCGATCTCCTATTTGCAGCACTACTTATCACATGACACACAAAGTCAACATGGCTAGAGCACGTGCCAGAAATCACATACGGCCGTGTATCAGTCACATATCATGTTGACCCACGAAAGGGGGGAGGGCGGTCGAATTTTAATTTAGAATTCACACAATTTGTATACGAATTTATTACTTATGTTGACAGGTGAACCCAAGTCAGATACGATGGACGTAAGCACTCTCTAGAGGTCACACGAGGGAACTAGGTTTGCTATTGGGGGGTGGACTAGACTTTACATTATAAATTCGTATTACATACGTAGCAGCGATGTCTGGCACACTTTAAAAGCTTGTCTTGACCTTTGAGTGGTCTAGTAACCATGTAATATTTCTTAACTATGTCAAGCTGATTGTCTAGATGTGCGGGTATATCTCCAGAGGTAGAGATGAGCTACCCCCACCTCCTTTTGTTTGTTTAGTCCATAACATTGAGTTCCCAGATAGGCAGCTGACCACATTAAGCCAGATGTCAACGTGTTGACACTTTCTAGAGGTCACATCTTATGAGGAAACTGAGTTTGTTTACTTGTAGAAGAATTTTTATTAGGGGCGGGACTACAAGCCAAAGGGGTATCTTTAAAGGGAGGGCTCAAGAGACTCAACACGCTCAACTTCTTATTTGTTTAATCCATGACAATGTTTTGATAGACATTGACCATTCTTAAGCCAGAATGGATTAACGCAGATTGTTGAGAAATATTGACACTGTCTAGATGTGACTAGATGATGAGACTAAGTTTGTTTACTTGGAGAGAAATGTCATTTAGGGCGCTGAACACACGTTCGTTGCACAATAAAATAAAACAAATATGTGCATGTGTGCGTGTATGTATTTTTTCCCCTTGTATTAAAACTTTTAGAAAGAAACCTAATATCATTGTTTTAATCTATTGACTTAATATACAAAGGAAAACCTTACAGTAACATTTAACATCGCAGAAAATAAATTGATCTAAAGCACCACAATTAGATCTAGCAAAAAAAGAAAAACATATGCTGGAATATTAAGAAACACTTGACCTCTGTAACTAAGGTACATATATAATTTATCTATAGGCCTATGCTTGACTGACCATGCCAATGTGTTATCTTTTTTCACCTGCACACTAAACACTATTGCGAATGCCCAAGAACAAAAACGCGTGATGGTCAACACCATCATCTATACACACTACACTAGGACTACATGTGTAGGCTCACTACGTCTATCTGACCAGATTGTTACTATCAGTCGAACACAGAGTCTATTTATGTTGTTTTTTTGGTACGGAGGGTGTGAATGAGTTGTTTTTTTTCTTCTATAGTTGATTTTCCTGATTTTCTTAGATCTATATAACAGTAGATCTAAACATAGATACCAATTATAGGCCTACAGACTACAATTAAATCTATGCTTCGCAACATTTAAGGCTCAGGCTATGAGTAGGTATAATAGATGTTCCTGCTGTTAATAAAATATCGTTTGCCGTAAATGGATTAATAAATATATGACCTACTACGCTTCAGATTCCAACTATTAACTAACAGCTATCAGTATTAAGCCCTTGAAACCAGAACCAGAAGCAGTCTTTGGACTTAAAATTACAAGTCTGATGACCAGTTGTTGGTCAGAAATTCTTGAACACATACATCCAACCACCATACAAGCCAGATGAGAGATTTAAATTAGTAACTAGCTAAATATATACTAACATATTTTACATTGACCCTCCAACACACAGCCTTTATGGTTGGTGGCCTCGTACATGCTACACAGATTAATTTTTGTTTATAAATACTGTTAAGCTTGAATAAATCAATCAGTAACAGAGTTTAAATTAATAAGGTATATAAAAGGAAAAAAAATAATACCAACCAATATAGGTATGTTATTTAACAGTTTCGTAAAATGCTCTGCAATACAAGCTATTTACAAGACACTTAGGTATTCGGCTCCGGCTCCGGCCCCGGCCGAATATCAAATTTTACTATCCGGTCATATCCGGCTCCGGCCGGATATCAAAAAGTACTATCCGGTGCACCCTTATAATATATACTAATTATTTATATTTCAACCTATTTTTAGATTATTTCGCCCCCCCCCTCTAGTATGTTGGCCAATTTGGTGGGGTCGGGAGGGGGCGATGGCATCAATCCCGCCCCCCCCCCAAATAAACGTTTGAGGGGGGGCGGTCCAATTTATTTATAGAAATAACAGCATGCAAACAGAATCAATTAAATATATATATATGATTAAAACTTGTTATTGATATTTTAACCGATCCTTATATAATGTCGTTACCCTGTTGACCGATGGGGGGGGGGGGAGCGAATACCTCTACTGCCCTTCCCATCCAAACCTTTGAGTGGGGGAGGGCGGTCCTACTTTTATGGAGAAATCATAGTTTGTGAAAATTAAATTAATATATATATATATTTTTTTTATATTATCTCGCTCCCCTCCTGTTATTTTGGCCGATTCGGTGGGGTACGGGTGGGGGGTGGGGCGATTGCATGTACTGCCCTCCCCACTCTAGCTCTCTGAGTGGGGGGGGGCTGTTCTATTTTTATGGAGAAAATTAGTTGAATATCTATATAATATAAGCTACGTCTACGTATTGATATGTGAACCCATTTGTATATTATGTCGCACACACACTCTAATCTCAAATTTTATGATTAGTAAATATAAAATAAAAAAAAGGTATACTAGGTGGGAGGGGCGATACATGCAATCACCTTCCCCCCATTAGACAAACCAATACTTTTTTTTATTATAGTTAAGAAATTACAAAATTAAAAAAAAAATCTGTCACTGATATAATTTATATATGCTATAAATTAAATTCTTAAATCGAGTCGCCCTATCCTTATTCTTTAATGCCAAATGCAATCATTACTAGAAATTATAAAAAGTAGCAAGGATTAATCGTTTTCACTCTACCACCCCTCCCCTTTCCAGAAAGAGTTTATGTGATTTATCATAATTAAGCTAGAATTCAAACAAAATGTTTCAGTATTACACTCACGGTTGAGATGAGTTCTAAACCCAAATAATATTTTCCTAGTCGCCTTTTTCCAACCTTTACTCAATCTGATATTTCTCTAGTTAAAAAAATTTGGGACTATAACTCACAATTTACGCTTGAATTTTATTGAATGTTATTTATCAAAGCCTTAATCTAAATATGTGGGGTATCTTAACTTTTGAAGGAACAAATCGGTTTTATTTGCAATGCATTAAGGGCCTATAAATTCATATTAGAATACTTTTCAACATTATTCAAAAGGTCCTTTTTTAATAGAATGAATAATGAGCTTTAGGTTAGGAGAATGCGTTTCTTCAGTGAAGAATGCAAGAAAACGCTTTTGGCATCGGGGCTTCGCGCCGAATCTTACTGGGGAAGCTTACAGCGCTCCCCCAGAACCCTAAGCTTGCAAGAGAAAGGTCTCAACATGACTGTTTTTTTGTTGTTTATTTCCGCCGAAGGTTGAGAAACACTGCTTTTTTTTTATTCTCATATGTATATGTACGCACATTTATGCATAGTGTTAGGGTTTACTTGGCGTTAGGCTTAGGGTTTGGAAAAAACTTACCCCCACTCCAAAGTTCTGGATCCGCTAGTGTGTTGATCTAGGCTAACAACTAGTAACAGTAGCCGTTTCTTTCTTTGTATTAATCCCCAATACAAATACAAATAGCAATGAAATAACAAGCCTGACCGTGCACCTGTTGTTGACAATGCATTACTCTAGTTACAACCCAAAACACAGAAGCAACCAATTGTTAATGTATATAGAAATGAGTTATAATTTCTATATATAGTAATATATGCCTGCATGAAAAGGGATGGCTGTCTGGTCGATTCATTATTCTCCTAGGTTTAAACCTTGGCTACCCCCTATCCCCTGCCGTTCTATGGGAGGCTAAGGCTAAGTTGTAATAATTAATAATATATATATAAGATTTAAGCAACCCGCATGACACATCATAAACTATATCATTGGACATCATATAAACCTAAATTCCCAGAATACTCTGTGAAAAATACTTCCAACACTAAGAGAATCTTTTCCATGTCTTTAGTGATTTCAACAAAGCTTTTGATCGAGTATGGCACGGGGCACTCTAGACGACAATTGAAAAGTACGACATAAATAAAAACATAGATTAAAATTATCCAGAGCCTCTACAAGGAGGCCACCAGTGCGGTGTACTTCAACAATAATATCGGGGACTGGCTTAAAACCACAGTTGAAGTAAGACAAGGCTGCCTACTGTCACAATCACTCTTCAATATCTTCCTTGAAAAGATAATGGAAGATGCTCTTGAAGGCTATAAAGTTACTTTAAGCATTGGAGGAAGAATTACTAACTTGCGATTCGCGGATGACATTGATGGCCTATCAGGTACAGTCAATTCTTGACATATGACACTTGATACGTGACATATGACACTTGATACTTGACATATGACACTTGATACTTGACATATGACACTCAATACTTGGAATATGGTACTCAATATTAGATATGTGACAGTCAATGCTTGACATATGACACTCAATACTTCTACGTCCTCTTAAAAGAATAAGCGATTGTTTTAGTGGGCCCCAAGTAGTCACGGACCTGGGCGCAATAAGCCATTTTCCAGTTCTTTAAGCATAACTATTTTCTGTTAAAGAGTTGCAAGTTTTCACATCATCTATCATAACTATTTTCTGTTAAAGAGTTGCAAGTTTTCACATCATCCATCATAACTATTTTCTGTTAAAAGAGTTGCAAGTGGTCACATTATCTACTCATAAATTTCGTATGTGGCTGTAGCTTTATTACTACAATTGTGTAAACTTCATTATGAAATAGACTCGTAAAAAGCTCCCTTCATTGTAACATTGACATTTAATTTATTTTGTTTTGCTAAGGCGTAATTTCCTTAATTTGTTTAAAAAAAAAGAAGTAATTGATTCTGGATTCACTGCATGTTGCTATTATCGTTTGCTCTATGGGCCAGAAAATGTTTGTCTGGGCAGTATGTCAAAAAAATGAATGGCTCTTGTAACATGAGTCGAAAAGAACAAATTAGTGTTCAAAGAATGTAATGAAAAGATATACGCTTCATTTCAATAATTTGTCAAAAGTTCAGATTTGTATAACCCGTGACATAATCCAGGGCACAGTTTCGACATTGAGCGTAGAGTGCATGGGGTTGCAAATGAATCCAAGTCTGACATAAACATATGCGCTTTTACATATTAATTAAATAAAATGTGCATCAAAATTGTGTAGACGGGAATCTTTCCAACACCTGTTCCTTATAGATGGCAAATCACAAAAATAAATTTGGTCTGTTACACTTTTGTGCCGTTTCATTAAATCACTAAATTTTAGCATCCCCCCCCCCCTTTTTTTTTTTCGCCTATATATTTTTGTTTTTAGGAAAACGTTTAGTGTTTCTAATGTGACATACTGATTAAGAAAATTAGATTAAACATACTCCGAGTCTTAGTCATGTTCTTAGGCCTAGGGCCGGATTAGTCATGTTCTTAGGCCTAGGGCCGGATTAGTCATGTTCTTAGGCCTAGGGCCGGATTGAAATATGGGGAGGCCCCTAAACTTTTTCCAAATCCTTAATAAAAATCCACCTAGTAATAAAATACTTATATCTAAAAGCTGGCGGCGTATTTAAAAAAAAGTTATTTAAAATGTACATAACATATTACATTTTTAGGGTTTACGCAATGTACTAAATCGGAGTTACTGTTGTATATTAGTAGCACACTAAAAGGTCACTTTTTTGTAACCACAGTATTGCCAACTGTAGGATTTAAGTAGTGTCGGTAAAAATGAAAAAAAAATGTTAAAAAAATTAGTAAAGTTGCTGACCAGTTGAAATGTGTTGTTTTTTTTTTGTTTTTTTTAACTCTTTTGTCCTCCTCTAAGCTCGCCAAAGAAGATCGTTTTAGGCATGCGGTCATCTCCCCTGCAGGATAAGTGTTAGTGACAGCATACACAATTAAAAATAGATGATATTTTGTTCAAATTCAGCTTCTCACGATTCTTCATAAGTATTTTTCTTAGAGTGGGGGGGCCCAGGCGGATTTTTTTATAGAAAAAATACGAAAAGGGGGCGGTAGGCCAAAAAAGGTTGAAGACCACTGATCTAAAGCAACCTTTTTTTGGCCTACCGCACCCTTTTCTTCTTAAGTTTTCTTTTTTAAATCCGCCAGCACCCCCCCCCCCCCCGCTTTTTTTTTCCTTAAATTAAAAAGCGTGAGAAGGCAAATTTGAATGAAATGTCATTTATTTATTAATTTTCATGCTGTCTCTAAGAGATCGTTAATTTTATAACTATTCTACAAAAATGAGATCAAATATAGCCTCTTTGCAGCTAGCTGAAATATGCTACACAACTACACAATTTTGAATCATCACTAACGAAAAAAAAAGATCCCTATAATGTAAAAGAAATAATTTTTTTAGCCTACTTGAAGTCATCACCAACCGACGAATCCTCCTGCTTCTGAAACAATTCCGAAATTGTTATAAAGCATAAAAATGAAAGAGTTCTAGAACTCACTTTGGAAAGCAGCGAGCCAGAGTACACACAGAGTTGAACGTGTTGGCTCATCCTTTGTCTTACACATTTGTTATTTTAAGCCTGGGTTTGTATTTCATTGACAGTTTTAATAATTAGATTCAAATAGGAATAAGATTTTGGGCTAACAAGATGTTGCCTGTGTCACAACTCACAAGGTGAATAGTGGATAGATCTTGATTGTCTTTATTCTATACTAGCCGGATATGACCCGCGGCCTGCGGGTCTTAGTTTTGTTATTACTGTGACACATGGAGAATGTGCCCTTCACATTATTTTTATTTCGTAACGAAATTAAAAGTAGATTGTGAAAATGGGTTTACTGCTCTTAGTCCCAGACAGCTCAGACTCCCATAACCTGCAGATTTCTTCAGCCGGATCGTAAGCAGTCCTTCGTCTAGAATCAATAGTTCAGTACCTACGTAAGGTAGCAAAAACGTAAGAGCCCGTTAGCGTGATGTGTTTCGGTATATATATATATAGGCTCAGGGCCCCGCATATGACACTAACCCAGGGCCCTGCGCTCTGCTAAGGCCGCCTCTGATGTGTACATTAAATATTGTTATAAACCTGGTGGTGGCACAGATGGGGGTAGTGGTGTGTGTGTAGTCAGCCGACGCAAATCACCCCAGGCCAGCTCTAGACGAGCGGTCAACCGTGACGAGCTACAACGGTCAGCCGAGTCGAGTGTCAACAGGACGGTTCGGGAAGGATCGCCATTGTGAACAGAGCTCAGGGGCGTCACGAGAGTTGTAGTCATCTGACCACCTAGAAACGTCGAGCGGCGTTCTGTCTGGTTCGAGATATTTGTACAGTGTACGTGTTGCCAATTGTAGATTATTGGCTGTTATTTATCAACTATTAAAGTGTTACGTTACTTTGGAGCCCTGAGTTGTCAAGTTCTTTAAGTTGGTGGTGTATGGTGCAGTTTGCAGAGAGCCTGGATAGTGAGATTCGTAACAATATAAATGAGTTAAAAAAAAGAAAAGAAAACACAAATAAACCACAGGATTTCTTAAGAATAAAGATATCTTTGTAAACCTATGTCTATATTTCTAACTAGACTAAAATGAAATATTAAAAGATACCGAGACATTGAGAGGGTTAAACTGTCCATGTGCAAACGCTAAAGTAATTCATAATTACTTTAGACTTAGGTCCTCCTACGCCGTTCGGTGCATTGGGTGGCAAGCTGTCTCCATAAAGATCTGTCACTGGCAACGTTTGAAGCCTCCTTCCACCTGGTGTCCACTGTTCTGAGGTCCTCCATGAAGGTGTGTCGCCAAGTAATACGAGGACGTCCCTTTTTGCGCTTTCCTCGTATAGGCCTCCATGTTATCGCAACTCTTGGTATGCGTAATTCATTTTGACGTAGAACATGTCCCGCAAACCTCATGCGACGCTCTGTTACCATTTCGAGAAATTTATATTATTTATAAAATACTTGAGATCAAAATTTCACACATTGCCCAAAGCTGTTCTAGTGGTTCTATAGAATACCTAGGCATTCTATACATTGCCTAGGTAAAGTAGGCAATGAATCGTTTCTCACTTTGCCTGGAGCTTTTGGGCATTCTATAGAAACATATGTGACATATATTCAGGAAACTGCACACGTATGCACATTCTGCTTGGTCGTGGGGTATGCTCGCTGGACTGTCCTTATGTTATCTCAATAGACCTGGGATTGTACCCCACCTGCCCCCTGCCATCCCTCGTCGCCCGTCTTCAAGTTTGAACTAAGATGTAGATTATCTTCAACTTTGAAGGAAAATTTAAAACACGTAAACCCATTTACTAAACAAGTAAAAAAAAAAATTACATAACATAATTATAGTTAAATTAGTTCATTATAATTTCTACAGCTTCATTATTGTGACTTCACTTCTTTCTTAGTACACGGTAAAAAAAATGTACAATTTGTTGACAGTGGCTCTTTAGTTTACTGCTTATAATCAAGTGATGACTTACTTGAATTGGTGTCATTCTTTATACTCCCAGTGGAGCATAGGGCCGCAAAAGTACTTCCACATCGGACTGTGGGCAAATCTCTTCAGTTGGGTTTATGTCCATCCTACAGCCTTTGTTTCTTCGAAACTGATCCAAATCAAGTTAGATTGTGTTTCTCTTACCCTATGGGAGGGGGGTAGAGTTTAGTGCCTGTTTTGTAATTTTTTTTTCTGTTTTTCGGGGGACGTTCTAGTCATATGCTAAAGCACTTTGCTACAAAATTGAGGGATCACGGATTCGAAGCTCTTTGAAAATAACATTTTTAACTTCGGAATTTTTGTAGGAAGCCCCTGAGTCCACCTTTCTCTACTGGGTACTTGACCATAGTGGGATAAAGTAAATGAGGTGGGTCGTTGTGCTGGCCAGATGATTTCTTCGTTAACCGTCGCCCATTGAACCAGATGGCCTTTACGTCACCTGTCGCACAATCTGAAAGGGTTACTTTGTTTAGTTCAACTCTCATTTGCTTCTTTGGTTGTCTGGTTGCGAGAGTTGTTCCCCTCAGGTTTTTGTTCCAACATCTGACATCAGTTATATATGTCACAAGCGTTTGGTAATACACAGAGAGAAAAGTAAAACAAAAAAAAAGTAAAGTACAGACCTTTCGATCTGGAAGGCAAATGATGTTAAGGTCATCTGTTTCTTTGGCCAACGGTTAACGAGCAAGGTGTCATGTGGCCAGTACAACGACCATCCGCCTTTACTTTCCCAACTAGAGTCAGGTACCCATCAGAGTTGGCTGGACTCAGGGGCGCCCTGAAAGTCCCGAAATTCAACACCCCAGTCTTCACCGTGATTCGAACCCAGGAATCCAAATTCAGAAGCCAAGCGCTTTAACCACTCAGCCAAAAGGCCCCCGCACAGAGTGATACTTGCTTAAACAATTTTAAAATGCACTGATGTAAACATTTCCCAAACTGCGCACACAGACACAGCGAGATAAACGTGTCCTATCGATAGTAAAAAAAAGATTATATTTTAATCTGTTATCTCTCCTGCTCTAAGGGCACTACTTCATTTCCTTGTTTGTATGATCCTGTAACACATGTTAAAGCATATTTTTGAGATAAGGCTAGGAGGGGTCGAAGAGAGAGGTGCGGGAGGGGAGAGTTTCAATAAAACAGACGATAGCTTCATCCCATATACAGTGTGGCCAAGATGAAAGCGCCCCCATATCATCCTATTTTAATTTGTGGAATAACTTAAAGGGTAAAGTGTACAGTAACAAGACGCATACCATTGAAGAGGTAAAAACGAAAATTCGCCAAACTTTGTGGACATCAAACCAAAATGGAAGGACAAAAGTTTTCCGAAACACGTTGAGCCGTGCTGATTTGTGGATCAAAGTTCATGGTGCGAATATTTACAGAAAAGTAAATCCTCATATTTGTATTATTATTTATCATCACATACCAAGCACTTCCTTTCGCTCGAAGTGGACCTCCTTCACCAATCATAAACAGACATTTAGCCACGTTATTCTATATATCTTCTATACAAATTATGTAATGGATAAAGGCTGTCACGTGATACGTATTTTTCATTGTTTTATCTATATTATGACGTGGTTAAATGTGTTTATTTACGATTGGTGAATGTGGTCCATTATAGCCTAAATGTTTAATTATACACATTTTCTCTTGGTTTACCTTGTAGATCAGGAAACACTCAGAACAATCAAAAAACCAAATAGAGTTTTTTATTTGAGATTGCCGAATATCTGTTGAACAGCTTTCTATTTCATTTAGCTCTAAAGTGGCGTCACTAGGGGGGGGTGCGGGGGGTGCGTTCCGCACCGGGTGACACCCGTTAGAGGGAGGTGGTGACACCCAAGTAAAAAATACACTTTGGGAATAACTTACAAATAAAAAAACGACAGTGGAAAATTATTGGAACATGTTATTGACTACTAATAAATGAGTTTATTTACTTTTTTTTTTCATTTCAACTAAACATATTTAAATTTTTATTGAAATTCTATCAAAGTGTTTAAAAGGTAATATCATTCTTAATATCACAAGGAAAACGTAAAACCTTACTTTTAGATGTATACCAGCTGCAAATATTATATGAACACTGCTTTGATTTAAAAAAAAAAATTAATTTAATCTATTGAATGTGTAGCTAGCACCTTAATTTCAGGATGCCAGCCAATAATCACTGTTTAACAAACGACGACATTTCGAAAAGGCGACATTCAAACAGAAATACAATGACTGAGAACAGATTTAAAGGCAGTAAAGGTTATTCTTGAAAAAAAAAGTTAACAGTGCATGATTCATATGCCACTGAAACCTTAAAGAATATCGCCAAATCATTTATCAAAGCCTTCACCCGTTTGTTACCATCTGTTTACGTGTATCATCATTTAAAAAAAGAATTTTTGAAATTAAAATTAAATTTTTTTTGAGCCGAAGCAACAGACGACACTTTCACAACGGGAAATTTTATTTAAAAAAAAATCGTTAAAGACATTAACTCTAATTAGGATTATGTTAAGTTTTCAAGTTTGAAATCCAGAAAAAAAATGTACTTTACTTATGGTTGCCTTGTTGCAAAATTGAACTAAAGATAAATGGCAATGTCCTCGATTCCAAAGATTAAGGATCAGTGCAGAGTTTCACATGACTACACTAACCCAGTGAACTGTAGATAAATTGTAATAAACAAATGAATTCTAAAATTGAATAGACACTCACTTTATAGTTGTTGAACACTCAAATAACGTAAGTAATTATAAACTAAATGTATTACAGTTCAACAAACAAACGAAAAAAAAACAGGAGGGGGGCAGGGGGGGACACCCTGTGCAGACAGCACCCATCCTAGTGACGCCACTGATAGAAACTACCTTAGTTTCTCACTACGTTTAGGTGTCCCTGGATTCAGCTGTAAGAAAACACTTGGTCAAGACGGACACAAGGCTGTCTTTTAATAGACTAGAAAGTACATTAGTTTACTTACTAGGTCTAGATGTCCCTCGGGTTCAGCAATGAAAACAAAATAGCTTGGTCATCACATACACAACACTTTTGTATTTCTCAGAGCATATCTCACACATTGGTCTCTGTCCTTATCTTCCAACTAACACCCTTCCCGTCATTCGCGCATACGTTCCAACTGACATTTATAATATATTAGTCGACCGGCGGCGTATGGCAGGGCAGGCCCTAAGCCACTACATCCTATGCGACCGCAGTTGGCCCCACACTTTTATATCACCGGCGCTAATTCTAGGTGATTAAATAAATAAATGGTTAAATTAAACCATTTTATAACTTATAACAGATTCCCGCGGCCTCCTGATTTACCAGGAGCTCCTGGAAATCTCCTGAAATTGCAAAATATACGAGAAAGTCCTGGAAATGTCCGGAAATTATTAAAAATCTTTTGAAAACTCATACAAATTTTCAGAAATATATAGACAAAAATTGTCTTTTTGGGGTGTCATTCAATATGGAAAACACGAATCCTACGCGTGATAAAAGAAACCCGCAATATCACGTAATTGTGGAATCTAATGAAAGAAGTTTCTCGTACCTCAAACTAATCAAGAATTACTTGAGGTCAACAATTATCGTAAATAGAATTAAACATTTGGTAATTCTTGCTATTGAGCGTGATCTTCGTAGGAAACAGAATTCTTATAATATATATAATATAAGTCTTGTGTAGTAATTCTGTGCGTAGTAAAGAATGAATAAAATGTGAAGACGAATATATTTTCTAACACAAACTCTTAATTTTCAATTCCGTATCCCTACCTAAACTGGGCCCCAGAAATCCGTTTCGCATTGGGCCCTACAATAGTAAGGCCGGCCCTGTTAAATAGTGACGGGTGAATACAGAGTAGATTACTTGTTCTCTTTCCATGACTTCTTGGTCACAATGGTTAAGTCCGGCCCTGCTATTTAGTGACGAGTGAATACTACTTGTTCTCTCCCCCCTCTTTTTTTTCACCTCTAAAATTACGTGGGTAACTCTAGTCCGTCCCACTTGCAGAAATAAAAGAGTGATCTTTCCATTACTTGGTGTCCAAACTCTTGAGCCATGAAGAGAATTACATATAGAGATTGATAGATAAGTAAAGAAAATATTATTCACACATTCATCCGTAACAATTTGTATGAAGTCTTTTGCATCTGAAGTAGTATTTTATTACTTTTATCTAATGTTTAAGAAGTAATCTATATGTAATCTATAATATAATTCTAGAATGTATTACAGATATAAAACTAAACAAGGTTACAAAGACAGTTTTGTGGAAACACAAACTCAAAATCGGCTCCAGAAGTTGTCCACCTAGAGTCTTCACAAGGATTCGAACACGGGACTTTCGGTTCCAAGTGCTTTACCCCTCAGCCACAGCATCTCCATATATTCATTTTGCGTACACTTGTATTTTTTAAAAATAATAATTATTAACCTTATCCATACATTCAATATTAATAACATGTAACATGTAATATTGAGAAACTAAAAAAGATTTATTCTTCTTACAAAATTGGATAAATTGGCAAAACAAAAAAAAATTCTTGACCTATTTTAGTTAGGCAGTGAGCTAGCTAGAAATTACTTGAAAGACTTGCCAGATATTCCCCTCGCAAAATAAAAATTAATATCTCCATTGCCATTTGTCATACAAACTAGATGTCGATCTAAGTCTAGATCTAGAACGAATAGTGTAGGCTTACTAAGCTATCCGTATCCGATTCACTTCTTAATATGATACTACTGTTTACATTATAAATAAATCTGCACCCCTAAGCTGTTAGAAGATAAGTTATTGCCTTATTAATAAAAATTTTGTTCAAATTATTAATACATTTATGATATATATATATATATATATATATATATATATATATATATATATATATATATATATATATATATATATATGGGCTCTATTAAGTTTTAATTAGACTGACAAGTGTATAAAACTGCGCGCTATAAAAGTAATTTGTTTTTTTTTAACTTATAAATAAAACGAAGTTCGTATTAAAATTCTTTTTTTTTTAAACAACATTTCAATCAGTATTCCATTCAATGAGTTAGTTACTAAATGGAAAATATATTTTATAATAATACGTTCAGACATTTTTCATTGTGACCTTAGATGCAAATTATTTGTACCAATGCGCGAATCTATGAATGAAGCTTGATTTATTAATGAAGAAGTCTGTGACCTTTTTAAAAACGTTACCTGTTTTTCATTGAAAAGTGATGTTTTTTTTTTTTATTTGTTTCCTAAATGATCTAAAAAATTAGATGGTTCACTTTCGGAAAAGAAAAAAGAAGCCGCTGCATCAGAACTTTGAACGATCTAAAATATCGTGATGTCCATTTTCATTTTTTCTTCTAGTTTCTGAGATCTAAACGGGACGGACGGACAGACGGACGGACGGACAGACAGGCCACACGAAACTAATAGCATCTTTTTCCTTTTAGGGGGCCGGTACAAACCAAAAAATTCTTACTGTAAATATGATAGCCTATTGAACTAGATCTAAATTTCACAACATAGGTCTACACCAGGAATAACTCTTTTCGAAATCAGTTACGGCCAAAAAAAATGTAACATAAATTTCCATATTGACTTGAGAAGCTGACGAACAATCAAAGATAATATATACGATTTTTTTAAGGTTGTGGGGGGCCAAAAGGGATTTATTATGAGGTTATTATCAAGCATCCCATTTAGATAGTGCTGGAGAATTTATGGTCGAGACATGGCCTAAGATTGTTTTATATGTTAAGGATATTCCTTTATATTTATCCATTTCGTCTAGAATAAAAAAAAAAAGCAAGTTATAAATATTCGTTTGTTGAAAGGTTAAGTACGCTTGAACTTGGCTTGCCTTGGCTGCCTATAAATGGGGCTAGAGGTTCCACACATGACTCAAGCAGAGTTGTATTTACTGAGCACCTAAAGGTAGCAAGGAAAACATTCTCCAAGATACCCCCTCCCCCCAACTGGTCCACAAATGAGATTGGACCAAAAGCGCTCTGAGCATGCTATAAGCATGAAAGTAGCGCTATATAAAAGCCATAATTTTATTATTTATTTATTCATTAAATCTTTCTATCCTTTCTATCCTAATTGACGATGCCAACGTTGATTTGACCCCATTAAACTTAATTAATTTCTGGATTTATAAACTTTATTTTGTGTTATGTAAAAAGAGCATGCATTTCCCTATAATTCGATACCAAATATAACATTTACTGATTACAAACAAAAAAGTTATTGAAGTTTAATCATACCAGGATATTGAAATACAAATGAGAAAAATGAATAGTTCTATCGGAAACAGGCAATAAAGAAAGAGTTAATACAGCCTAGCGCACAATTCCAGAATAAAGACGGTGGGGCATGACATGGTTCGATACCGGGACCATCGATACTACAAACTAGGACGCACACCAAAGCATGTGCCAATGAAACATCCATAACCGGGCGGGTGGGGGAAGGGGGTAGAAAAGTAATACTAGATTTCAAGGGTCATAGGTAGGCATGTAGAGAACAGATACTAGAATTCAAGGGCCAAAAGTAAAGTAATTGGTGAGAGACAAATTCAAGTACGTTTCATTTAGACTTTTTAAAAAAACGAAATAAAAGGGTGGTGGGGGTAAGTGTTCAAAATAAAAAGTTGACCTGGAAAAATCAACGTGCGAAACCGGTGTTGTATACTAATAGATTATACATGAAATATGAGACAAAGATGGCTAAAAAATATAATTAAAAAAAATATATTACAGAAATGTCACAGAAAGGGAGATGAAAAATAACATATACAAGATAGACAGTAGAAAAAAAGATGAAAAATTAAAGAAAATTAAAATGAAAGATCAATGAAGGTAATAAAACGAATTAAAGATAAAGGATATAACAGATCAATGGGGATAGAGATATACTTTAGAAATAAATAAAAAAAATTTAGATAACGTTGTGGAAATTTGATTATAGTAGTTCGATAGAATAGACCTTATTTTCGTCGTATGTAAATTGATGTTTCTTTGTAAGGATGGTTTCCAATGGAATACAAGAACAATGAGAACGCTGTTGTGCTTGCCTGTTGGTCATTGTCACAACATGCAGATGGTATGACGTGTTGTTATGCCGGGGATTTTACTTGAATTCAATAGTTAAGAAAAATGACGATCTAGAATCACAATTAACGATCCTTTGATAAAACAAAACTCTGGAACTTTATTTAAATACAACGTAAGTACAGTTTATGTACAAATTACAAATCAATGAGCATGAAACATATTACAAAGGCTTTTCAAACAGAGCTCTTCGAAACGTGACTGTCTACAAGGACATTATTTTATCGACTGGCCTTACTTTCTTACTCCCCGCCAATTCTCTGGCGCTAACTCTTTTCAAAAAAATGTCTTTGTTTAATTTCAAATCAACCAATAGATTTCAAACATACTAATCACGTCCCTTGGGTAAATCCTGACGTGTTGTCAAGTGTCTAAATTTGAGGGGTAAATCCCGAGGCTCATGTCGAGGGCTTATATTTCTTTTAAAAGTGAAATGTACAAACAATTCTATAATGTAATCTGTGACATATTACCCCCCCTCCATTTAGCATTTGTATGGTAATGGAAATGCTCATATGTATTAAAATTATTTAAATATACACAAAATACCATACATGAAATTATAGAAAAATGGTTGAGGTAACATATGTAAATGCAGTGAATAAAATTATTGATGACTTTGGACACCTGTTTCACTATTCAAGTGGTTATGAAAATGAGACAATGCTTGTCATGAACAATATCAAAAGTTGTACAAAGCATAATACTTGGATAAATTAAATCTTGAATTGAATAAGTTATGAAGCTTCATGATGAAATTAAAATATGACATTATAACTCATTTGGTTAGTACTAATGTGAAAATGTGTACATGGAAAAATATATTGCATATGAAAAATTGACATAGAAAAAGTTGATGTATACATGACAATCTTCTGAAAAAATAATACTCAATGTGAAATAAATCTCAATAAGTCATGTATCTGTACTATTATAACAGGATATATGCAATAATATTCGACCTGAAATAAAATACCTGAAATAAAATGCTCATGATTTAAAAATTAAAATGTCTGATGCATGTCATATGCAAAGATGCTGAAACATAATAAACAAAGTATCTTAAATGAGTGACTTTCCTCACTGGGTTGCTTGGTGCTGAAATAAATACAACATCTGATATAGAATTCCTGTGGAAAAAATGAGTAGACAAATTAATTGATTAAGTACAACTGAATACTGTTCTTCCTTGACGAGTATGAATGATAATGGATCAAGTGGCACTAAATATGCTATAGTACATATGTAGAGTAGAAATGTAAAGTTCGGAACCCTTCTGAATTGCCGACATGGATGTGCATGTGCGTTTTCTAAACTTGAAGAAAAGGACTTTCAGTTTATGAAGCTGTTGACTCCATGTCATATTGATCTCACAGATAATGTCTGATTGAACCGCGTTTGAGTTTGGTGAAAATAAGAACTATCCGAAACCAAAACTCAATTTTCTGGTTGATGAACTTTGACGCTGTAGAACAATGGTAGCAGAATGCTTTGCGTTATAATGTTCAATAGAGCAATGACTGAACATGTCTGAGTTCAATCGGTCAATACAGCAATGTTGAAGAAGTTTATTTGTTCCTTTCTGAAGAAAAGTTGCCCCTTGAGTAGAAGGAGGATGAAACTTGGTGTTATCAATGTTATTGCTTTCTGAGTTTCTTTCAAATTGCAGTACTGGAAATGTCTCAGAAACACTGGTAAAGAAATCTGCATGGTCTGTAAACACTTTAATGTTCTTCACTGTTTGTAGTGCTTTGTCATTCAGAGTGATGACCTTGGGAATGTCAATTTGATTTGATGCTGGTAATGAAACATCTAATTCAGGAATGGGTGTTGATGATGTTTTTTCTTCCTCAGGAATAGTTGCTAAGCTTGTAAAATGTTCAACTTCTGCTTTGATGTCTTCATTATCTGTTTCATGGTAATGTTCAAACATATGAACATGAAATACTCTGGTAAACTTGTTGACATTGATTTCATAAAGCAGGTTGGAAATCTTTCTGGTGATGGTAAATGGACCTTGCCATTTGTAAAACAGTTTGTTACTGAAATCTGGTAACAGTAATTTGACTTTATCTCCTTGATCAAACTGTCTTGATTTCATGTGTTCATGTACTATTCTTTGACTTTCAATATTCTTTGTTGTAATGGTTTCGTTAGTTGACTCATATTCTTTCAAATGAGGAATACTTGTATGAGTGATAGAGTCAGATTGAACAGTTTTACTTTTGTCTGGTATAGCCAAAGTTGATTGAGTATAAGTTTCTTTAATTTCTGCTTCTGGTTCTTCTTTGAAGTCATCATGTGTGAAATATGACTTGTCTTGATGGACTTCAGTTTGACCAGTTAGAGTTCTTGTATCATTGCTAGAGACTCTGGGCATGTCGTCTTGTTCTTCAAAGTTCAACAATGGACATTCGGGAATTGGAGGTGGACTTATGACCGGTAGGGATGGGCTTGATGTAACTGGGGGTGTCCATGTTGAGTGTTCTTGATTGTTGCTGGCTACTGGACTAGTAACTGGTTCTGTTGCATTCTGCATAACTTGAGTAACTGAGGTAGCCATGTGATTATTTTGGCTAACTTGTTCAGGTGCCAAATGTTCTTGTTGTCTGGACATGGATCTTGTCATTACTGCCAAACATTTTTGACCTTGCTCTATGGCATTTGTCCATTCAGTAAGTTCTTGAGGAGTGCATTCTTTAACTCCTTCTATGTTTCCAATGATTAGGTCCACTGGTAGATTGGGTGTTACTAATGCTTTTGTTTGACCACTGAAGAATGGTGTGGTAACATAAATGATGGCTTCAGGTAACTTGCTGACAGTTCCGTTGAATGCAGTGGCTTGGACGTGGTTGCCTGTGAAACGGTTTGCGTGTACGAAGCGTTCATGTACTAATGTGGACGTGCTTCCGGTGTCACGAAGAACTTCCACCTTCTTGTCTCCTACAAAGCCTGGATAAAATTTGAGACCATTGGACTTTGCAATGACTGTCATAGTTGAGTGCTCATTGTAATAGTTTCTGTTATATGAGCTTCTGTTTGGCATATATTGTGGTCTGGAGTCCTGTGAATGACTTCTGTAGCGAGGTTTGTTGTTATCTGGTTTATTGTTTCCAGGTGCTTTGTTGAGATTGTATTGCTCTCTATTGCTGTATCTTTGAGTTGGTGATGTGGGTCTATCAAAATTTTGATTTTTGGAGACTGCCTGTTTTTTTCCAACATTCATGAGTTTGGTGACCTTTTTTATGGCAAAATGAACATTCTGTGGTTCTGCTGCGGCATTGAGACGTGAAATGCCCTAGTTTATGACATTTGTTGCATTTGACTTTGTCATCTGACTTATATCTTGCATTTTTGTCTTGAGCAAAGCAGACAAAATTTTCTTCAACAGATGGTTTGACTGACTTGTTTGGATAGGCTGCTTTATATTGTCTGATGATCTTG